>NC_092721.1:18180839-18501672 GCF_047496885.1 Scyliorhinus torazame | reverse complement strand
ATTACAGATGCGCTACATGTATCCAAAGTCATGCAGCAGCAGGATTAGTTTATTTGCTTCTGCTCGGGGGAAGCAGCTAGAGGCTGACTCACTTCTGATGGAGGGTGAAGATGGAGTGAGGTGGCAGCGTGCAACTTTAAGTAAAACTATGAATTGTGGGGGCTGTGAAATCACCAACGATTCAGCCTTCAGTCACTACTTTCAAGAGAGCAGGGGAGAAAATCCAAGGGAAGCTGGAAGAGGGAGAGGGATAAGCGCTATGATATTATGTAAGGACACCCATTGTAGAATTATTCATCACAGGCAACTTTTTCTTTCCTCATTAGTAACAGAGCTTTGACCTGTATTTACTGCTCTCACATTGCCAGAAGAGGAAATCCATCATTAGAGAAGTCTGTGTCTGACTAATCCTGCTGGAATTAAAAGGTTTGCAATGACTGACAGCAGCGTGATCTAATTGACTGATCTCTCCACCGATGATTTATGATGCAAAGAACAGTTTATTCTCATGAACGAAATAAGCATTTTCGATTGGCTGGCAATACATATTTTATTATGTTCAAATGCATCTGTGTACACTGAATCATAGATTTTCAATGAACCTGACGCATCTATAATTTTAATATTCAGTACCAGGTGCTGGAGATAGGGTGAGAATTTTGCAGGCTGCAAGAGGTATTCAAGTCCCTCCCCCAACCCTCACAAAAAAAGAGTGGCTGCAGACAGGATCAGAGCAACTGGGAGAAGCAATTCAGCCCTTCGAACTTGTTCCTCCATTCAGGTTTAGCTCAGTGGGCTAGACAGCTGGTTTGTGATGCAGAACAAGGCCAGCAGCGCGGGTTCAATTCCCGTACCAGCTGAGAATTCTGAATTCTCCCTTCGTGTACCCGACAGGTGCCGGAATGTGGCGACTAGGGGATTTTCACAGTAACTTCATTGCAATGTAAGCCTACTTGTGACAATAAAAAGATTATTATTATTATAGTGTGGAGATGCCGGCGTTGGACTGGGATAAGTACTGTAAGAAGTCTTACAACACCAGGTTAAAGTCCAATAGGTTTGTTTTGAATCACTAGCTTTCGGAGTGCTGCTCCTTCACCTGAGGAAGGAGCAGTGCTCCGAAAGCGAGTGATTCAAAACAAACCTGTTGGACTTTAACCTGGTGTTGTAAGACTTCTTACTATTATTATTATAGATCAAGGCAGTTCTGCCTCTTAACACTGTCTATCTGAATTAGTCCATAACCATTATTGGCCTTGCCAATCAAAAATAAAGATGGGAAATTTAGAACTTAGGTGCTGCCTGGACAAAAACCAATATCCGTCAGTGAGCACGGTGTGTGTGTGTGTGTGGGGGGGGGAGGGGTGCGGGGGGGGGGGGGGAGGGGTGCGGGGGGGGGGGGGGGAAGGAGACAATAATAATAATCTTTATTGCCACAAGTAGGCTTACATCAACAGTGCAATGCAGCTACTGTGAAAAACCCCTAGTCGTCATATTCCGGCGCCTGTTCAGATACACAGAGGGAGAATTCAGAATGTCCAGATTACCTAACAACATGTCTTTTGGGATTTGTGGGAGGAAACTGGAGCACCTGGAAGGAACCTACGCAGACACGGTGAGAACGTGCAGACTCCACACAGACAGTGACCCAAGTTGGGAATCGAACCTGGGACCTTGAAGCTGTGAAGCAATAGTGCTAACCACTGTGCTACCGTGCCGCCGTATTCACGGAAATGGGAAAGGGTGTTGAAGCCGGCCTCAGCAATGACGGCTTTTTCCGGCCAATAATTCCACACTTAGAGAAAAAAAGCAAGGAGTGGGTCCCACAACATATAACTCTATTTTGCCTGCCTTACGAGCAACTCAGTCCCTCGAGGATTGCGGTTCCCATTTTTAAAGGCTGTCCCATTGCGATGGAGTTCATCCTGGAAGACCCCCCCCCCCCCGCCCACCCCAGCACCACCCAGTCACTGCCCTCAACACTGCTCAGGCAGTGCCAGGTGGCAGTGCCTGGGTAGTGCCTGGACAGAGTCTGGCATGGCCCTCTCCCCCCTGAGCAATGCACACACCTGAGCTCCCCAGGGAGGTCTGCTTATCAGGTGCACACCTTGGGAGATTAGTTTTTTTTTCATTCTCCTGTACTCACATCGGCGATTTTGGTTTTCCTGATGGGCCGAGTGAGAATGAAGTCTGTCTTAGAGGCCTGATCATGATATGCTAATTAATTTCAATGATGCTCCCATCGTGGAATACCGGGTGATGCGCCCCCTTTATTGCATCATGTGGTCCTGTCGATGTGAAACGAGATTTGCGTGTTCTCGTGAGAGTTTCCACTCCCATTGCCAAACCCGTCTAATGTAATCAGGAGCAGAAAATCCTGGCCAGGGTGATGGGTAAATGAGTCTTGGTGTGGAGAAAGAGTTTTGAATGGGCACAAATTTACGGAGGGTGCAAGGTGGTGTTATATTACACTTTGTGGTAATATGTCATTATTCTTTGCCTTGTGATCCAGAATGGTCAGATGAGTTGATGATAAAGAAACCACCAATTTTTAGATTGAAGCCAAACTAATTTATTGAATAACAATTAATTTAAATAAAGTTCAAACACACTACAGAGCTATAACTATTAATAAAGTAAGGGTGAGTCTGTAAAACAGCAATCTATAATCTAGTATTAACTAATGATGACCTCGTGCTAACGCTCTCTCTAATCTAAACTATTCCTCAAGCTGTGATCAAAACTTCTCCTTTGCTAACTACACACGATTCCCTGAGGTCTGATATTTATACTGGGAACTGGTAGTGCCCTCTAGCGTTTGAATTACACTGAGATGTAATAATTAACCCTTCACTGGCATACCTATATAGAACATGCAGTGCAGAAGGGGGCCATTCGGCCCATCGAGTCTGCACTGACCCACTTCAGCCCTCACTTCCACCCTATACCCGTAACCCAATAACCCCTCCTAACCTTTTTGGTCACTAAGGGCAATTTATCATGGCCAATCGACCTAACCTGCATGTCTTTGGACAGTGGGAGGAAACTGGAGCACCCGGAGGAAACCTATGCAGACATGGGGAGAACGTGCAGACTCCGCACAGACAGTGACCCAGCGGGGAATCAAACCTGGGATCTGGCACTGTGAAGCCACAGTGCTCGCCACTTGTGCTACCGTGCTGCCCTGTGCTATATACATATCATTACAGGTGGGAGGCTGGCCAGAAATATATTTGAATTGTCGAGTCATGCGAATACATATTTGTGCAAGTGCTACTTACAGAACCAATTGGATGGGCATGAGTGAGAATGGGAAATTTGAGTCCTTTAGTTACTTATCCCTGTGGTGGACATCTTCTTAAATGCTGCGATATCACATTGCTGGTTAAAGATTTGGTCAACGTGGGAGGCAAAAGACCTACAATGTGACACCAGAGGCCAGATTTTCAAAGCTGAGTCGGGAATCTGACACCCAGAGGAATTTCGGATCCCAATCCCATGCCTGACCTGCATCACCATTGCAAAGTCATTTTCAAATCTAAATGGCCCAATTGTCTGGGAGACAGGTTCGGAGCCCAATTAGAAGCGCTGAACGCTTCCGGTAGGCGGGAGCTGTCTGCTTGACTGCAGGGGCAAAGGCAGGTGGCAGCCATGTTTGGGAACTGTCACGCTAATTAGAGCCGGCAGGTCCCCAGATGGCCAGGAGATAGAAAATGGAGGAAAACGACCATTCAGAAGAAAGGAAGTTATGGTGGGTTGGCCCCATCAGCAGTTGGCCCGTCATGTTTCCGTTTTTAACAAATAAAAGAAAAATTTCACGATGTCCCCGCATTGAAACTGCACCAAACTGCACCAATCTGTTTGGGTTTTCCAAAGGAAAGATTGAAAATGGCTTCCCTGACCTTAGCAAGCTCATTACCTTAAGCAGCTTAAAGAGCAGATAATTGGCAGCAAGTGGGTAGTCCATTCTCTGTCCCCGTCAACCATTTGAAACTTTTGGCTATCTCAGAGAAATCGGAATCATGAGTCGATCAGTGGGACTGGTATTTTCAAATCCCGGATATCGTAGATCCAGACCCCCGTCCATGAGTCTATGGGGAATGTGCATTTACATATTTTTGTTCTTTGCTTTCCTCTGAAGTAAGCCATGTTGCAATTGATGCCGGGATAAATTGCCGGCAATGTTTATATTTTCATCAATCTTCTTGTTCCTTGGTCCCACATTAGTTGCAACTAATCTGTGAATATTTTATTACTTCATTGTAATGACAAGGAAGATGCTCAGGAAGGAAATACTTCATCGTTCAATGCTGTGATTACCTAGAAAGCGTGAAAATTAAAAGAATGATCCATTCGACACTGTAATAAGTCTGCAGGAAAAAAGCTTCCTCGCTACATTTTTCAAACTTCCTTTCAGCCAGGTTATCTGTTTCACATGTTTTATGTGCAATTTAGGGACTTTTCTGGTGCATTTGCTGAGATATGTGTTTGAAAATCTTTTTATCCAGCTCACGTATACCAATGACTATTCTTTATTTTTGACTGATGGAATAGCTTAGTCATTATAAATTCAACACAGAACACAAAAAAGTTGATGTGGGGAAACAGCAATCATCTCTAATCCTCTCTTGTGAGAACTGTTTGACGATGAAATGGGAGGCACGCAGGTATTCAACTAAACTCCTAAAAGTTAAACTTGTCTTTATTTAATGCCATTGATGACTCTGGGATGTCCCCACGTGCTTTACTGGCAAAGTACTTTTGAAGTTTAGACCAGGATTTTCATCTTTGAAGCTGGTTGGCGGAGTTGGGGAAATTCCTGGCTGACCTGCCCGCCTCGGGTGGAAATGTCCACAAAAGTCGGGGGCAGGCTGGAGTCAGGCCAGCCAACCTGGGGAAGAGGTCAGAGCTTTGTCCCAGTTAAAATAAAGCAAAGGTCCTCCAGCCCTCGCCTCTCACATCTCCTTCATCCTCCAAACACTCCATGTACTCCATTCATTCCACCTCATGTACCTATGCCAAGCTTTGCCTTTCCACCCATCCACCACAGCCTCTCGTGTCCCATGTGCCAAGCTCTGCCCCTTCAGCTGTTTCCTATGGCCCGTGATGCCTCCCCCCATGACAAGCTGTGCAAGCTTCATGCCCATTGACCAGCTATGCACTGTCTCGAATCAATGAACCCTATAGTGACAGTAGATGTTAAAAGAAAGCTTTGCAAACAAGTAATCCATTCATAAATTTCTCCTATGTTGAAAAAAGTAACTACCCTACATGATAATAAAAGCGTCAATCATCCCTACCCTTTAAAGTATCGATAACAAAAGACACAAACCCTTGAAACCACTTAATATTGTGTGAGCAAACATTGTGAAATTGACAGCAAAGATCAGAGGGCCTGAACTGTCAATGAAGCAATGTTTTATCTGGGACGCAGCTGTTACAACAAGCTTAATGCATATCTGGATTCCCAGCCAAGCATCATTATGTGACTTCTGACTCTGGGGTCCGTGACCCTGGGGGAAGGCCCGTTCCTGACCAATTAAATTCCTGAATGCCACTTAATGCAACCGACCTTCCTGGAAAGAGGCAATGCAGGGCTCTTGTCAGCTCCTGCTGATAGGCCACATTGAGTCCACAAGATCCTGCCCCATGTGTGTGGATGCTCGGTGAATGCTAGAACTAGATTTCACCATAATGCCCTTCCCCTCTCCCAAAACGTATGTTTTAACTTGTGCTCAGGATCAGAGCTGCAAACTAGAAAGTTGAAGGATGTGTATGTAGTAAAGTGGGTGGTTACTGTAGGACAGGAGAAAGAGGTGGCACGGTGGCACAGTGGTTAGCACTGCTGCCTCACAGTGCCAGGGATCTGGGTTTGATTCCGCGGAGCCTTAGGTGACTCTCTGTGTGGAGTTTGCACATTCCCCTTGTGGCCTGTGTGGGTTTCCTTAAGCTGCTCCAGTTTTCTCCCAGAATCCAAGGATGTGCAGGACTGGCCATGGTCAATGCGTGGGGTTACGGGGATTGGGCAGGGAAGTGGGCCGAGGTAGAATGTTCTTTTAGAGTGTCAGTACAGACACAAAGGCTGAATGGCCTCCTTCTGCACTGCAGGGATTCTATTGATTCTACTGAATAAACACATCAGAACTGTTAGATCTATCACACGTTTCTCTTAAGTATCCAATTAAGTGAGATACATTTTTCTTTATCAATTCCATACAACTTTCTGATATGTGAAGAGAATTTTTAACGTTGAAAGCCCATTGAATCTCAACTTCTGTAGGGCTGTAGAACGCATTCCCTTTTCTGACTTTGATCACTTATGTTTCATGTACACTCATAAATGCAGTGTTAATGTCAGCCTACTCGTGACAATAAAAATTATTATTATGATGCTGTTCATCGTTTCTTTAACTTGCTGTCTTAATTTGCTCAATAAATGGAAGTGGATAATTGGCCTGAAGTTTTGCGGGATTAAACTTTCATAAAATGGAATTTGGCCAAAATTGGTGTCACTGGCACAAATGATCATGGGTCTTTAAGTGCCCATTACGTTGGGCACACCTCTGTCTCCTGGGGTCCCTTGTGCTCGCTTTAAAATCATCACACAAGTAGGACCCCATTATTATCTGGCCACGCCCCCATGGTGAATTCATCACCTTTAGGCCTTACCACTAATTTCTCTCCTTTGCAGGCCTACATGGAGCCTTTTAAAGCTAAACTGATTCTTTTGGGGACAAGAACACAAAATGCAAATTTTGTAAGGTTTAAATGTTTACATTCACTCAAAATGAAAAATGAAAATCGCTTATTGTCACAAGTAGGCTTCAAATGAATTACTGTGAAAAGACCCTAGATGCCACATTCTGGCGCCTATCCGGGGAGGCTGGTACGGGGATTGAACCGTGCTGCTGGCCTGCCTTGGTCTGCTTTAAAAGCCAGCTATTTAGCTCAGTGTGCTAAACCAGCCCCTATCATAGGATCATAGAATCATAGATTTTACAGTCATGGATAAATTGAGCGGGATTCTCCAGTTCCCCAGCTGCATGTTTCCCGGCGGCACGCCATTCACTGGCGGTGGGATTCTATCTTCCCGTTGCTTGTCAATGGGATATTCCATTGAAACCACTCTATGCCCCTGGCAAACCCACAGGCGGTGGTGCGCTGCCGGTGGGAAAAATGAATCACAGCGGCCTGAGAATTCCAGCATTATATTTCCCCGTAACCCCACGCATATTTGTCTCAAAAAACAAGCTGATTACATGATATATGGAAAGAGGTGTATATTTTCTTACCCTTGGAGTGTATATTCCAATTAAATGATTCAGCAGCAAGCTTCTGCAAGTTTAAACATAAAGCAGGTTTCCTATTCACACACACTTCCCCCATAGTAACACAACGTAACAGACTTGGTCTCATGCATATGTACACACACACAATCAAAGACTGGATACAGGGAAACAAAGTACTTTTGAAGAGTATAATTTGTTCAGTTTCTGATTTACCGTCTCCCACCTGGCAGACCTCTGTGGTGTCTCGAATGGATTCGGCGATGTTAAGTTGAAGTGAGAGTTGCAATGTGAACATTTTACAGCAGCTCCCCCAGTCTAGTATGGATGGGGAGGCCATTGTGTTACAATGGGAAGTTGCTCGTTGCAATTGAGTTTTGATCTTCTCTTTTAGCCAGTAAGAAACATGGGGACACGTAGTTTGCAAATTCCACAGTCTTTGGATATTGGCCCATCCTTTATCAATGAGATGTGTGAATTCCACAAATAACTGTGAGGTACCCTCCCCTATGTCCATATTTAATTAGGTATTCATCAGAGACATAATACTGTCTGACATCCAAATGCCAAAAGTACATTGTTTCTGGCAGCCATCTTAACAGCTTGCAAGGCTGATTTTTGGAGGTATTAACTGAGAGTTTACAATGCAATAATATGACGGGGCCTGTCATCGTGGATAAGCATATTACTCCACCATTATAGTTAAAAATAAATTTTGTGAAGTGAATCTTAGTCATTCAAAATCTGGCTGCACAAAATGATGATTTAAATGCAAATTTTTGTGATCAGACCTATATTCAGCTGTTTTAATCAACCTTCAGCAAGTTACAGCTTTTAAGTATATCAAGCAAAATGTTTTAAAGAAACAAATTCATTAAATAAGGATGAATTTTAAAATGTCGAGTTGCAGGCGCTCATGGCAGACTTTACTTTTGGTGCTATGCAAATGAGATCAAACAGAAATGTGGAGGGAGGGAGATGGCTGATCCAGAAAAAGACACTTTTACAAAATGGGTGCATTTGATTCACAAAAGCAAGGGCCCTCCCCCCCACCTGTATATCATGCCGACCTGCAAGGAGATAATCCAAAAATACGTTCCAACCCTCTCAAGGAATTCACAGAATCGGTTATCAGTGAAGCAGCTTCTTTTCACACTTTCTATTTCCCAATTGTACCTGAAACGCGTTCGGCGACGGGGCGAAGAATCCATTTGGGCGCACAAACTCGGGTGCTGCGCCGGTTCTTCAATTCTCCACCCCCCCCCGAAAATCGTCATACTCATGGAGTACGCCAGTGCTGAGTATTCACCGCCTCAGGCCATTGCCTGAGGCTGGCCCCACGATGCTCCATCCCCGACCAGCCGAATTCCCGACAGTGTGGACCTCTCATGTTCCCACCGTCCGTGATCCTCGGGTGGTGGCTGCGGACTCAGTCCTGGGCTGCCATAGTCAGGGGAGGCCGATCGGGGGCGGGTGGAGGGGTGGGGGGCTTCCTTCGGGGCTGGGGGCAATGTACGCGGGCGGTCCGGGGCGCGTGAGCGGCCGATGCGGGGCACTATTCTGCCGGTCCAGGTCCGTGGGCTGAGTCCGCTGTGCGCATGCGCGGCTTCTGACCCGGAAGTGCAAGAGGCCATTTCGGCAGCTAGAACTGCTGGCTCAGTGACGGCTGCCTGCTAGCCCGCAGCAAAACGGGAAATCTGGGGCCTTTTGACGCCAGTTTTCCTGGCATAAAAGACCACAGTTTCCCCGACAACGTGGGGACTTTGTCCCAAAAACGGAGAATCCAGCCCATTCCAATTAAATCATTCAGCTTTGCTTCCGCTCGTTCAATTGCAGTTGTCAACCCAGCTGCTTCCATTTGTAAACAAAATTGAGTGCATTGATGTTTGCTGAAATGTGTCATCGCTTGTTTGCCTATTAGAACTACGTCTGGTCACATGAATTGACACAACCAAAATGGTATGATACAGGCTGCCTTCAGACCTCAAGGTGGAGAATGCGGGGCTGTCAAGAAATATCACCTTGGCTATGGTTGAGATGTGTCATACAAGCAGAAAAAAACAAATGATGTAAGCTAGCATCGTGCTTGTTTATGATCTAATTGTGACGGACAACAAGACACTTTCTGGGCATAACCAAAAATCACATTACCTTGGGGGAATGAGTTAAAAATTCCTCCAATTTGGGGTGGCAGTGGCATAGTGGTATTGTCACTGGGCATGTAATCTAGAGAACCCTGAGCAAGATCCAGCAGATGATGACATTAGAATTGAATAAAAATCTGGAATTAAAAGTCTAATGATGACCATGAACCATGGTCGAGTGCTGTAAAAACACATCTGGTTCGCTAATTCCTTTTGGAAAGGAAATCTTCTGTCCTTACCTGGTCTGACCTACATGTGACTTCAGATCCACAGCAATGGATCTCTCAAATGACCTCTTAAATCAGGGGAGGTTAGGGATGGACAATAAATGTTGGCCCAGCCTGCAGTACACATGTCCTGTAAAATGAATTTTTAAAAACTGCCACAAATGAAACTCTGGTCCTTAAAATGATTATTTGTCTTTTTTTCCTTTCGAGTTTGTACACCCTTGAATTCCAAACAAAGTTGGCAAAGTGTGAGGACACTTTCCTTCTTATTTGTCACCAGTTTTTGCTCAGTTTCCAGCTATGGTGATCTTATGTGAAGTGTTAACCAAGGAAGATTGAAAGTCAAGTGAAATTAATTATTGATACTTGTGCGAGCAGTCAAATTGAGACTGGTGACAATCTCAATGCAGCATTGCATGCCTAGCCCTTTTGTGTGGTACATCATCCCGAACAAGGGCATGTAACTTTATTGAAGCATTATTCTTAATTCCGAGGTGCCAAATCACTTTTATCCACTCCTATTTAGTGGAACTCCGATCAATGATCCATAATCGAACCAGCGAACCCCACCCCCGGAGTCAAGTTGAAATCTTTCCCTTGTACGCGATTTTGATCAGAATTCTAAACAAAATCAACCAATGTCGATTCTTTTTTTTAAGTGAACACGCCAGAATTCCATTTTCATTTGTATAAAATTAACTGTTGTGTTTTTACTTCAACATGTTGGACGGTAGATTAAATGGACTGTGTGCTACAAACATTAGCGAGTTGTCTTTTCTTTATCGATCATTTGCAGTAATCCTTATCCCAGCACAATATTTCCTGGGGAGCATCTATTAGGTTATGACTGGTGAATGCAATCTGTGGGCAAGGATCACCTGAACAGTTCGACCCTCTCTCTATCATCAGCTTCAATGCACCTATCATGCTTTGCCAATCAGAAAAGATGGACAGCATCTGGGTGTTATGTATCTGGGAATAGAATCTTGCTGGTACTGTGCCACGTGATGTGTAGTGACATCAGCAGAGTGTTTGTGTGGGCTTTGGGCAGGTCACCATCTTGATTGTATTGAGCAACACCCTTAATCAACCTCTCATTGTGTTTTACAAGAATCCAGAGTGCAGGGCACCCCCATACCTTTCCTCAATGCAGCAACAAAGAAGTATAACACCAGGACTAATTTCCTCTTGGGGCAATTTGCAAGTGCTATTGGGGCGGGCACAATTTCAGAACTTGTGGAGGATACAAATTTTGGAAGCACTGTGAACCGTAACCATCTCACCCACTTGCCATCTCACCCGTCCACCAGATCATCGACTCACCCACTTAGTCACCTCACCAACCCTACCCACTTACCTCACCCACCCTATCACTCTACCCGTTAGATCCTTTGTCCACTCACCCACATTCAAACTGAATATTTTAAACTTATGGCAGCTATAATAAGGGGGCATATCTTGTGCCATTCACCAACCTGTTCCAAGACCTGTTCGTAGCCAGCAGCCAATAAGCCGGGTGAGGGGGGGAGATTCATAGGGGGGGGACCACAGATACAAACGGAAAGAGGAGGGGGAGTGGAGGAGGGCGGAGGAAACAAGGAGACACAGAACCCAATCACACCCCACACCGGGTGGGGCGCCACTCCCTCCAGACCGAACACTTATAAACAGGAACAAACAAATGAAGGCAACTTAACACGAGGAAACATGTGCAGCACTACGCTACCTCCATAGGTTCAGGATTGATGAACCAACAAACAAAGAAGACACGCCAGAAAGCAAGAAGGGGAGGGATTCTCGGGAAATAGGGGGAGTTGGGGTTAGAAGGCCAAGTCAAAACTGGGCACCTGTAAAAAATGTGAATTGTAACTGATGTATATAGTCTTTCATCTCCCTTTCATCTTTATTTTGTATGAAAAAACTCGAATAAAAACATTAAATAAAACATTTTCTATTTTTTTCCACATGAAGTATCTGATGGTTTAACATCTAGGAAGAAAATGATGCGATAGATGACAGCGCAGCAGCATTTTTATTTAAATCAATGTTGTTATTATTTTTAATCAACTAGATGATAAAACATCATTTTGGCTTTTTTTGAAAAATTGTGCCTTGAATTAAATATAAAAAAACCTCCTTATAAATTCAGGGAATCCTAACAGTTCAACACATATCCACTTCATACAAAGCACTACATATATTTGCGAAGATGTTTCTCTCTAAAGTGTGATTTATTAAACCCGCATCAAATTTACCTTTACTAGTCCAACGTGTATATGGCACAGGATATGAAAAATGATATGTTAGTTTTGTTCTAGTTAAAGGCACACCTAAGAGTTAGTTTAATTGTCATTAATCACTGTGTGGAGATCTGTTTTTAATTCAGTTCATCAGTCTAAAAGATTGGTTGATGCCAAAATAATCACACTGCTAGATACAGTAAGATGATCACAGTGCAAGGGGATAATGGTACCGTAAAATTAGTACGTGCATTCTTCAGAAATCGGCATATGATTTAATTAATTGTTACATCTCGTACAAAAGCAATCCTGCTCTCCTTAAATGGATGAAAATTGGTGTACTATAGCTGGTGTCAATATCTATGCAAGTCTGGTATAAGTCAGGGTACAAGTCAGGGGCTGGTTTAGCACAGTGGTCTAAATAGCTGGCTTGTAATGCAGAACAATGTCAGCAGCGCAAGTTCAATTCCTGTACCAGCTTCCCTGAACAGGTGCCGGAATGTGGTGACTAGGGGCTTTTCACAGTAACTTCATTGAAGCCTACTTGTGACAATAAGCGATTATTATTAAGTCATAACATTACAATATTGAGACTCAAGCATAAATTGTCGGTCTGCAAAATATTCTGCTAATGTACCCAATCATGGCTCGTGCTCCGGTTTCCTCCCACAGACTGTTGGTGGATTGGCCAGTCTGTTTCCAAAGACTGTTGGTGGATTGGCCATGCTAAATTGTCCCTGAGTGTCCAAAGATGTGTAGGTTCGGTGGGGTTGCGGGATTGGGGAGTGGGCCTAGGTAGGTGTTATAACCTGCCTGGATCCTATTGGCTTGGACAATTGGTTACCCCATGTTATATTTTAGGTCTAATAAAAACAATGTAATAAAGGAAACTAACTTAGGGACAAATTATAAGGGGCTGATCCTGGTAGGGGCACTGCCCCAAAATAATAAAGAACAACGGAAACTTAACAACATTAAATCATAATGTGCAAAGAGAATTTGATATTGCAATCCAACCCCTGGGATGCCCACCAGGCATAGGAGGCTTGGTTAGCCTATGTTACTTGGGGGAATATGAGCTCCCCCAATGAGAGGGGGGGCCAATCATTAGCAGTGCAACTGTATAAATAGAGCTGGCCATTGTGGTATTGGCTGGAGAGGGAACCAGTGGTGAACCACTGGCCCTGTGTACATATTGTTGTAAATAAAGGTACGTTCTGTTTGACTTTGTAGACTCGTGCTGGATTCTTTGTGGCCCTCATAAAAGTAGGGTGCACTTTCAGAGGGACGGTGCAGTTTCGATAGGCCGAATGGCCTCCTTATGTACTGTAGGATTTCTATTCTATGATTGCTACAAGGCCTCAGTTTACTTGTGGTCAGGCTCAGCTGGAGTTAGAGGAATGGTGACATCCATTCATCTCCCTGCTGTGACTCGGAGAGGAACCTGGAGGAGAGATCATTCCAATAAAATTACCGCTGTTGTCCTTGCTGACAGGAATTGCAGAATTGAAAGTTTTTTCTGAAGGATGTTTGGTGAGTTAGGTCAGTGCACCTTTTGAATAGTGCATGTTGCAGTCCAACCATCCCAGTGGCGGGGGTGGGGGACCTGTGCTTTGTTGGTGCTGAGAATGCTTTGAGGAGCCAAATGGTGAGCAACACTTTTCAGAATACGGCACGGTGGCGCAATGGTTAGCACTGCTGCTTACGGTGCTGAGGACCTGGGTTTGACCTGTGCCCTGGGTCACACTCCGTGTGGAGTTTGCACATTCTCCTCATGTCTGCGTGGTTTTCACCCCCGCAACACAAAGATGCAGCACGGTAGCACAAGTGGTTAGCACTGTGGCTTCACAGCGCCAGGGTCCCAGGTTCGATTCCCCGCTGGGTCACTGTCTGTGCGGAGTCTGCACCTTGTCCCCGCGTCTGCGTGGGTTTCCTCCGGGTGCTCCGGTTTCCTCCCATAGTCCAAAGATGTGCAGGTTAGGTGGTTTGGCCATGCTAAATTGCCCTTAGTGTCCAAAAGGTTTAGGAGGGGTTATTGGGTTACAGGGATAGGGTGGAAGTGGGGGCTTAATGTGGGTCGGTGCAGACTTGATGGGCCGAATGGCCTCCTCCTGCCCTGTATGTTCTATGTGCAGGTTAGGTGGATTGGCCACGCTAAATTGCCTCTTAATTGGAAAAAAAATAATTGGGTCCTCTCAATTTATTTCTTTTTAAATTTGTGACAGAATACCTCCGCTCTCCAATGCATCTGTCGACTGAGTGATTCAATTGCTGAAATAAAAGAAACACAAATTACAAATCAGGGATCTCCTGCAGTGTTGTCAAAGCTGGAACTCTGAAATAAAAACAAAGTGTTTGTAAAACTCAGCAGGTCTACAGCACCTGTGGCGAGAGAAACGATGAGCGCAAACGGTAATGCGGGCGCAAAAGTCATGAAACGAGATTCACGCCACCCCTCACCTGTGACGTAACGAGGTTCCCGCCTTTTGCAGGAACAAGTTTCCACACATTAATATAAATTTGCATTGCTTTAAAGGGATTCCTAGCCACATGGTTTCCATCCTCACTCAATATTTATACACCGTCCACATGACGTCCTAGAGGTGAGGTTTACAACAGCTACATAAGAACGGGAATCAGTTGAGGGGAGCCCGCCGGGGCGCCTAGGTAAGTAAAGCCTCCGGGGAGAGAGGGACATGCTCAGGCTGAGTCCTGGCACTATACCCGGCCTTACCCCCGCTACAATTTGGCACTTCCTCCGATGCAGGCTGGTACTGACCCCTGGCAGTGCCAGGAGTGAGCCCTCTAGGGTTCCCTGTGGGGATGTATGTATGGGGGAGAGGAGGGGGGGGCTGATGCCTGTGAAGGGGGAGGGCCGATGACTGTGAAGGGGTGGCAATGGTGTTGAAGGGGTGTGGGGGAGGGGCGAAGGCTTTAAAGGGGTGGTATAGCCGATGAAGGGGAGGGTGATGGCTGTGAAGGGATGGAGGGCGATGGCTTTGAGGGGGGTCAATGCCTGTGGAGAAATGCGGGGGGGGGGGGGGGGGGAGGGGAGTGGTGGGGGGGGGGGGGGGGGGGGGCGACAGCTGTGATGAGGGATCAATGCCTGTGAAAGGATGACGATGGTTGACGATGCCTGTTAAGGGGAGGGAGGGGACTGCAAAATAAGAGTGCCTGCGAGACTGCCGTGGTTGGGGTAAGGGGGCGAGGCGGGAGGGTGCCCCCAATATTTACATGGTGAGGTGCTTTTGGAGGGGGTCCTCCGTGTCCGTGGGCGGGTGGCGGATATATTTCAAAAGCAGATCGTGGCACCCTTTAAAGACGCAACCCTGATCTCTGTGTAGTCGGCTTTGCCAGCAATAGCAGGCCTCACCCTGCCAGAGTAACGGCGCAAACCTCGTCCACAGGATTTCTGTGCACTGAGTGCCAGATAATCTGTCTGGATAGAAACATGTCAGTTTTCAGTCACAGTCTCACACTCTGGGTGAGATCTCCGGCTGTTCACAGCGGCGGATTGTTTCAGAGAGGATGTACTGGTGTTGAAAAGGACACAGCTCAGAGCGATCACACTGGAGGAGGAGGGGTGGGTGGGGGTGGGGGTGAGTCTTGAGCAAAGTGACATAAGGTCTGTCATAATATACACACAGATATATGATGGTGCGCAGACAGGCAGTGATTGACACACAGGATGACCAGTGAACACACAGAACACAGCAGCCAATCACCAGACAGGACACAACCACTATAAAGCCAGAGGGCATTAGTTTTCTCGCTCTCTTGGGATCCAGCCTCTGAGACAGTCAGAGCCAGTGAGCAGCAAGAAGAACATACACCATGTGGTAGTAAGATAGTCTGGTCAGGTTATCCTCAGGTTTCCAATCAACTCAGCATAGTGTCAACCCACAGTTAAAGTATGTATGATAGTTAAGAGTTCAATAAAATCGAGTTTCATTTCTTCAAGTGTTGGAAGCCTGTCTCTCTCACTGCTGCAGTGAACGCAGTCATAAAATTTCATGGAATTTACAGTGCAGAAGGAGGCCATTCGGCCCATCGAGTCTGCACCGGCTCTTGGAAAGAGCACCCTACCCAAGGTCAACACCTCCACACTATCCCCATAACCCAGTAACCCCACCCAACACTAAGGGCAATTTTGGACACTAAGGGCAATTTATCATGGCCAATCCACCTAACCTGCACATCTTTGGACTGTGGGAGGAAACTGGAGCACCCGGAGGAAACCCACGCACACACGGGGAGGATGTGCAGACTCCGCACAGACAGTGACCCAAGCCGGAATCGAACCTGGGACCCTGGAGCTGTGAAGCAATTGTGCTATCCACAATGCTACCGTGCTGCCCCACGTCCTCGCAGACCCGGCATACCCAACACATCATGGTCAACATCAGAGCCAGGTCGTTCAGGAAAGAAGTTAGCAAATAAAAACAGAAATATTGGAAAAACCCAGCAGGCCAGGTTGCTGTGGTGGGGAGAGAAACGGAGTTCACATTTCAAGTCCATAGAATCCCTACGATGCGGATGGAGGCCATTCAGCCCATCGAGTCAGCATCGGGTCCAAAATGACTCTTCTCCAGAACCAAGGAGAGGCTGCATTGTGAAGAGTTTTGTGCTGTTGAAAACCCATCACATTTCTGCCTCTCCTAATTTCCGAGGAAGAGCTGGAAACAGACTAACTCTGTTCAGATGCATCTCGACCTGCCTAGCTTTTCCAGAACTTTCTGTTTTTATTTCTGATTTCCAGCACCTCAGCATTTTGCTTTTATTTGTAGCGAGGAGTCAGGAGAAACTTCTACCCTCAAAGGGCGACAGGGTGAGGAGATCTTCCACGTGAATCAGCAGATGCTAGCTCAATTAATAATCTGAGACCGGTGGATTGTTGGTAACCGGGCTTCTAAATGTCGACAAGGCAGGCGGAGGAAGTTCAGATCATGATTGGCTAACGTCTCACTAAGTATCGGAATAGACTTGAAGGGCACAGTTGCCTATTCTTCCTGTCTTCCTCTTCCGAACACTTTGGGCGGGATTCTCCGAAATGTGTTTGCGCCGTAGTGAATGCCGTCGAGGTTCACGACAGCGCGAAACAGCCCCTATCCCGACCGATTCAGAGCCCGATAATGGGCTAGGAGCGGCGCCGCGTCATTTACGCCGCACCAGGCCTTGGCGCCGCGTAAAGGCTGTGCCGCATACATGACGCGGCCGGCGCCGCATAACTGGCGTCACCCGCGCATGCGCGGTTGCCGTCCTTTCCGTGTCCGCCCCGCAAGAAGATGTCTGACGGATCTTGTGGGGCTGCGGAAGAAAGGAGGTCCTCCTTCAGAGAGGCCGGGCCGACAATCGGGGGGGCACCGATCACGGCCAGACCCCATTTGAGCCCCCCCCGGTGTAGGATCCCCCCCCCCCCCGCAGGCCGCCCCCCCAGCGTTCCCGCGCTGTTCCCGCCGGCAGCGACCAGGTGTGGACGGCACCGGGGGGGAACCCGCCATTTTGGGCAGGCCGCTCGGCCCATCCGGCACTGAGAATCACATGGGTACCGGTGAATCGCCATTTTGGCTGTCTCGGGCGATTCACTGGACCCGCGCCGCGCAAAACGCGATTGTGCCGATCTGGCTGCTTCCGTGAATCGCGGGAGGGCGTCGGACCGGCGTGGTGGGAAAATTTGACGGCCCAGGCGATTCTCCAAACCGGCGCGGGAGCGGAGAATCGCGCCCAATGATTGGGATGCCTGTAAAGATTGATGGGATGGCAATTCACCAAGTTAGATTTGTCATTGTTTCATATTGAGCAGGATCTTACCCCAGGTGATTTTCCACATTGTTGAAGAGAGGCTTGTTTCTTGGCTGTGGCAGGTGAATGGGGAAGGACGATTAAATCTTGTACGTGAATCTTGAGCACTGCGGCCATGTTTTTACCTCGGCCCAAAGCCCCTCCGTCTATGCCCAATTCACTCAATGGCTTCTTATTGCCATTTAAATTGCCACAAATTGACTGGGCATTGACATCTACAATGATGCGGACCTTATGTGGAGACTGTTTAGGATGGTTCACTCAGCAGCTTTGCTGAAGGTTTTGTCAAAACGTTAGCCATGCTTTTTGCACTGCAGGGGTAGACTGCACCATGGCTTTGGATGAGAATGTTCATGGAACATCCCCATTACCCTCAGCCGCCTGATTCAAAACCAGCATTCATGGATGGATACCTTCGAGCTAACGGGAGTGCGTTGCCCAATGTTTTTTATATTTTATACGCAAATAGCACTGAGAATATAAATTTTACCAGGTTGGCAGCTTATTCTAATATATCTTTGTTGCTTGTATTACCATGCCCTCCTGCATCTTGGCTTAATAACGGTAGAGCGAGGGATGTGCTTCAGATGATGAGGTAGATTGCGGAGGAAGACAATTTAATTTCTGAAATAATAATCTCACAGATGCCCTTTAGTAGGGGAGGTTGCGAGACCTGTCCCCAATTGTTGATCAGGTTACTGTCATACCAAGGAACTAGTTGGACATTGACAGCTATGATGGTGGGGACGTTAGGCGAAGACTAAATAGGATAGTTACAGAGTTCAATGAAAGATGTCTTATTCTGGAGACAGGACTTTTCATTCATAAAGATGACTGAGGCATGGGAACGATGGCGTTTTACGACTGAACAAACAGCTCAAAATGGCCCCCGATCCCTCGTCTGATGGGGGGCCAGCGGACACGCAGCATAGAGCGCCCGGCTCTAGCTGCAGATATGGCAAGAGAATTGTCGGCTCTCTGGCTGGTCTCGCGCATGGAGGCGACCTGTAGCGGCCACACCGTGCAACATGGCGCCGGCCGCACGCGGACCCGGCCTGCGGACATGGCCTGCCAAATAGTGACCCCCCCCTTTGGCCAGGCTCGCCACCCACGGACCACACCCACCAGTGCCCCCAGTGCCTGCCAAAGCCCCACCTGCCCGCGGATCGGCTCCCCCCAGAATGGGGCGGCATTGGACTTAGTCGCCGTCGCCACGCTGAGTTCCCGAAAATAAATACCACAAGCGACTGACGCCTTTGGGAACCTGGCCCATTGGGGGCGGAGCAACGGGCGGAGGGCCTCAAGTAACGTCCTGAGGCCGTCCATACGCCGTTTTGGAGGGGGCGGAGCATCGCTAAAGCGGCGCCGCCCCTGATTTCGGCACGAACGTGGATTCTCCGGCCGATCGCCGAACGCGATTTCGGCATCGGAGACTGATGAATCCCGCCCTACAGTTCTCAGCTTTGCACTGTTAGAGGACTCAGTTAATACGCCACAGATTTTTACAAAATTGCAACAATAGTGACTTCAAAGGTATCCTACGAGTAATTAATTTAATACTTATTTCATAGAGAATTCTGCAATGAATCTGTCATTGGATGAGCATTACACTATCGCTTCCATTGCACACGTTGCCCAATGAAATGCTTATCCGCAAGGCATAAATGATCACATTTGAGACACATTAGTTCAATGATTCTTTGAGCATTTGATTTGATAATTCTGGCTTCCTACACAGGTGCAAGCTCAAGGCTCAGAAGACTGGGCTTTTCTAAACAAGTAAATCAGAAACTGAAAGAAACATCATGTGGCGTTTACTTTAGTTCATTAGCCGGGGATATGTCAGAGCAGATATTTTATTCTTTGTGCGACATTCATTAGAAACTTTCATCTCTTAAATTGTCAGTTTTACATTCATTTGAGAAAGAGAGAGATCTTACAACCATTCGTGATAAAATATGCGGATGTAAATGTTCATTAGTTTATCTCCTATATTTAATAGAGGGATACATCGGGATCTACGCAAAAAGAATGGTTCAGCGTTTTACACATTAGGTTACATAGGCTAAAATTCAAAGCACAAAAGAAAATTTAAAATCATATTTCAAGAAAAAAAATTATTTTCAAAGCTTCCTCCCCTTTCCTGAAAGCATTGATTAACTGGCCTCACAGTTTTGTTCAATATCACATCCTCAGCCGAGGTAGCAAGACAAAAGCAAAATACTGTCATTGCTGGAAATCTGAAATGGAAACAGAAGACTGGAAACCTTCCACCAGACAGGTGACCTTGACATCGATCATTATGAAATGCTTCGAGAGGTTGGTCATGAGGCATGTCACCTCTATACTCCCAGAATGCCTTGATCCACTGCAATTCGCATACCGCCACATGTGGTCCACAGCAGACCCCATCTCCCTGGCCCTACACTCATCCCTGGAGCATCTCGAAAACAAGGACTCCTACAACAGACTCCTATTTACTGTACAGCTCCGCCTTGAACACCATAATCCCAGCCAAGCTCATATCAAAACTCCAAAACCTAGGACTTGGCTCCTCCCTCTGCAACTGGATCCACGACTTCCTGACCCACAGACCGCAATCAGTAAGGATAAACAACCACATTTCCTCCACAATAGTCCTTAATACTGGGGCCCCACAAAGCTGCGTACTTAGTCCCCGACTATACTTCCTATACACACACATGTGTGTGGCAAAATTTGGTTCCAACTCCATCTACGAGTTTGCTGATGACATGACTGTAGTGGGTCGGATCTCGAACAACAATGAGTCAGTTTACAGGAGGGAGATAGAGAACCTAGTGGTGTGGTGTAACGACAACAATCTCTCCGTCAACATCAGCAAAACTAAGGAGCTAGTCATTGATTTCAGGAAGCAAAATATCGTATACACCCCTATCTGCATCAGTGGTGCTGAGGTGGGGATGGTTGACAGCTTCAAATTGCTAGGCGTACACATCACCAACAATCTGTCCTAGTCCACCAACATCGACGCTACGACGAAGAAAGCACAACAGCGCCTATACTTCCTCAGGAAACTAAGGAAATTTGGCATGTCCACTTTGACTCTTACCAATTTTTACAGATGCACCATAGAAAGCATCCTCCCTGGCTGCATAACAGCCTGGTATGGCAACTGCTCGGCCTGTGATATTATTATATCTATTAGCATTGCAAGGTTAATGTAATGTTAAGAGTAGCCACTAGAGGGAGCTACAGTTACAGCTATATAAGGCAGTGCTCCTAGACCTTGGGGGAGGAGTGTGTGCAGGAGATAGCTAGTGAAGATCAGAAGAGCAGATAGTGCAAGTAAGGTTCGGTCATAGTTTAAACCAGTAGTAAGATTCGCAGTAGATGAGTGTAGTTAGATGTTATTGATCAATTGTGTATTCTTAAGGAGTATGTGTCGAATCCAAGTTAGTAGTGTGAATAAAATCATAGCTTTTATCAAGTTAAACCTATTTTATGGACTTTGTGAACACTACGCCAACCATCCTGAAATAATCAACACAAAGAACACCACACGGCCCAAGACCGTAAGAAACTATGGAGAGTTGTGAACACAGCCCAGTCCATCACGCAAAACCACCTCCCATCCATTGACTCTGTTTATACCTCCCGCTGCCTTTGGAAAGCGGGCAGCACAATCAAAGACCCCTCCCACCCAAATTATTCTCTCTTCCAACCTCTTCCATTGGGCAGGCAGATACAAAAGTCTGAGAAAATGCACTTACCGATTCAAAAACAGCTTCTTCCCCGCTGTTACCAGACTCCTAAACTACCCTCTTATGGACAGAACTGATCTCTCCACACATCTTCTCCACTGAATAGTACTACACTCCATACGCTTCACCCGATGCCTGTGTTATGTATTTACATTGTGTATTTATCGTATGTCCTATATTTTTTCATGGATGGAACGATCTGTCCAGACTGTACGCAGAACAATACTTTTCATTGTACATCGGTACAAGTGGCAATAAATCAAATCAAAATCCAAAGACGGCTGCCCACTATGGAGAGAGAGAGCCAGTATCAAGGTTCAGTGATGCTTTGACAAACATCATTGACATGAAAGTTTAACTCAGTTCCTCCCTCCACAGAAGCTGCTGGACCAATTGAGTCATTTTCTGTTTTTATTTCAGTCAAGGCTGAAAGTGCAGCCATGCATTTTCAGTCTCGGGTTATCAGTGTGTGCTGTGTGAGTGTGCAGTGTGTGCTGTATGCGTGTGCAGTGTGTGCTGTGACTGTGCAGTGTCTGCTATGTGAGTGTGCAGTGTGTGCTGTGTGAGTGTGCAGTGTGTGCTGTGTGAGGGTGCAGTGTGTTGTGTGCAGTGTGCTGTGAGTGTGCAGTGTGTGCTGTGTGAGTGTGCAATGTGTGCTGTATGCGTGTGCAGTGTGTGCTGTGACTGTGCAGTGTCTGCTATGTGAGTGTGCAGTGTGTGCTGTGTGAGTGCAGTGTGTGAGTGTGCAGTGTGCTGTGTGAGTGTGCAGTGTGTGTTGTGTGAGTGTGCAGTGTGTGCTGTGTGAGTGTGCAGTGTGATGCGAGTGTGCAGTGTGTGCTGTGTGTGTGCAGTCTGTGTTGTGTTAGTGTGCAGTGTGTGCTGTGTGAGTGCAGTGTGTGTGAGTGTGTTGTGTGTGAGTGTGCAGTGTGCAGTGTGTTGTGTGAGTGTGTAAGTTGTCAGGCCTAATTGGCTGTGTGGATTTTCTTCCAATCTCGCTTCTGGAGTTATTGATCGAGCATCAATTTATTGGACTAGTTTTTAAAGAATGGAGCTCCGAATCAAGCCGGAGTGTCTGCAACTCAGCCCCCACGCGGCAAACTCAGCGGCAACCTTCAAACACTGGCTGGCGTGCTTCAAAGGGTTTCTCAGGACAGCCACGACTGAACCTACGGAGGAGCAGAAACTGCAAGTTCTCCACTCGAGGGTGAGCCCAGAGATCTCCACCCTCATCGAGGATGCGGATGATTTCGAGGCCGCAATGACCCTGCTGAAAGGACACTATATTCGCCAGGTCTGCGCCTGACATCTGCTAGTGACGAGGCGACAAATCCCCGGGGAATCGCTGGAGGAATTCTACCATGCGCTCCTGGTGTTAGGTAGGAACTGTGACTGCCCGCAACTTTCAGCCAGCGACCACACAGAACTTTTGATCCGGGACGCTTTCGTTGCAGGTATGCTGTCCTCCCAAATCCGCCAGCGGCTGCTGGAAAAAGAGACACTAGGCCTCAAGGAAGCAAGGGCCCTTGCTAGCTCCCTGGATGTGGCCTCCTGAAACGCCCGCGCTTATGTACCCGACCGCGCGGCGGCCCCTTGGGTAGCGTGGAACCCCCCCGCAGCCGACTCCGATGCATCCCCCATCCTCCCACAAGCTTGCGCGGCGTGACTACCAGGCAACCCCGGGGGCCCCGCTGCTATTTTTGCGGGGAGGCCAAGCACCCCCGGCAACGCTCCTCCACCTGCAAAGGGTGCGGCAAAAAGGGCCATTTCGTGGTGGTATGCCATGCCCTGGCAGTCGCCGCGGTCTCCGGGGGCGAACCGGGGTCGCCACCCCAACCCTCTCCACAAGCCACGTGCGGCCAGCGGGCGCCGCCATCTTCCTGTTCCAGAGCCACGTGTGGTTCCCGTGCGCTGCCATCTTTTTTCCCGGGGACCACGTGCGATGGATGAGCGCCGCCATCTTGCACACCCCCAGCCATGTGCGACCAGTGGGCGCCGCCATCTTGGCTGGAGTCTCAGGACCACGGTTCGGATGACCACACACCGCCCAAGGAAAACCTCCAACTTGCCTCGGTGACCCTGGACCAGTCTCGGCCCCGAACGCTCTCAACCACGACGACGACCGTGCTCATAAATGGGCACGAAACATCCTGCCTGATCGACTCCGGGAGCACAGAGAGCTTCATACACCCTAACACGGTAAGGCGCTGTTCTCTTCCCATCAACCCAGTTAATCAAAAAATCTCCCTGGCCTCCGGATCTCACTCTGTAGAGATCAAACGGTTCTGCATAACGAACCTTACGGTCCAGGGAAAGGAATTTAAAAATTTCCGCCTCTACGTCCTCCCTCACCTCTGCGCTGCCACGCACCTCGGGTTAGATTTCCAATGTAACCTCCAGAGTTTAACTTTTAAATTCGGCGGCCCTATATGCCCCTCAATGTCTGCAGCCTCGCGACCCTCAAGGTCGACCCACCTTCCCTTTTTGCGAACCTCACCCCGGATTGCAAACCCGTCGCCACCAGGAGCAGACGGTACAGTGCCCAGGACGGGACCTTCATTAGGTCGGAGGTCCAGCGGTTACTGAAGGAAGGCATTATTGAGGCTAGCAACAGTCCCTGGAGAGCTCAAGTAGTGGTTGTAAAGACTGGGGAGAAGCATAGGATGGTCATCGATTATAGTCAGACCATCAACAGGTATAAGCAGCTCGACGCGTACACTCTCCCCTGCATATCTGATCTGGTCAATCAGATTGCACAATGCAAAGTCTTTTCCACGGTGGATCTAAAATCTGCCTACCACCAGCTCCCCATCTGCCCTAGCGCCGGAAATACACTGCATTCGAAGCAGATGGGCGGCTCTACCACTTCCTAAGGGTTCCCTTCGGTGTCACAAATAGAGTCTTGGTCTTCCAACGGGAAATGGACCGAATGGTTGATCGGTACGGTTTGAAGGTCACGTTTCCGTACCTCGATAACGTCACCATCTGCGGCCACGACCAGCAGGACCATGACACCAACCTCCAAAAATTCCTCCATATTGCAAAAATCATTAATCTAACCTACAAGGACAAATGCGTCTTCAGCACCGACCGTCTAGCCATCCTCGGCTACGGAGTGCATGCCGGAGTTATAGGCCCAGATCCCGAACGCATGCGCCCCCTCATGGAGTTTCCCCTCCCCCACTGTTCCAATGCCCTGAAACGCGGCCTGGGATTTTTTTCATATTATGCCCAGTGGGTCCCCAACTATGCGGATAAGGCCCGCCCACTAATTAAATCCACGTTTTTTTCCCCTGTCAGCAGAGGCCCGCCAGGCCTTCAGCCGCATCAAAGCTGACGTTGCAAAGGCCACGATGCACGCAATCGATGAATCCCTTCCCTTCAAAGTCGAGAGCGACGTGTCCGACGTAGCTCTGATGGCCACCCTCAACCAAGCAGGTAGACCTGTGGCCTTCTTCTCACGTACCCTCCACGCTTCAGAAATCCGCCATTCATCAGTTGAAAAGGAGGCCCAGTCCATAGTAGAAGCTGTGCGACATTGGAGGCCTTACCTGGCCGGCAGGAGATTCACTCTCCTCACTGACCAACGGTCGGTTGCTTTCATGTTCGATAATGCACAGCGGGGCAAGATAAAGAATGATAAGATCTTATGGTGGAGGATCGAGCTCTCCACCTACAACTATGAGATCTTGTATCGTCCCGTGAAGCTAAACGAGCCTCCTGATGCCCTATCCCGCGGCACAATGGCTAACGCACATGTGGACCGCCTCCGAGCCCTCCATGAGGACCTCTTCCACCTGGGGGTCACTCGATTCTTCCATTACATTAAGACCCGCAACCTCCACCGAGGAGGTCAGGACAGCCACCAGGAACTGTCAAATCTGCGCAAAGTGCAAGCCGCACTTCTACAGGCCAGAGAAAGCGCACCTGATAAAGGATTCCCGTCCCTTTGAACGCCTCAGTATGGACTTCAAAGGGCCCCTCCCCTCCGCCGACTGCAACACGTACTTCCTGAACGTGATTGACGAGTGCTCCCGGTTCCCATTCGCCATCCCCTGCCCCGACATGACCGCAACCACCGTCATAAAAGCCCTCCACAGTATCTTTACACTGTTCGGTTTCCCCGCCTACATACACAGCGATGGGGGGCCCTCCTTTGTGAGCGACGAACTGCGTCAATTCCTGCTCAGCAAGGGCATTGCCTCAAGCAGGACGACCAGTTACAACCCCCGGGGAAACGGACAGGTAGAGAGGGAGAACGGAACAGTCTGGAAGACCGTCCTACTGGCCCTACGGTCCAGGAATCTCCCAGTCTCCCGCTGGCAGGAGGTCCTCCCGGATGCTCGCCACTCCACCCGATCACTGCTATGTACCACGACCAACCAGACACCTCACGAACGTCTCCTTGTCTTCACTCGGAATTCCTCCTCCGGGACCTCGCTCCCAACCTGGCTGGCAGCTCCTGGACCCATCCTGCTCCGCATACACGTGCGGACGCACAAGTCGGACCCATTGGTCGAGTGGGTCCACCTCCTTCACGCTAACCCTCAATACGCCTACATGGCGGACCCCGACGGCCGACAGCTTACGGTCTCCCTATGGGACCTGCCGCCCGTTGGGTCCCCAGCCACACCCCCACCACCAACCCCACCCACCCTCCCACCGGCGCAACCCACAGCCGCCCCCTTCCCAGGTGGATCAGTTCTCCCACTGGTCCTATCTAAGGGTGATGAAGCTACCGAAGAAGCTGAAGCCACGCTCCCGGAGCCACGGATGCCCGAGCCAGCGCCTGCATCACCGCCAAAACTGCGACGATCGCAGAGGACGACCAGGGCCCTGACTGACTAATTACTTAATTTTGAATGTAAATGATTACTGTAAATAGTTGCGACATGTAATGATGCAAAACACTGTACTAATGTATACCGGGTACCAACATAACCTCAACCTCTACCACTGTATAACGCGAGACCACCCCCCCAGCCGGACTCTTTTTTTTAACAGGAGGTGAATGTGGTAGTCGTTATTAGGGGTATTATGGTACCCAGGTTAATGCTGTAAGACCATTGGTGTTGGAAGTACCTGAGACAGCAATATCATTGGTGATGCCTGCCTGCTGGTTCTGCCCAGTAAGGCGGAGTATAAGAGCCTGTGTCTCCCGAGCAGCTGCATTCTGTACCTGCGCTGCTGGGGGAAACATCTAGCCCAATAAAGCCTTCAATTGTCTTCCAATCTCGCTTCTGGAGTTATTGATCGAGCATCAAGGGGCAACCCTGTCATGGAGATGGGTGGGCCCCTGAGCTGTGATTGTGCGATTGCTGCCAGCGAATCTCTGGGAGTGACTGCATCCACATCAGGGAGGCCAATGGGTCAGGGGAGATAATGATGGTCAGCAGAGGCACCTCCAACCTGATTCCCTGTCTCTCTCTCTCACATCCTTCACAGCATTGTGAGTGATATTGGCATCGAACCAGTGGAACTGCCCACCTTACGAATCACAAGGCCAGAGGAGCACAAATTTCATCAGCACCTTACGGCGGATCCAAAGGGAGACTCTGCAGAACAAGACCTGGGGACCATGGGGCAGGATCATGGGCCAGAGGCTGCAGCAGTCATGCAGGGAGCACAATGGCGCCGAAGGACCGACCAGACTATTACCACCGCTTAACTAAAGAGATGGTGTGGCACCTGTGCCATGTCCTTGTGGTCTTGGCACCAGTTAGTTAACCCTTTTGTTTAATTCGTAGGTCAATGAATTTGCTGGTGAAAGCTGAAAGCTCTTTAGCGATTCAATCACTTTGGGCTCTGGGCCATTTGGCTCATGGCCAGGGCAACTAATCACTATTCTGATTGTCAGGGTGGGGCAGAGATTATAAATCAGGTTTTCTGGTACCTTTTGCAGAGCAGATCCGAAGCCAGTCGTTCTTTTTGGATTTTTGGAAGAACTGTGTCCAGAGCCATAGATTTAGAGATTTTTTACAGACCACATTCAATCAAGTAATCAACATTATTGACTTCCAATAAGTTAGGTGAATTATCTGACACTTGGAGAGCCATATTATTGAAGAAATGCACAAAAGAATTGAGGCTGCAGAGTTGTGGTTTGTGAGGCGAATAATGAAGATATCTTGGGACAAGCCATACTGCCAATAAAGAGACATCAGTGAAATCTGAGACCAAAATAACTGTGCCAACCAACACCATGGAAAGCGACAACTGGGTACAGAAGGAAAAAATCGGGCAGAATGATTTTAAAGTCCTGCCAATGGTGGGCATTGTCACGGGTGACGGGGGTGGGGGTGGGGGACTGATTTTTGGCTGCTCTCCAAATTTTCCTCCCTCACCCACGGTGATGCCCACTGCTAGCAGGACTGGAAAATCCCGCCAATGGGTTAGAAACTTTGATGCCAGGGCGGCACCTGGCGCAGTGGTTAGCACTGGGACTACGGCGCAGTGGACCCGGGTTCGAATCCTGGCCCTGGGTCACTGTCCATGCGGCGTTTGCACATTCTCCCCGTGTCTGCATGGGTCTCACCACCCCCCCCCCCAACCCAAAGATGTGCGCGTTAGGTGGATTGGCCACGCTCCATTGCTCCTTAATTTGGAAAAAAAAAAATTGGGTACGCTAAATTTATATAAAAGAAAAAGAAACTTTGATGCCGATGGGACAAATCGATAGTAAAAGAGATCGAGTTGGACAAAGAATGATCTTTCTAAAAGGGCCTCGCAAAATGGATGAATGTGCCACCTCTGAAGACGACATGGAACTCCATGGACGCTGAGGTGTGTTTACGGCATGATGGCTGAAAAGAGAGGCAGATCATTGAACCTTCAGCCAGTCCCACAAAATTATAATCTATTTCCCATTTTATGTTTAAAGCATAGACCACAAGTTCAACAATGTCACTGCACTGTTCTATAATATTGTAACCAGCCGAAATTTTATCTGGAATCGAGCTCCCTCAGATTAGGTACAGCACAACA
Organism: Scyliorhinus torazame; assembly: GCF_047496885.1. NCBI lineage: Eukaryota > Metazoa > Chordata > Chondrichthyes > Carcharhiniformes > Scyliorhinidae > Scyliorhinus > Scyliorhinus torazame. Next base: position 18,473,249 of record NC_092721.1, on the reverse strand, counting down.
CAATTGCAGAGTGAACCACGCACAGCTGTATCGGATTTTGAATGCGGCCAACTGACTACGAAGGAAAATTTGGGGGTTCCACCAGCCCATCACACTTCTCCCAGCCTAACATCAAAATTCTGTCCATTTCTATGGACATATTGCTGATACAATAATGACTTTTAAACAAACTAACTGTGGACGGTGAATTCTACATTGAACATCATTTCATGGGCTGGATTCTCCGCTGGCGGGATTCTCCATTGCGGCGGAAGCGCACCCACGTCCGGGCATCTCCCGACGGTGTGGGGCTGCCCACAATGGGAAATCCCATTGACCGGCTGGCAGGACAGAGAATCCCGCTGCCGGGGGGGGGAGCTCCGCACCAGTTTGGGACAGAGAATCCCGCCCCATGTCTTCCGGTGATCAAGGGCGGAATTTTCCCAAAATTGGTGAAAAAAGCGGTGTGAAACCCATTGGCTTCCAGACACTTCTGCTTGCCTGTTTATACAGCACTCTGTGCAGTGTCAGCGTGCAGGCGAGGGGTGCACAGCCAGCTTGGGTCGGGTGGATGGTGGGTTGTCTCGACAAACCAGCAAGGGTGTCCCGGTCTCAAAGATAAATTGAAGACCCCTCCCCCAACCATGGACAAGGGAAACCACCCCCCCCCCAAAGAGAGAAGGATAACCTCCCTGCCCCTCCAACACACCAAGGTCAAGACTCCCCCCCCCACACACCACACAAGCATCAAGGTGACCGCCCCCCCTCGCCTGCCTTAGGTCACCCCCACGACTCCTCACTGGCACTGACTCCACCCCTCTTGGCAATTTCTGCCCCATCACAATGCTTGAATAACCCTCTTATTAACCATCGGGGTCCCCCCCCCTCTCCTCCTCCCCCCCCCCCCCCCCACCCGCCCCCAGATAAGGGGAATCCCCACCAATGGGGCTGCCACGAGGCCAGCCCTGGAAGTGCCAATCTGGCACTGCCAAGATGCGAGGGGTCAGATCCAGGGCACTGCCCGGCCACATCCCTCACCGCCCAGGGCTGAATTCACCTGCGCACCCCCCCCCCCCCACCCCCCCCCACCTCCCGCGCGTGGTCATCATGTCAGAATTTTGCTTTTCAAAACCAGTCGTGATTCACGGCAGAGTGAAGTCGCACTGACTGGGTGGGAGGGTGAGGCAGGGGCGGACATTACAACATCGAGACCGGCAAGAACATTTTAATGTGTTTTAAAATTATGTAGATCAGTTTCACGCCCTTTCCGCGCGTGAACCTGATCATGTCATCGGCGGAGTGGCGGGGAAGATTGCAAACTGAGATCCCACCAGCACAAATCCCATTCTGGCCCTCGTCCACGGTGAAAGGTCCCACTCAATTCCACCCACAATTTCTGTTCAAAGTACGGGTGGAATTTTATGCTTATGCCAGCAGGGGGAATCGTGTTAGGTGGGATCACTAAAAGTGCGTGATAAAAAAAAAACAGTTTCCCGTCGACAGGAAATTTGTTTAGAATTTTGCTCTCCCAACTAACTTGATAGAGTATTTAGAGTTTTTTGAGGAGGTCACAAAGCTGATTGATGCAGGTAGGGCAGTGGATGTTGTCTATATGGACTTCAGTAAGGCCTTTGACAAGGTCCCTCATGGCAGACTGGTACAAAAGGTGAAGTCACACGAGATCAGAGGTTTGCTGGCAAGATGGATACAGAACTGGCTAGGTCATAGAAGGCAGAGAGTAGTAATGGAAGGATGCTTTTCTGATTGGAGGGCTGTGATGAGTGGTGTTCCGCAGGGATCAGGGCTGGGACCTTTGCTGGTCGTAGTATAAAAACAAACAAAGAACAAAGAAAATTACAGCACAGGAACAGGCCCTTTGGCCCTCCCAGCCTGCACCGATCCAGATCCTTTATCTAAATCCTGAAGCAAGAAGCATCAGGAATAAGGTGGGTGAACTTAAGGCATGGATCGGTACTTGGGACTACGATGTGGTGGCCATCACGGAAACCTGGATAGAAGAGGGGCAGAAATGGTTGTTGGAGGTCCCTGGTTATAGATGTTTCAATAAGATTAGGGAGAGTGGTAAAAGAGGTGGGGGGGGGGGTGGCATTATTAATTAGATAGTATAACAGCTGCAGAAAGGCAGTTCGAGGAGTATCACCCTATTGAGGTAGTATGGGTTGAAGTCAGAAATAGGAAAGGAGCAGTCACCTTGTTAGGAGTTTTATATAGGCCCCCAAATAGTAACAGAGATGTGGAGGAACAGATTGGGAAACAGATTTTGGAAAGGTGCAGAAGTCATAGGGTAGTAGTCATGGGCGACTTTAACTTCCCAAATATTGAGTGGAAACTCTTTAGATCAAATAGTTTGGATGGGGTGGTGTTTGTGCAGTGTGTCCAGGAAGCTTTTCTAACACAGTATGTAGATTGTCCGACCAGAGGAGGGGCAATATTGGATTTAGTACTGGGTAATGAAACAGGGCAAGTGATAGATTTGTTAGTGGGGGAGCATTTTGGAGATAGTGACCACAATTCTGTGACTTTCACTTTAGTAATGGAGAGGGATAGGTACGTGCAACAGGGCAAGGTTTACAATTGGGGGAAGGGTAAATACGATGTTGTCAGACAAGAATTGAAGTGCATAGGTTGGGAACATAGGCTGGCCGGGAAGGACACAAGTGAAATGTGGAACTTGTTCAAGGAACAGGTGCTACGTGTCCTTGATATGTATGTCCCTGTCAGGCAGGGAAGAGATGGTCGAGTGAGGGAACCATGGTTGACAAGAGAGGTTGAATGTCTTGTTAAGAGGAAAAAGGTGACTTATGTAAGGCTGAGGAAACAAGATTCAGACAGGGCATTGGAGGGATACAAGATAGCCAGGAGGGAACTGAAGAAAGGGATTAGGAGAGCTAAGAGAGGGCATGAACAAGCTTTGGTGGGTAGGATCAAGGAAAACCCTAAGGCCTTTTACACATATGTGAGAAATATGAGAATGACTAGAGCGAGGGTAGGTCCGATCAAGGACAGTAGCGGGAGATTGTGTATTGAGTCTGAAGAGATAGGAGAGGTCTTGAACGAGTACTTTTCTTCTGTATTTACAAATGAGAGGGGCGATATTGTTGGAGAGGACAGTGTGAAACAGATTGGTAAGCTCGAGGAAATACTTGTTAGGAAGGAAGATGTGTTGGGCATTCTGAAAAACTTGAGGATAGACAAGTCCCCCGGGCCTGACGGGATATATCCAAGGATTCTATGGGAAGCAAGAGATGAAATTGCAGAGCCGTTGGCAGTGATCTTTTCGTCCTCACTGTCAACAGGGCTGGTACCAGGGGATTGGAGAGTGGCGAATGTCGTGCCCCTGTTCAAAAAAGGAACTAGGGATAACCCTGGGAATTATAGGCCAGTTAGTCTTACTTCGGTGATAGGCAAAGTAATGGAAAGGGTACTGAAGGATAGGATTTCTGAGCATCTGGAAAGACACTGCTTGATTAGGGATAGTCAGCACGGATTTGTGAGGGGTAGGTCTTGCCTTACAAGTCTTATTGAATTCTTTGAGGAGGTGACCAAGCATGTAGATGAAGGTAAAGCAGTGGATGTAGTGTACATGGATTTTAGTAAGGCATTTGATAAAGTTCCCCATGGTAGGCTTATGCAGAAAGTAAGGAGGCATGGGATAGTGGGAAATTTGGCCAGTTGGATAACGAACTGGCTAACCGATAGAAGTCAGAGAGTGGTGGTGGATGGCAAATATTCAGCCTGGATCCCAGTTACCAGTGGCGTACCGCAGGGATCAGTTCTGGGTCCTCTGCTGTTTGTGATTTTCATTAATGACTTGAATGAGGGAGTTGAAGGGTGGGTCAGTAAATTTGCAGACGATACGAAGATTGGTGGAGTTGTGGATAGTAAGGAGGGCTGTTGTCGGCTGCAAAGAGACATAGATAGGATGCAGAGCTGGGCTGAGAAGTGGCAGATGGAGTTTAACCCTGAAAAGTGTGAGGTTGTCCATTTTGGAAGGACAAATATGAATACGGAAAACAGGGTTAACGGTAGAGTTCTTGGCAATGTGGAGGAGCAGAGAGATCTTGGGGTCTATGTTCATACATCTTTGAAAGTTGCCACTCAAGTGGATAGAGTTGTGAAGAAGGCCTGTGGTGTGCTCACGTTCATTAACAGAGGGATTGAATTTAAGAGCCATGAGGTGATGATGCAGCTGTACAAAACTTTGGTAAGGCCATATTTGGAGTACTGTGTACAGTTCTGGTCGCCTCATTTTATAAAGGATGTGGAAGCTTTGGAAAAGGTGCAAAGAAGATTTACCAGGATGTTGCCTGGAATGGAGAGTAGGTCTTACGAGGAAAGGTTGAGGGTGCTAGGCCTTTTCTCATTAGAACGGAGAAGGATGAGGGGCGACTTGATAGAGGTTTATAAGATGATCAGGGGAATAGATAGAGTAGACAGTCAGAGACTTTTTCCCCGGGTGGAACAAACCATTACAAGGGGACATAAATTTAAGGTGAAAGGTGGAAGATATAGGAGGGATATCAGAGGTAGGTTCTTTACCCAGAGAGTAGTGGGGGCATGGAATGCACTGCCTGTGGAAGTAGTTGAGTCGGAAACATTAGGGACCTTCAAGCAGCTATTGGATAGGTACATGGATTACGGTAAAATGATATAGTGTAGATTTATATGTTCTTAAGGGCAGCACGGTAGCATTGTGGATAGCACAATTGCTTCACAGCTCCAGGGTCCCAGGTTCGATTCCGGCTTGGGTCACTGTCTGTGTGGAGTCTGCACGTCCTCCCCGTGTCTGCGTGGGTTTCCTCCGGGTGCTCCGGTTTCCTCCCACAGTCCAAAGATGTGCGGGTTAGGTGAATTGGCCAATGATAAATTGCCCTTAATGTCCAAATTGCCCTTGGTGTTGGGTGGAGGTGTTGAGTTTGGGTAGGGTGCTCTTTCCGAGAGCCGGTGCAGACTCAAAGGGCCGAATGGCCTCCTTCTGCACTGTAAATTCAATGATAATCTATGATTAATCTAGGACAAAGGTACGGCACAACATCGTGGGCCAAAGGGCCTGTTCTGTGCTGTATTTTCTATGTTAAACCTGTCGCCTATTTTCCAAGGATCTACTTCCCTCTGTTCCCCGCCCGTTCATATATCTGTCCAGATGCATCTTGAATGATGCTGTTGTGCCCGCCTCTACCACCTCTGCTGGCAAAGCATTCCAGGCACCCACCACCCTCTGCGTAAAAAGCTTTCCACGCACATCTCCTTTAAACATTCCCCCTCTCACCTTGAAATCATGACCCCTTGTAATTGACATCCCCCCACTCTTGGAAAAAGCTTGTTGCTATCCACCCTGTCCATACTTCTCATAATTTTGTAGATCTCAATCAGGTCCCCCCTCAACCTCTGTCTTTCCAACGAAAACAATCTTAATCTACTCAACCTTTCTTCATAGCTAGCACCCTCCATACCAGGCAACATCCTGGTGAACCTCCTCTGCACCCTCTCTGAAGCATCCACATCCTTCTGGTAATGTGGCGACCAAAACTCCACGCAGCATTCCAAATGTGGCCGAACCAAAGTCCTATACAACTGTAACAATACCCCGTCCGATGAAGGCAAGCATGCTGTATGCTTTCTTGACCACTCTAACGACCTGCGTTGCCACCTTCAGGGTACAATGGACCTGATCCCAGATCTCTCTTACATCAATTTTCCCCCGGACTCTTCCATTGACCGTATAGACCGCTCTTGAATTAGATCTTCCAAAATGCATCACCTCGCATTTGCCTGGATTGAACTCCATCTGCCATTTCTCTGTCCAACTGTCCAATCTATCTATATTTTGCTGTATTCTCTTACCGTCCTCCTCGCTATCTGCAACTCCACCAATCTGAGTGTCATCTGCAAACTTGCTAATCAGACCACCTATACCTTCGTCCAGATAATTTATGTATATCACAAACAACAGGGGTCTGAGCACGGATCCCTGTGGAACACCACTAGTCACCTTTCTCCATTTTGAGACACTCCCTTCCACCACTACTCTCTTTCTCCTGTTGCCCAGCCAGTTCTTTATCCATCTAGCTAGTACACCCTGAACCTCATACGACTTCAATTTTTCCATCAACCTGCTATGTGAAACTTTATCAAATATATGTATATATATAAATGATTTGGAGGAAAATGTAACTGGTCTGATTAGTAAGTTTGCGGATGACACAAAGGTTGGTGGAATTACGGATAGCGATGAGGACTGTCGGAGGATACAGCAGGAATTAGATTGTTTGGAGACTTGGGCGGCGAGATGGCAGATGGAGTTTAATCCGGACAAATGTGAGGTAATGCATTTTGGAAGGTCTAATACAGGTAGGGAATATACAGTAAACCCTCAAGAGTATTGACAGTCAGAGAGATCTTGGTGTACAGGTCCACAGATCACTGAAAGGGGCAACACAAGTGGAGAAGGTAGTCAAGAAGGCATACGGCATGCTTGCCTTCATTGGCCGGGGCATTTAGTATAAAAATTGGCAGGTCATGTTGCAGCTGTATAGAACCTTAGTTAGGCCACACTTGGAGTATAGTGTTCAATTCTGGTCGCCACACAACCAGAAGGATGTGGAGACCTTAGAGAGGGAGTAAAAGAGATTTACCAGGATGTTGCCCGGTATGAAGGGCATTAGGTATGAGGAGAGGTTGAATAAACTTGATTTGTTCTCACTGGAACGAAGGAGGTTGAAGGGCGACCTGATATAGGTCTACAAAGTATGAGGGGCAAAGATAGAGTGGATAGTCAGAGACTTTTTCCCAGGGTAGAGGGGTCAATTACTAGGGGGTATAGGTTTCAGGTGTGAGGGGCAAGGTTTAGAGGAGATGTACGAGGCAAGTTTTTTACACAGAGGGTAGTGGGTGCCTGGAACTCGCTGCCGGAGGAGGTGGTGGAAGCAGGGACAATAGTGACGTTTAAGGGGCATCTTGACAAATACATGAATAGGATGGGAAAAGAGGGATACGGACCCCGGAAGTGTAGAAAAATTTAGTTTCGACGGCAGCATGGTCGGCGCAGGCTTGGAGGGCCGAAGGGCCTGTTCCTGTGCTGTACTTTTCTTTGTTCTTTGTTCTAACTCTGATGGCGGTCTAAAGGTGGGTCGCATTTCCCACTGATTTATACCGGGAACCACATTTGCAATCATTTGCATCTCATAACTGTTCCTTAAAAGACCACCTTATTGGAATTATGTTCCCCAGTCAAATTAATTTCCCCGTCAGCGAACGGTCTGCTACTCAAGTGTATATAAATGACGTGTACCTGGAGAGTTTCATTTCATTCATTATTTTGAGGTCATCGATGTTGCTTTCTCCTTCTCTGGGGGTCTCACTTAACTTCACTTGAGCGCCATCAGCAATCGCTGCACCAAGGCTGGACAAGGGAAGCAGGTGAAGGCTGCAATAGAGGGTGGAATCAGGATGGAAGGGTGGATCAAAGGTTGGATAGAGGAGGCAGGCCTAAGGGGGCTGGGTGGGAAGAGTGTCTAGGGAAGGGAAAGTGTAGAGTACCTCAGAAAGTGGGCCGAGATTGTCCGGGGAATGGGGGTACGCACGGAGAGGAGTGTTTTAGATGCAGGGTCGGTGGCGCGCTGGTGGAGTCATGGAGAGAACTTAGGGTACTGGTGATATGTGGGAACGGTCACAGTCATAGGCAGGGAATGGGATACAGGAGGTTGGATGAGAATCTGGTACTAAAAGTCTCATGGCTCGGGGCGGGGCTGGGGGGGGGGGGGGGGGATCATGGAGCATGTGACCCAGATGGCCGCATTCTCAGGTCTGAGGCACAAGGGTGAAATCCCTTCAAGTGCCAAACGTTTACACTTCTCTGCTGGTGGGGATTTAGGTAGGGTGCGTGGGGGGGGGAACCCTGAAATGAAATGAACGGGATTCCCTCCGGGGCCGCGTAGCTCAACCTCACAGACATATTGTGCTGGGCCAAACAAGGCCCCCAACAGAAAGCCCACTCTTGTCCTAATTGAAGCTCTTAAGTGGCCAATTATTGACCAGTCAAGAGCCGTTTCCATCCCATCCTCAATATTTAGACTGGCGAGCGGCTTGAACTTGCCTGGGGTTAGCCCAAAAATCAACAGTGTGAGCTCTCAGGCAGGGAAGGGGTGGGACACCTCCATCAGAATCTCCGTTCTGAAGTGGGGCACCCTACGCTTAAGGACTGGTTGCCTGGTGACTGTGAGGAAAGAGTTAAAGTTCCCTAGTACTTTAGTTGGAATTAGGGTTTTAATTGTTGAATAGATTCCACTTACTGTTTAACAGACTGCACCAATATATAAAGGGGATATAGGTGGCATTGTTTTGTTGGGGAGAGTGCTTACAGAACATAACACACTTGGAGTCGAAGAAGTAAAGACTTGCTTCCTAGTTCTTATTATCGCATTACCATCGGAGCTTAACAATGGTAACAGAGGATGGTGACTGCCTGTCTGAAAAAAGGATTGCAAACTAAGATTTATTCGGACGAACAACTATATTCTAAATTCTGACCTCAAGAGCGATTTAGAGCAAATTGGATAATAAATGGTTGAGTCCAGGGGTCGTGTCGGGGTATGACTACCCGTTACTGTTTTCTGAGCATCAACCCTATGACCAATGGAAGATTGAAGTTACCATGTGGATTCCAACCTCACCCCTGAGAACTTAATCACCCATACCATGCTCTGCATATTTCTGTATATTGTGACAAGTGCAGGATTTTAGATATACTGCATGATAAACATTTGGCAATTTAAGGGTTAAAAGCCTGGGATTAGATTGTGTTTGACTGAAGTAGACATGTTTTTAAAATAATCTTGTTTTGCAAGACCAGAAAGCTTTTAGGATCCAGAGGTGAAATTGACCGTCGTAAAAGCCTGAGCTAATGCACTGTCGTTTAACTATTGGAGTCTCTGGGGTGTTGACGTGTTTTCAGCCATGGGAGTTGCTTTGTTTTCAGCTTGGTGAGATGATGTCATTGCTGGGTGGAGCTAAGGTATTCAGACAGGTTTTGAGAAGGCTTTTGTATTGAGTTCTGATCTGACTAACACTGAGTCCATAAATAAGGAATTTCACTCTCACATTGGGTAGTTAATAATGATTAATAGTATTTAAAGCAGTGTAGACTTGTCTGAGGACAGGGGGGAAGCTGAAAGAATCCAGTTCAAACAACTTTTTAAACCATCCAGCCAGCACCTGCAGGGGTTCTAACAGAAGCATAATCTGTTTTGGAAAGCAATTATCAATCAGCGCCAATGGGATGTAGGAGGAATTTAGAGCTGTATGTTTTTTCCTTTCTTGTTATTTAATTGGGAATAGAGATAGTAATTAAAGGTATTATATTTACTGTATTGAATAGTATTGTTCAAGGGGTTGTTGTAAGCTATTGTTGAGTGTGATGTTAAAAGAGTTTAATATTGTGTTAATAATAAAGTTTTGTTTTAAAATACCAATTCCCTACTCTTTTGTGAAATCACTCCTGAGCAAAGTATTCTTTCTGCACAGTCTTACAATATAAACTAAGATATTGGGGTTCTGGTCCAGTATCCTAGCCACTGTTGGGATCTGGTCTCGGACCATAAAATAATTGGGGGCTCTTTACCAGGATCTTTAGTATAATTCCTTATTTGGCTTGGGGTTATTGTACTTAAAGACAGTGAGTGTGTGTGAAACAATTGCAATCTTTCAGGTTTTGAAGTTTAAATAGGGAGTGACTGGGAGATGGTTCTTTCAGTTGCTAACATTTTCCCGGGTGTGGAAGCGATTACTCGGGATGGTTTACAAAGGGAGACTAAAACAAAACTTTTGCGTGTGGCAGAGAGGCTGCTGATAAGCTTTTGTAAGGGGCTGAGGAATGTAGAGACAATACAAGCCATAGCGCGACAGTAAAACGTGGCAGAGACGCAGCCTGAATCATTGGAATTAGCTAGAATTCAATTACAATTAAAAATGCAGGACAAAATAACAGGAAGTAATAGAACTGAAGAAATTAGAAATGAAAGGACAGAAGAAAAGGGAGAAAGAGAGAGGACTTGAACTCACAAAATGGGAATGCCAGAGGGAGTTGGAGAGGAAAAAGAAATATCAACTTAAACTATTGGAGTTGAGGAAGGGCTAGGGGAAGGAGAAATACTTCCCAGTCAAAAGCTTAGTAGGGATATGTTTAAATATATTCAAGCATTGCCAAGGTTTGCGGTGCCATTTAACGGCCATGTGACGCCCAGCCGGGAGCACAAAGTGGCCGGTCAGTGTCGAGTGATGCCTCAAGCCGGTTTCCTGGCAGCCACGCCGCCGCACGGGATCGAACCAAGTCCCGCGAGGCGGCATGATCAGAATCCCGCCCACAATGCCTACTTAACTGTACTTACCTGCGACCGGCCTCCCCTCCTGGCCACTGTTGGGGACTGGTCTGGGATCGTAACAATATAAAGGATTAAGCTATTGATCCTATCGGGGGTGACATTTATTTCGCTATAATATTATCAAAAAAACAGTATCATCCTCAGACTTGCCCAGTAATTTTTTTGACAGGAAAAAAATCATCTACCTCTCGAACCATAATTACTTTGTGCATGACATTCATATTGAAATGTAATCAGTGCGAGTAAATTATCAAACCAACAGCAATTTGTGGATAATATTTCATGTTTTAAAAAAAAAAAGAATATTGAAAGGTTTTAATTAGAATTGATGCTATTCAGTCTGAATGATCAACTTCTCTTGGAGGGCCGAAGGGCCTGTTCCTGTGCTGTACATTTCTTTGTTCTTTGTTCTTGTTCAGGGCCGACTAATCATTCTCCAAGCAAATTTGCTTAAAATATACTCATCGAACGAACTTAAATGTATAACTATTATTTATAAAATGCATTCATGTTTGCAGTTATTTGAAGTAATCCTGCCTGTTGCAGATTTAATTTTGAATGGTATATGTTAAGTGGTAAAATGACATCAATGCACTTAAGGAGAATTTGGATAAACACACAAGGGAGAAAGGGGTAGAGGGATATGCTGAGAGGGTTAGAATAAGTAGGGTTTTTGAAAATTAATTTATGTGACGCGGACGTTGTTGGCTACACCAGCATTGATAGACCATCCCTAATTGACCTTGAGGAGGTAGTGATGAGCTGCCTTCTTATTCCGTTGCAGACCATGTGATGTAGGTACACCCACTGTGCTGTGAGGGAGGGAATTCCCGGATTTTGACTCAGTGACGGTGAAGGAACAGCGATATATTTCCAAATCAGGGTGATGAGTGGCTTGGAAGGGAGCTTCCGAATGGTGGCGATCCCATGTGTTTGTCACCCTTGTCCATTAGACGGTAGCAAAGATAAGTTTGGAAGGTGCTGTCAAAGGAGCCTTATTGAGTTTCTGCTCTGCATCTTGTATATGGTCTGCCACTGTACACAACATCGATGAGATGCAGAGGGAGTGAATGTTTGTGGATGGGCTGCCTGACAAGCGGGCTGCCTTGTTCTTGATAAGTGTTGGAGCTGCACTCGCACAGGCAAGTGGAGAGTCTTCAATCACACTTGTGTGAAGAATAAACACCAACAGGATGCGGTCTATGTAAAGAGAGGGTTGCATTTATATAGCACTTTTCATGATCACAGGACGTCTCAATGTGCTATACACTCATGATGTGCCATTTGAAGTGTTCTGTGCTCACTGTTGTAATGTCGAAAAGGCGGCAGCCAGTTTGCACACAGCAAACCCCACACACTGCAACGTGATATCTGTCTTTGCGTTGCTGATAATGGAAGCTATGTTGACCAGATCACAGAGGAAAACTCCCCTGCTCTTGCTTGAAATAATATCAGTTATTTTACATCACGTGAAGGCTTTGGTTTCACATAATGGGCAGGATTTTCCGTTAGCCGAAATCAGGGAGTTCAATTGGGCGGAATATTACTTCCAACACCAAAATCCCGGCAGGCACCAGTTTGCCTGCAAATCGCGATTCTCCATCACCTCGAAAACGGCATCAGAGTGTTTCACTCCGCGCATACTTTAAACACCGTTTGCATATCATTAGTGGGCCCACCCGCGATTCTCCGCCTCCGATGGGCCAAGGTCCCGACAATGTTCACTTCTGCTTTCAAAAATCGTGAACCTGTCGTGGTGGGTGCCGAGAGAGAAAAAGAGGTTATTGACAGTGTCCAACGTCGCCATAGTTTGTCAACCATCATGTCACTGTCGTGTTGGGTGTTCCGATACACAAATGATCCAACACGGCTGTAGATGGTACAACTCTGTTTTATTGTCTTATGCAATAACAACTACTAACTGCTGGCTGAGGTTCATACTTCACCAGCTAACCTGTGGACCGAGCCCTATCACTATCTTGGTGAGGCACTCAGCACATGGTGTATGTCTGAGTGACGCGCTGTGAGCTCTGTGCTCTGAGCTATCTCCTGGTAGAATGAGCAGGAACTGTGGTGTTCCCTGTTTTATAGTGCGTGTGCTCTCCTGGTGATTGGCTGCGATGTTGTGTGTGTGCTGGTTGGTCCAACTGCCTGTCCATCAGTGTGTGTGTGTGTGATTGCACCATGATATGCTAATGTGGATATCATGACAGTCACTGGCCAGGGAGCTTCTCCCAGCGCTGGGAGGAGTAGTGGGGGGGTAGCCAGGAGATGGGCTGTGCGGTCGGCGTGGACAGTTATGTGACACCATTGCCGCAGCCGGCAAGTCAGCCAAGCTGCTGCGCACACTGCTAACAGCCCACTTTAAACCTAGTGCCAGGGATCATATAGGTGTTACCCCCAGGGTAACTCCTGGTTGGCCTCTGGCCCCAGCAGACCCATCGGCTGTATGGGCATGCTCCTCCAAAATCAGTGCCATCGTTTTGGCTTCGGTAAGCGTGTGTATGTGGAGTGTGCGGCTGCAGCTTGTCAGCCTCCCAAGTGTCAATCACGGACCCGTCCAATCCTGCACCTGTTTTCATGGGAATCGACTGTGTTCCGCGCGGCGCCAGTGCTAGCCCCTCAACGGTCGCGGAATCGGTCCAGGTGCGGCGCCAATTGTTCTGTCGTAAAATTCCTCGGATTCTCCGTTGGCTTCAGCAGTTAGGAGAAGTCTGCCCCATGTCGTTATAATCTAACCTGATAGACGGCACCTTCAGCTGTGCAGCACTCCTTCAGTACTGACTATACCTGCGGGAAGTGCACCCAACTTCAGCTCCTCAAAGACCGTGTTAGGGAACTGGAGCTGAAGCTGGATGAACTTCGGATCATCCGGGAGGCAGAGGGGGTGATTGAGAAGAGTTACAAGGAGGTAACCACACCCAAGGTACAGGACAAGAATAGCTGGGTTACAGTCAGGGGGAAAAAAACAAACAGGCAGAAAGTGCAGGGATCCCTCGTGGCCGTTCCCCTTCAAAACAAGTATACCATTTTGGATGCTGTTGGGGGGGATGACCTACCGGGGGAAGGCCCTAGCGGCCAGGTCTCTGGCACTGAGTCTGGCTCTGGGGCTCAGAAGGGAAGGGGGGAGAATAGTAAAGCAATAGTCGTAGGAGATTCAATGGTTAGGGGAATAGATAGGAGATTCTGTGGTCGCGAGCGAGACTCCCGGAAGGTATGTTGCCTCCCGGGTGCCAGGGCCAGGGATGTCTCGGATCGTGTCTTCAGGATCCTTAAGGGGGAGGGTGAGCAGCCAGAAGTCGTGGTGCACATTGGTACCAACGACATAGGTAGGAAAAGGGGTGTGGAGGTAATAAACAAGTTTAGGGAGTTAGGCTGGAAGTTAAAAGCCAGGACAGACAGAGTTGTCATCTCTGGTTTGTTGCCGGTGCCACGTGATAGCGAGGCTAGGAATAGGGAGAGAGTGCAGTTGAACACGTGGCTGCAGGAATGGTGTAGGAGGGAGGGCTTCAGGTATTTGGATAATTGGAGCGCATTCTGGGGAAGGTGGGACCCGTACAAGCAGGACGGGTTGCATCTGAACCAGAGGGGCACCAATATCCTGGGAGGGAGGTTTTCTAGTACTCTTCGGGAGGGTTTAAACTAATTTGGCAGGGGAATGGGAACCGGATTTGTAGTCCAGCAACTAAGGTAGCCGATATTCAGGACGCCAAAGCGTGTAATGAGGCAGTGGGGAAGGGAACACTGACAAAGGAGAGTACTTGCAGGCACGGAGAGGGGTTGAAGTGTGTATACTTCAACGCAAGAAGCATCAGGAATAAGGTGGGTGAATTTAAGGCATGGATCGGTACTTGGGACTACGATGTGGTGGCCATCACGGAAACTTGGATAGAAGAGGGGCAGAAATGGTTGTTGGAGGTCCCTGGTTATAGATGTTTCAATAAGATGAGGGAGGGTGGTAAAAGAGGTGGGGGGGTGGCATTATTAATTAGAGATAGTATAACAGCTGCAGAAAGGCAGTTTGAGGAGTATCAGCCTACTGAGGTAGTATGGGTTGAAGTCAGAAATAGGAAAGGAGCAGTCACCTTGTTAGGAGTTTTCTCTAGGCCCCCCAATAGTAGCAGAGATGTGGAGGAACAGATTGGGAAACAGATTTTGGAAAGGTGCAGAAGTCATAGGGTAGTAGTCATGGGCGACTTTAACTTCCCAAATATTGAGTGGAAACTCTTTAGATCAAATAGTTTGGATGGGGTGGTGTTTGTGCAGTGTGTCCAGGAAGCTTTTCTAACGCAGTATGTAGATTGTCCGACCAGAGGAGGGGCAATATTGGATTTAGTACTGGGTAATGAGCCAGGGCGAGTGATAGATTTGTTAGTCGGGGAGCATTTTGGAGATAGTGACCACAATTCTGTGACTTTCACTTTAGTAATGGAGAGGGATAGGTACGTGCAACAGGGCAAGGTTTACAATTGGGGGAAGGGTAAATACAATGTTGTCAGACAAGAATTGAAGTGCATAAGTTGGGAACATAGGCTGGCAGGGAAGGACACAAATGAAATGTGGAACTTGTTCAAGGAACAGGTGCTACGTGTCCTTGATATGTATGTCCCTGTCAGGCAGGGAAGAGATGGTCGAGTGAGGGAACCATGGTTGACAAGAGAGGTTGAATGTCTTGTTAAGAGGAAAAAGGTGACTTATGTAAGGCTGAGGAAACAAGGTTCAGACAGGGCATTGGAGGGATACAAGATAGCCAGGAGGGAACTGAAGAAAGGGATTAGGAGAGCTAAGAGAGGGCATGAACAATCTTTGGCGGGTAGGATCAAGGAAAACCCCAAGGCCTTTTACACATATGTGAGAAATATGAGAATGACTAGAGCGAGGGTAGGTCCGATCAAGGACAGTAGCGGGAGATTGTGTATTGAGTCTGAAGAGATAGGAGAGGTCTTGAACGAGTACTTTTCTTCTGTATTTACAAATGAGAGGGGCGATATTGTTGGAGAGGACAGTGTGAAACAGATTGGTAAGCTCGAGGAAATACTTGTTAGGAAGGAAGATGTGTTGGGCATTTTGAAAAACTTGAGGATAGACAAGTCCCCCGGGCCTGACGGGATATATCCAAGGATTCTATGGGAAGCAAGAGATGAAATTGCAGAGCCGTTGGCAATGATCTTTTCGTCCTCACTGTCAACAGGGGTGGTACCAGGGGATTGGAGAGTGGCGAATGTCGTGCCCCTGTTCAAAAAAGGGACTAGGGATAACCCTGGGAATTACAGGCCAGTTAGTCTTACTTCGGTGGTAGGCAAAGTAATGGAAAGGGTACTGAAGGATAGGATTTCTGAGCATCTGGAAAGACACTGCTTGATTAGGGATAGTCAGCACGGATTTGTGAGGGGTAGGTCTTGCCTTACAAATCTTATTGAATTCTTTGAGGAGGTGACCAAGCATGTGGATGAAGGTAAAGCAGTGGATGTAGTGTACATGGATTTTAGTAAGGCATTTGATAAAGTTCCCCATGGTAGGCTTATGCAGAAAGTAAGGAGGCATGGGATAGTGGGAAATTTGGCCAGTTGGATAACGAACTGGCTAACCGATAGAAGTCAGAGAGTGGTGGTGGATGGCAAATATTCAGCCTGGATCCCAGTTACCAGTGGCGTACCGCAGGGATCAGTTCTGGGTCCTCTGCTGTTTGTGATTTTCATTAATGACTTGGATGAGGGAGTTGAAGGGTGGGTCAGTAAATTTGCAGATGATACGAAGATTGGTGGAGTTGTGGATAGTAAGGAGGGCTGTTGTCGGCTGCAAAGAGACATAGATAGGATGCAGAGCTGGGCTGAGAAGTGGCAGATGGAGTTTAACCCTGAAAAGTGTGAGGTTGTCCATTTTGGAAGGACAAATATGAATGCGGAATACAGGGTTAACGGTAGAGTTCTTGGCAATGTGGAGGAGCAGAGAGATCTTGGGGTCTATGTTCATACATCTTTGAAAGTTGCCACTCAAGTGGATAGAGCTGTGAAGAAGGCCTATGGTGTGCTCGCGTTCATTAACAGAGGGATTGAATTTAAGAGCCGTGAGGTGATGATGCAGCTGTACAAAACTTTGGTAAGGCCACATTTGGAGTACTGTGTACAGTTCTGGTCGCCTCATTTTAGGAAGGATGTGGAAGCTTTGGAAAAGGTGCAAAGAAGATTTACCAGGATGTTGCCTGGAATGGAGAGTAGGTCTTACGAGGAAAGGTTGAGGGTGCTAGGCCTTTTCTCATTAGAACGGAGAAGGATGAGGGGCTACTTGATAGAGGTTTATAAGATGATCAGGGGAATAGATAGAGTAGACAGTCAGAGACTTTTTCCCCGGGTGGAACAAACCATTACAAGGGGCCATAAATTTAAGGTGAAAGGTGGAAGATATAGGAGGGATATCAGAGGTAGGTTCTTTACCCAGAGAGTAGTGGGGGCATGGAATGCACTGCCTGTGGAAGTAGTTGAGTCGGAAACATTAGGGACCTTCAAGCAGCTATTGGATAGGTACATGGATTACGGTTAAATGATATAGTGTAGATTTATTTGTTCTCAAGGGCAGCACGGTAGCATTGTGGATAGCACAATTGCTTCACAGCTCCAGGGTCCCAGGTTCGATTCCGGCTTGGGTCACTGACTGTGCGGAGTCTGCACATCCTCCCCGTGTCTGCGTGGGTTTCCTCCGGGTGCTCCGGTTTCCTCCCACAATCCAAAGATGTGCAGGTTAGGTGAATTGGCCAATGATAAATTGCCCTTAATGTCCAAATTGACCTTGGTGTTGGGTGAAGGTGTTGAGTTTGGGTCGGGTGCTCTTTCCAAGAGCCGGTGCGGACTCAAAGGGCCGAGTGGCCTCCTTCTGCACTGTAAATTCAATGATAATCTATGATTAATCTAGGACAAAGGTTCGGCACAACATCGTGGGCCGAAGGGCCTGTTCTGTGCTGTATTTTCTATGTTCTATGTACTGCAAAGTGTCAACCTCGATTTTTGCAATCACTATTTGGAGTGGGATTTGAACCCCCAAACAATCTGGCGACCAACTGCACCGCCAGTGTACGTCGACGCTGATACAAATATCTTGCTTTAGCTGATCCACCGTGGAGCCCAGCCTCTGTATCGACGACACACCCGAGATAATAAATACAGCACAGTTCCATCTGTACTGCAGCTTGGCGTGGGTGACTTCCAAAGCGAATTCCACAGCATATAGCTGGAGCACATTGAGAAGAGAACAGGTCATGGTATAGTTCATTGCGGTGTTAGTCATTGTGGCAAAGGTGACCTTCTATTCTTATAGCATGGAGCTGCAACCTCTTAGCTGTGACCTACTTCTGAAAAGGGTCAAATATAATCACCGGCTGGCAGCAGAATGTAGATCATGGCGGGCTTCATCGGGGATCATTGTAAATGCTGCATTCAATCTGACATGAGCATTGCTGCCTAACTGGGATAGAAATGATGAATTCCAAAATGAACCAAATAAATCCAACATAAAGTTCACTGCGAAAGATTGAACCTCTCTCTTTATTACCAGAAGCCTATATAGCCTTGCAGTTGGAATGGTTTTCAACGTTTGCTTTCTTGGTCATTTTTCTGAGCTGTTCATATGAAGTGGTGAAAAAAAATAAAGCATGGGAACAGAAATGGTCAAGTGAGTAAAAAGAATTAAAAGATGTGTTTCTCTAAGATTCATTTTTGAATCGGGAAGTATGCAAAATCCAAACTCTTGCCGGTGACCAGAATGAATTTCATAAAAGCCGGCGTAAGTTTCTAATTCCGGAAGGTGAGAAAGAACTAAGTTTTTTTTTCTAAATGTGCAAAAATAACTGAATAGGCTTTCCAAAACAGCCCAGAATGTAGTTCATTTCTATTCAACATTCTCCATCTGCCATGTCCTCGCCTTTCTCTTTTCCCTTTCCTCCCTCTCTCTCTCTCTCTCTCTGTCTCTCCCTCTCTCACATTACAGAAGAGAAGAACCAAGATAAGATTATAGGTAATAAATAATCTTAGTCAGAGGAGCTTTACCGCTAAGGCGTGTGAAAGGACCTGTTGGCACATTTACAATTATGTACACATCTTGGTTTGACTGGGGAGGAGAGCTAAAGGCTTCAACTTCCTGACTTTTCTATGAGTCGGAGATCATTCTTCCTGGTTGCCCAAGAGTCCTTTGGCAATTGTCCCCCCTCGCCATCGGTGCGATTTTTCACATGTAAATCCCATTATGGCCGCTAAATCTCACGAGAGGGCCAGAATAGGATTTACACCGAGGAGATCTCGGTTTAAGATCTTCCCCATCCCTGGCCAGTGACGTGATCAGATTCAGAAAGGCGTGGACCTGATACAATGATTTTGCATTGATTTTAATATAATTAAATGGCTTTATGCCATAGTGTCCAGCCCCAAGGAATGTTCTTTCCCGGCAGAGTGACGGCACGCTGGCACGAATCGCTACTGGTTCTTGATAACGAAAACCAGTTGTGATGACCACGCCGGTGGTGCAAAGGTGGCTGGGGGCCCTTGGGTTGAAGGCCAAGGCTTGAGATTGCACCCTGACACTCTGGCAGTGCTGGGGGTACTGAGGAGGACCCTGCCAGGGGTAGCTCTTCTCCATTCGGGGAGAGGGGGGCTTCCCCTTATATGTGGTGGGGGATGAGAGGGGTGCACGCCGGCGAGCACGCGGGGGTGGGGGGAGAGGGGGTGGGTGCCCGTGGGTGCCCCTCAGTACCTCTGTGGTGGGGAAGGCTCGCCCCGAAGCTTGTTGAGGGGGGGGGGGGTGGTTCTCCATGGAGGTGGAGTGTGAGAGGGAGTTAATTTCTCTCACAGATCGGGGTGCCCTGAGGAGCAGACCTTGCAGACTCTATCAGGCCCCCGCCCCACCAGAGTAACAGTGCAAACCCCCCCCCCCACCACACACACACACACTCTGCGTCAGAAGATTTGGTCAGAAAACTTGGCTGTGTTTGTGGAGAGAAACACATCTGTTTTCAGTCAGAACCAGACACTGTCATTTTCTTGGAAGATTCCGCCACCTTTTCAATCTTTTCGCCTTTTCTGAGCCCTTCAAGTTTTACCTGGATTATTCTTTTTCACAGAAAACACCCTATAAAAACACATCGGAACATCAATTGAGATAGAAGTTGGGCTTTTTACCCTGGGGTTTTGAGTCTCCATAACCAATGGTACTAATACAGTGGATGAAACTTTGGCATAATTACTCACATATGATCTAAAACTAACCATTTGATCATAATAGTCCCAGAGAGACCACCCTCCTTTTAATAATCCAGGTGTTCTGAGAGAAATGCCACAGAGTAAGGTCAATTAGTCTGGCTCAACAATAATACTTTCACCTCTGAGTCAGGTGGTTCTGGGTTCAAGGTCCACTCTATGGGCGGGATTCTCCAATAATGGGGCTATGTCCCCAGGCCGGCGTGAATAGCGGGGCCAACCATTTGGCATCAATGGTCCCTGATAATGGGATATGCACCCCTTCCTAGGTGGCTAGGTTGGCACCGGAATGTTCCCCGCAGCTCCAGCTGGCGCAGAATGGCCGACGCGAGATCGCGCATGCGCGGAACGGCCGGCATGATTCTGCGCATGCGTGCTACAACCGGCGTATTCCCGCGCATGCG
Source organism: Scyliorhinus torazame (assembly GCF_047496885.1). Lineage (NCBI taxonomy): Eukaryota > Metazoa > Chordata > Chondrichthyes > Carcharhiniformes > Scyliorhinidae > Scyliorhinus > Scyliorhinus torazame. Next base: position 18,453,224 of record NC_092721.1, on the reverse strand, counting down.
CACTACAACCTGCGTATTCCCGGGGGGGGGCGCTATCAACGGCCCCCGACCAACGTGGCGGGAATCCCGCGGGCGCCCGAGAATCAGGAGAATGGGGAAGCCGGCGGCGGGGTGGGATTCACGCGCCCCCCCCCCCCGGGGATTCTCCGCCCCGACGCCGGCTTCGCCATTCTCCGGCTCCAATTCTCGGGTGCCCGTGGGAGTGGCCGACGGATTTGGCCGAGTCCTGCCGGCGTGGATTACTCACCTCCCACATGGCGGGACCTGGAAGGTGAGTGTGCGGGGCTGTCCTGGAGGGGAGGGGGGGGAGGATCTGATTCCGTGGGAGGGGGGGGCACGGTGACCTGGCCCACGATCGGGGCCTACAGATCGGCCGGCCAGCTGGTTCCGTGGGGGCCTACTTTACTCCACGCCGGGCCCCTGTAGGGCTCCGCTATACTGCCCAGGGGCCGGTGCGGAGAAGGGAACCCCCGCACATGCGCGGAAATACACCGGCCGTTCAGCGCATGCCCGGAATCACGCCGGCTGTTCTGCGCATGCGCGAACTCGCCCGGGCTGTTCCACGTCAGCTGGAGCTGCGGGAACACTCCGGCGCCAACCTAGCCACCTAGGAAGGGGAGCATTCCCCATTATCGGGGACCATTGACGCCGGAGTGGTTGGCGCCGCTTTTCACGCCGGCCTGGGGACATAGCCCCATTATTGGAGAATCCCACCTATAATCTGCAAAGTATTGCACAGAATTTTACAGCACAGATTCAGGGCATTTGGCCCAACCTGTCTTTGCTGGAGTTTTATTCTCCAATTCAATCCCCATCATGTAGCTCTTTAGCCACCCCTTAAATACATCAGTGTTATTCGTGTCAGCCGCTTCATGTGGCAGCAAGGTCCCCACTCTGACCACTCTCTGAGTAAAGGTGTTTCTCTCCAGTGCCTTACTGGAATTTATTAGTCGTGATTATGGGCACAATTCAGTGGAAAAAAGTCTTAAGTCTGATTTTGGGTTTGGCAAGGTGTTTTTCAGTGGCTGCAGCTCCGAGATTGACACCGCTATTCACTAGCACTTTGCAGTTTTTTTGCACCCTGGGGGGGTCTCTGCCCACTGAGGCCACACTCAGGCGGTTTTTCTGCACCGCGGAGCTGAACTCGGCAGCAGCAATGGCTCCCCGCAGATCGGGGCGCCATTTTGAATGGCTGCCCCGATCTCTGCACCCCCCTTCAAGCCCCACCCCGCTTTCTGGTCCCCTCGCTCACTTTCAGGAGCCCCGTTCACCCCTCCCATCCTGTTTTGTGTACCCTCAAACCCCCCCTCACCCCCCCCCCTTTCATGGGCGAGGTGCCAGGCGGCAGTGCCAAGGTGCCTCGGTGTCAGGTGGAGTCCAGGGTACAACCATGACCTGTTCCCAAGCTGTGGGTCTTTAATGGCCTGTGAAGGCTCCCGAGATGCCATCACGTCTGGTCCCCGTTTGTGGAGACCAGTGCTTAGCAGTGGCCGTTGCATCCGGCATCCGACTATGTAAATGAGCCTGCTTGGGCACGATCCAGATCTCCCTGGGCGGAGCGGGTCAGGCACGGTGCCCGATTTGACGCTCTTGCGGGATTCACGCAGTGACTGAATCGCTCCCTCGAGTTCTGGCCCGTAGTATTTTTCTTCACCAAGATGAAGAGAACTGCGGGGGAATAGTGGGGCAGTGGTAATGCTGCTGGATTAGGAACCCAGAGGACCAAATAAATGCTTTGAAGATAGGTGTTCACATCCCGACAAAGTGTTTGGTTGAATTAAATTCAATTAATAAAAATCTGAAATGTAAAGCAGGTTTCAGTAAGACTGACCACTGTCAGCGATTGTCATTTAAAAAAGACCATCTGGTTCAGTAATGTCCTTTCAGAAAGGAAATCGGGCGGCATAGTGGCGCAGTGGTTCGCACTGCTGCCTCACGCTGCCGAAGACCCGGGTTCGATCCCGGTCCCGGGTCGCTGTCCGTGTGGAGATTGCACATTCTCCCCATGCCTGCGTGGGTCTCAGACCCAAAGATGTGTGAGGGCGGAGGTGGATTGGGCATGCTAAATTGCCCCTTAATTGTAATGAAAAAGAATTGGGTACTCTAAATTAAAGAAAAAATAAATAAAATAAAATAAAACAACAAGAAAGGAAATCTGCCGTCCTTATCTGACCTGGCCTACATTTGATTCCAGATCTCACAAAAATGTGGTTAACGCTGAGTTGTCCTCTGAAACAACAAGGCAATTAGGAATGGTCGACAAATGCTGGCCTTGCCAACGACACCCACATTCCATGAAAGAATATTTAAAATCATTATGGGCTGTTATGCTGAGGCAGGCACATTATAAGTTGAGATTTTGGTCATCTGACCCATGGACGTGTCATATTCAATCTAAAGGATAAAAGTGCCATAAGGTTGGTATTGTGCAGAGAGTTTTGTGAGCATTTGCAATGTTATTGATGATAAATTTATTGTCAACTCTTGCTCAGTGGCAGCACTCTTGCTTTTAAATCAGAGGGTTGTAAGTCCAGACCTATTCTAGAGAATGTGGGTGGAATTCAATCAATGTGACAGGTATATTTCTAATTGGCTGGAGAACTGGTAAGGGCGCCATGTATCTGCTCTCTAGTAGGCTCAGCGCATTTATCGGGTAATCAGACACTTAGTTGGGCAGACTCAGGCCGCCCACCTTATCAAGTCCCCAACAAACGCGGAAATCCCACCTCCCAGAGCTGCCAGCCAATCAGAGGCCGACAGCTTTCCAGCTCAGGCAGCACCACTGGGATCCGTGGTCACTGCCGGTATTACACCTGGGCTTGGCAGAGTCACCAGGCGGAGGGTAAATGTGGGTGGGATGGGGGTCGTGTGGAGGTGGTCACTTGTGGGAGGAGCTAGAGGTTGGAAGGAAGTGCATAGCAGTAGCTTCCTGCAGGGCACCCCCTTCCCGATGTCTGATAACGAGGGACACTGCACCATCCAACCACCTCGTAGGCCGCAGGCAAACGTGCACAATTCGCTGAGCGGCTTCCTCGGATGCCAAGTCCGCTCACTGCCTGATGCTGGTTAGATGCCTTTGGCAGTGGAATAAGGTCTTGAAGTGGCCCTTAGGTGGTCACTTAAGGGCCTCAAATGGCTTCCAGGTGGAAGGCTACCTGTAAGCCTTCCAGAACGTAATCGGAGGGAGATGTGAAGGTGCCAGGATCTCCACTCTGCACCCTCCCGTCTGATGCCCTCCCACTCCCCCACCTTTGAACTTGCTTCTGGGGAGGGGTTGGTAATTAAAGTCTTCCCTTTGGTAAAAAATCTGGACTAACAATCCATTGTCAGAGTTGCTGTCAGTGTCAGAGTTGCTGTCCTTCCGATTAGAAATTAAACAAGGTCCCATTCACCCTCCCATGTGCAGGGGTAAGATGGCATTGAATGAGTGGTGACTTGGTCAATATTTTTCCTTCAAACAGCACCTAAAAAGCAGACTATCTCAACACATTATCACTTTCCTGCTTGTGTGAACTAAATATGTACAAATGAGCTGCAACTTTTCCCACATTACAGCAGTGACTACTCTTCAATAAAAAAGGATTTCAGTATCTGTAATGCATGTTGGGATGTGCTGAGTTCATCAAAGGTGTTAGAGAGAAAATTTAAAAAAATTCTTGGGGCAGCACAATAGCACAAGTGGATAGCACTGTGGCTTCACAGCACCAGGGTCCCAGTTTCCATTACCCCCTGGGTCACTGTCTGTGCGGAGTCTACACGTTCTCCCCGTGTCTGCGTGGGTTTCCTCCGGGTGTCCGGTTTCCTCCCACAGTCCAAAGACGTGCAGGTTAGGTGGATTGGCCATGATAAATTGCCCTTAGTGCCCCCCCCCCCAAAAAAAAAGGTTAGGAGGGGTTATTGGGTTACGGGGATAGGGTGAAGGTGAGGGCTTGGGTGGGTCGGTGCAGACTCGATGGGCCGAATGGCCTCCTTCTGCACTGTAAGTTCTGTGTAATGAAGTTGTAGCCACCTTTGCAATTTTACAAGGGAAGTGATAATGTTTTCCTCAAAACACTGACTCCACATCAAAAAGTACTTAATTGGTTGTAAATTAAGATCGTCTGTGGGAGTAAACTGCACAAAACCAGACTCACGTCTTCAACCACCTCGAAGATGTATGGGAGTTCCACAACCTGCAAAATGTCCCTTAAGCCATACATTATCCTGACTTGGGAGTATATCGTCGTATGCTGGATCAAATCCTGGAAATCCTTCCCGAAACAGGACTGTGCGTGCACCTAACCCAGTTCCGCACACAAGAGTACGGTCTCAACCGGGACCTTGGATTCATGTTGCATTACATTCACCCCCCACCATCTGGCCTGGGCTTGCGAAATCCTATCAACTGTCCTGGCTTGAGACAATTCACACCTCTTCAATCTGGGGGTACCCCTCTCTCTGGATCTGTAAAGACTTAATTACCTGCAAATGCTCACATTCAAAGTGTCGTCTTGCATCTTTGACTTTGTCTATATCTATGTTTCTGGAACCTACCTCTTCATTCACCTGAGGAAGAAGCTTCGCTCCGAAAGCTAGTGATTTGAAACAAACCTGTTGGACTTTAGCCTGGTGTTGTGAGACTTCTTACTGTGCTCACCCCAGTCCAACGCCGGCATCTCCAGATCATGGCTACCCCAGATAGACTTAGGCAGTTCAAGATGGTGGCTCGCTGTCACCTTCTCAGGGGCAATTGGAGATGGATGACAAAATGCAGGCCTTGCCAGCGGTGCCCTCATCCCAAGAAAGAATAAAACAAATGCACTTTGGAAAGTGAATCTGGGGCTCATTGCAGAAATGTCATGATTTTTCCTTTGGTTTGATTTCAATTCTGTTGTACGATTTATCATTAGAGGCAGAGGAAGATCTAACCACGGGGATAAAATGGATCAGTAGGATTGCTTTGGCAAAGAACCCGACAAGATACAATATCTAAATGGCCTTCCTCAGTGAAGCAGACCTCTAGAACTTTACTACATGTTGTGGATTCTAACTTCGACACCAGTGAAAAACTGGCAATAATTCACAGGATGTCCAATACACGATACATGAGTTTTTACATTGCACTGAGATCAGTAGAAAGTCTAACCAGTGAGTTGGAGAAAGGGCGGCTGATAGATTATGGCCAGTTGCCAGCATGAAAATCGAAGTCAAACCCCTCTCATACAAAGTGATACCTATGAGCCCATTCAATGGCGAAAAGTGACGGATTGGAGCAGTCGGAAATTGGTGTTTTCTCTGCAAAGTTATCCTGCATAGCAAGTGAGGACAAGGGTGGGGGAGAAAACCTGCGATGAGTTAGTGGCGGGTCTGTATTGGCATCCTGCATCCAGTTCTGCTCATACTTGCCAAAGTGAGGGAAGTTCAAGCCAGCATGCCTTTTTCCTCTTTATATAGAGTAGCGAACATCATACAGGGATTAATAATTACTGCGGGGTTCATTTTAATTTGTCTCACAAAAAACACATTGTTCTTTCACACTCCAGCCAACTTAGATTCTAATAAAAGGTTCCAGGCATAGCTCAGTGGTAGAAATCTCTCTGCTTGAGTCTGAAGGCCGTGGTTCCAAGCCCCACTTAAAAAGAATTGAACGCCAAATCGAGCCTGACACTTCAGTACAATACTGAGGGAGGTGCTGACTTTCGGATATGAACCTAGACCCTGCCTGGCTTCACACAGTGGATGTAAAAATTCCCATGCAAGAGCGATGGTGTTATTCTGGTCGTTTGGTCAACACTCATCCCTTCACTAATATCACTGTGGTGAATGTATAGTACTAGTAATTCACCAGTGTATTAGTATCATGTTCTGCCATGGTGTTACAGCTATGTTATGTTGTTGACCTTGTGGGCTCCACCTATGGGCCATTGTGTGGTTTCATCCACAGGGGGATATGTTGGGGCATGTATGGGCTCTGCCCATGGCTCTCCCCTTGAAAGGAAGTATAAAGAGCAGTTGACCTGTAGGCGGTTCACAGTATTGTACCAGTCGCAGGCAGGCACTGTTCTAAGCTGATTAAAACCACGGTTTACTTCTACCCGTGTCTTTGAGTGAATTGATGGTCGCATCAATCACTAAAATGGATTATGTGGTGATTATCTCACTGATGCTGGGGGAGCTTGCTGTATGCACAATGGCAACTCCATTTCCTGCATTACAACAATGTACAACACCTCAAAAGTACCTCTGGAGGACGTGAAAGACAGTGGATGAATAGAAGCTCATTCTTTCTTGAATTCAGTGGCAAGTAAAATTAGGCAGGGTGAGAAAAACCTTGGTTACAATTAGGCCCTATGTAATAATTCTCATTGGAGTTGGAACAAATCTTTGTGGAAGTATTAAATATCCTTCTGTGTATATGTGATAGCATCAGAAAGATGTGTAATGAAGCACACCAGGGTGTTAGAAAAGACATGGACTGCTGAATCATTCTTTATCTATCCTACATATTAAATATTGTTTTTTGCCTTACAATTCCAGTGGATTAGTGCTGTGAGGTTATCGTATCAATTTAGAGCTCAGGATTATTACAGAAGTAGTTTTAGAAAATGTGACACTCAGGAATACATAGGTACCACATGTACGATAAATTTGGAAATTTGCCTTATTTAAGTGAACTCATTGGAGTCTGTTGAAATGATATTGCTGCAATGGAGAACAATTCTGAGGCCAAGACAAAATCTGTGTCCTATTTACATGAAGTTTTATGTTTCAATATATTGCTGTTGGCAATGAGCTAAGTAGCTTTAATTGATGTTTCACAAGCTCTTTAATGACACACTGATGGTGGAGGGACTGGTTTGGGACGAGTAACTGCCTAGAGAGATAAAAGGTTGTACTGTTGCTGGCTCTGCATCATTCTAGTGAGGCAAGAAGAGCTTGCCTTCTCATAGAGTGCCTCAAATGTAAGAAAACGTCTCAAGAGGAGATGAATAAGACAGAGATTGACATAGAAACAAGGAAGGGGATATTGGGACAGGCGATTAAATGTTTGGTCAAAGAGGTCAAGTTGTTGAGGGGAGTTTTCAGAAAAAAGAGCAGTTTAGAGAGGAATTCCGGAGCACAAGGTTCTTGGTGCCTCAAAGAATCATAGAATCCCAACAATGCAGTAGGAGGCCATTCAGCCCAATGTGTCTGCACCAACGCTCTGAATGACCACAATCTAGGCCCAATCCCTGTAAGCCCACCTAACCGTTGAACAATAAGGGTCAATTTAGCATGACCAATCCACCTAACCTGCACATTTTTGGTCTGTGGAAGGAAACCGGAGCACCTACCTGGAGGAAACCCACGTAGACACAGGAGAAAGTGCAAACTCCACCCAGACAGTCGCCTGAGACTGGAATCGAACCCAGGTCCCTGGCGCTGTGAGGTAGCAGTGCTAACCACCTTGCCACCGCGCCACACATGAAGGGGCAGTTCTCTCTGCGATACCTTGGTCTATTCCTTAATCGCCTCCATCACCCCCATTTCCAACAGCACCTCTCCATTACAAGCCCAGGAGGTATTTTACTCTTTTAGCCTTCGCCTTTCTCATTATTCAGGGCCCCCAAATACTCCTACTGGCGAAACAATGACCACTCAAAATTCTTTCAACTTACTAGACTCTATTCCCCGCTCATGATGTGGTCATCTCGACACTGACCAAAGGCAGACTGGGTGAGCATTTTGCAGAACACCTGCTCTGAAGAAAATCATGCCGACTTTCATTTTAATGGTCCAGATTTATCTTACTGACAACTCATTTTCCCTTAGATTATTGTTCCTAAAACTTTCCACATCACTGACGTTAGGCTAACTGACCTGCAGTTGCTAGGTTTACTCCTCTCCGTTACATTTACAATCCTCCAGTCCATTGGCAGAACCCCGTATCCAAGGAGGATGAGAAAATTGTGACCTGTGGTTCTGCAATTTCCATCTTTCCCTCAGTAACCATCCAAACAGTTGACTTTTCTGCTTTGAGGACTACAGACTCTTTAAGTACCTTCTCTTTGTCTATTTTTATCCCATCCAATATCCAATCCGGAGAGACAGTGGTGTGGTGCTAATGTCACTGGCCTAGTTATCCCAGAAATTAAGCTTTGTAGTTAAAGAGAACAATAAAGAAGCTATTCCAGGGGCTTGCTTATGCTGAACTAAACAAGTGAGGTGGACCCAGGTTCCATCACACATGTTGGCTTATCTCAATTAGGCAGCGGTTAACATGCTACAATTAGTCTTGGCAACCCTGTAGAAGGTGAGAAATCAGTCAGGATCCCCACTGCTTATTTATTGCTCGATTACCCTTTGTGGAAAGTGTACCCACGTTGACGGGATAACATTTACAATACTGAAGGAGGCCATTCGGCGCATTGAGTCTGCACCGACCCTTGGAAAGAACACCCCACACCTCCACCCTAGCCCCGTAACCCCAGCTAACCTTTTTTTGGACACCAAGGGCAATTTAGCGTGGCCAATCCACCTAACCCGCACATCTTTGGACTGTGGAAAGAAACCGGAGCAGGCCGGAGGAAACCCACGCAGACACGGGGAGAAGGTGCAGACTCCGCACAGACAGTGACCCAAGCCGGGAATCGAACTTGGGACCCTGGAGCTGTGAAGCAACTGTGCTAACCACGTCACGGCGCTGAGGACCCGGATTCGATCCCGGACCCGGGTCACTGTCTCCCCGTGTCTGCGTGGGCCTCAGCCCACAACCCAAAGATGTGCAGGGTGGGTGGATTGGCCATGTTAAATTGCCCCTTAATTGGAATTTTTTTACAAATTAAAAAAATAATTTTTAAAAATGTTGATGTCATGTGAAGATATGACTGATCTAAGTGGTCATAACTGAAAACAGACAGGACCCCCCCCCCCCCCCCCCCCCCATCTCCCAGTCCTGGTTCGTTACTTTTCTTCAGTGTGATCTTATTAGCCTAAATACTGCCAGCTGCATTCTTCTTTTCAGACACTTCCTTCTCCATCTCCAAGGATGTAGGCAACCTTTGAGGCAGAACATTATTGCAAGAGCAGGTGCACAATCTCTTTCCAATGTCTCTCAAAAGCATAAAGGAGGTTTGTCATACACAAGTGCCATCTTCTTCAATGCAGTGAACTCAGTTATATTCACACAGCTAAATGTTTATTCCTAATGATTAATTCAATTCTATTGCCAGTCATTGATTTGAGATTGTTTGGGTGGACGATATGGATTTACATTCAAGGTTCTCTATGTAGTCATTGATTCTATCCCAAAGGTCAGCAGTTTGATGATTGTCTCCTGTTTCTCACTCTCGAGTATAAACTCTCTTTATCTGAGGCTGTATTTGTTTTGAAATCCTTCAGGCCCACATACATACGTCAATCACTTTGACGAAAGCTGCTACTATGCTCTAACTAGTGTCTTTTCCAATGAATTCTTCAAAGTGTCATTTAGTATGTAAACTATTTGTTGTACATGCTCAATTATAATCTTCATTTCATTCTTTCATAAGGTGCGGCATATGGATAGCACTGTGGCTTCACAGTGCCAGGGTCCCAGGTTCGATTGCCTGCTGGGTCACTGTCTGTGCGGAGTCTGCACGTTCTCCCCGTGTCTGCGTGGGTTTCCTCCGGGAGCCCCGGTTTCCTCCCACAGTCCAAAAATGTGCAGGTTAGGTGGATTGGCCATGATAAATTGCCTTAGTGACTAAAAAAAGGTGAGGAGGGTTTCTTGGGTTACGGGGATAGGGTGGAAGTGAGGGCTTAAGTGGGTCGGTGCAGACTCGATGGGCCCAATGGCCTCCTTCTGCACTGTATGTTCTATGTCTGTGTCTCTCAGGGAGCTGGGTTTGATTCTGGCCTCGGGTGACTGTCTGTGAGGAGTTTGCACTTTCTCCTCGTGTGTGCGTGGGTTTCCTCCGGGTTCTCCGGTAACCTCCCACAGACCAAAGATGTGCAGGTTAGGTGGATTGGCCATGCTAAATGGCCCCTTATTGTCCAAAAATGTGCAAGTTAGGTGGGACTGCAGGGATAGGGTGGAGAAGTCGGCCTATGTAGGGTGCTCATTAAGAGGGTCGGGTACAGGTTCGATGGGCCAAATGGCCTGCTGCTGCACTGTTGAAACTCTACGGTTCTATGGATAAACCTCCTCATGTTAGAATATGGGAGCAACTTCTTTTTCTTGCACTGTTTTTCTGCAGATCATGATCATTTCCAGTTCATTCTTTACCCTCTAAAATCTGATTTCCATTTTTGGAGGCTTCTGTCTTCCTCCCAGTAGATTTCCTTATGTTTCTCCCAATGGCTTTAAAGATTTATTTTCCATCATCTTATTAATCCATTGCATTATATATTCACTTAATCTATGTATGCTTGTTTGCCTCCAGTATCTATTTATCGTGCATATTCTGCCGTATGTCCTTAACCGTACAACACCTGGAACACTTACAAATTCACCTCCAAGTCACTCACCATCCTGGCTTGGAAATATATCTTCATTCCTTCACTGCCGCTGGGTCAAAATCCTGGAACTCCCTCCCCCACAGGACTGTCGGTGTACCTAAAACACGGGGGGGAATTTTCCACGTGCCGCTGTGGCGTGCTTTGGGGCAGGCATTGATCAGGGTTACCTGATCTCTGCAAATCCCCCCCCCAACGCCATTGGGAATCCCACGGCGAGGGTTCACCATCAGCAGGACTGGGAGATCCCACTGGCGAGAACGGCTGGAACATTCCGGCCAGGGACCGCAGCAGCCCAGGAAGGTTGATCACCACCCCCTTCTCAAAGGCAATGAGGGAGGGTCAATATATTGGATTGGATTATTGTCACGTGTACCGAGGTACAGTGAAAAGTATTTTTCTGCGAGCAGCTCAACAGATCATTAAGTACATGGGAAGAAAAGGGAAGAAAAGAAAATACATAATAGGGCAACACAACATATACAATGTAACTACATAAGCACCGGCATCGGATGAAGCATACAGGGTATAGTGTTAATGAGGTCAGTCCATAAGAAGGTCATTTATGAGTTTGGTAACAGCGGGGAAGAAACTGTTTTTGAGTTTGTTCGTGCGTGTTCTCAGACTTCTGTATCTCCTGCCTGATGGAAGAAGTTGGAAGAGTGAGTAAGCTGGGTGGGAGGGATCTTTGATTATGCTGCCCGCTTTCCCCAGGCAGCGGGAGGTGTAGATGGAGTCAATGGATGGGAGGCAGGTTCGCGAGATGGACTGGGCGGTGTTCACGACTCTCTGAAGTTTCTTGCGGTCCTGGGCCGAGCAGTTGCCATACCAGGCTGTGATGCAGCCAGATAGGATGCTTTCTATGGTGCATCTGTAAAAGTTGGTAAGGGTTAATGTGGACATGCCAAATTTCCTTAGTTTCCTGAGGAAGTATAGGCGCTGTTGTGCTTTCTTGGTGGTAGCGTCGACGTGGGTGGACCAGGACAGATTTTTGGAGATGTGCACCCCCAGGAATTTCAAAATGCTAACCATCTCCACCTCGGCCCCATTGATGCTGACAGGGGTGTGTACAGTACTTTGCTTCTTGAAGTCAAATACCATCTCTTTAGTTTTGCTGGCATTGAGGGAGAGATTGTTGTCGCTGCACCATTCCACAAGGTTCTCAATCTCCCTCCTGTATTCTGACTCGTCGTTATTCGAGATCCGGCCCACTATGGTCGTATCGTCAGCAAACATGTAGATGGAGTTGGAACCAAATTTTGCCACGCAGTCTTATGTGTACAGGGAGTAGAGTCGGGGGCTAAGTACGCAGCCTTGCGGGGCCCCGATATCGAGGACTATTGTGGAGTAGGTGTTGTTGTTCATTCTTACTGATTGTGGTCTGTTGGTCGGAAAATCGAGGTACCAGTTGCAGAGTGGGGAGCCAAGTCCTAGGTTTTGGAGCTTTGATATGAGCTTGGCTGGGATTATGGTGTTGAAGGCGGAGCTGTAGTCAATAAATTGGTGTCTGATGTAGGGGTCCTTGTTGTCGAGATGCTCTAGGGATGAGTGGAGGGAAATGGCGTCTGCTGTGGACCGGTTGCGACGGTATGCGAATTGCAGTGGATCAAGGAGTTCTGGGAGTATGGAGGTGATGCGCTTCATGATCAACCTCTCGGAGCACTTCATTACGACTGAAGTCAGGACCACCGGACGGTAGTCATTGAGGCACGTCGCCTGGTTCTTCTTTGGCACCGGTATGATGGTGGTCTTCTTGAAGCGGGTGGGGACCTCGGAGTGGAGTGGACAGGTTAAAGATGTCCGTGAACACCTCTGCCAGCTGGTCTGTGCAGGCTCTGAGTGCACGACCAGGGATCCTGGCCTAGCAAGCGATGCCCACATCCCTTGAATGAATAGAAAGAAGTTACCAACTGAGGTGTCTCAGAGTAGTCAATTCCTCTTTACTTGAATTATACAACTTCATATAATTCAATCCTGTACATATTAATTTGCAGCACTATATCGATCAGACCAATTTTGTTGGCCATCCTTATTGCGTACCATGCGTGATTGTTAACAATGTCCTTTAAACCATAAACTTGTTTGGTTATCTTGTATTAATTCTTGGGACACAGATATCGCTGGCCAAGGTTTATTGCCTAATCTTTGTTGCTTGTGCAAAGAAGGTGACGCCCTTACATCCTGAACCACGGGGCTCTCTGTTTTTAAAAAAATGTATACACAGGATGTGAGTGACACTGGTTAGGCCAGCATTTACTGCCCATCCCGAATTGTCTCTTAAGGAGGTGGTGGTGAGCTGCCTTCTTGAGCGGCTGCAGTCCATGTGCTCTCATTGCACACACAGTGTTGTTAGGGAGGCAGTTCCAGGATTTTCACCAAGCGATGGTGAAGGAACAGCGTTCTAGTTCCAGGATAGGATGGTGCGAGGCTTTGAGCAGAGCTTGCAGGCGGTGGTGTTCCCATGCATCAGTTTCCCTTTTCCTTCCAGGCGGTAGAAGTCACGGTTTTGGAAAGTGTTGCCGAAAAACCCGGGGACATGGGGAACTCCGGCGGCACGGCTAGCGAACGGCCGGAGAATTCCGGCCAATGTCCAGAGAGAGCTGAAATGATGTAGTAATTCATCGTGTCATGAACTGTGAAACTTATCAAAGTTAGTAATCTGCAAAATAAAAGAGGTCCCGTATTGGGTGAAGTAACTGTTAAATTTGCAGCATCTTTCCAAAGGGCTGAGCGATATTTCAATACACACTCTGGAAATTGGTGTTAATTGCTCTCATTAATCTCAGGAAATCGGCATTCATTAGCCCTTGCTCCTTAGTAAGAGTGCCAAGGAAATTGAAGCTGTTACGTGGGCCACCAGCCCAACTCTGTTGTTCTCTAGGGGGCATTTGGAGAATTATTACTGTGGCATCATTGGCCTGGAAGTTGGCCAAGCTGGTGGAAGAGGCTAAGCCATCTGTTCGACTGTCTGTGCAGACATTGATTGATGGCCCTATGCTCAGTCCAAAATACAGCTGCACATGCAACCTCAAGGGCTATGTCTCTCTTACCTTCAGTGATTTTGTTGTCTCCTATTTTAGTTATTTTTCTTTATAGCCGTATACCAGTGGCAAAGCAATGAAAACTTGATTGTAAATATGATGCGTAAAGTAACACTGCTCACCTCCATGGCTTGGAAGCAGTGTACAATGTTGTTGAAAACTCACCACTATTCTTAAAAGTCCCCCTATACAAAAAAGGGCCGACATTCTAAATGGTGATCAGGGATTCTCACTCCCCGACTCCGATGCAGGCTTCAGTGGGTGCTATTCAGGTCAAACTATGTTTTCAAGTTATCCTCCAGTACAACCCATACCTTCACCAAAGATTTCATCTACTTACCACTTAGTAGCATCGATCCTGAGTCCCGCATTGCTAAGTAAGTGAAGTAGACTTTGGAATAACCACTATTTCAGGTCAAATTAAGTTATTTTATTATTATATTTTTTCTTTTAAAAGCTGCAAATACTTTCTTTACAGAAAAGTAAAAAGATTTTGCTTCTGGATCCTTCTGGTTGATTGAAGGGACCTTCAGGCCCACCTTGACAATCAATCTTCTTTATAAAGTCTGGTCTTTAGATGTATTCGCTGATGAGCTCGGTTGCTGTGTCCTATCTTTCCCATGTACCGAGCTGTGAGAGCTGGCTCTGCTGGCTATCTCTGAGCTGACTCTGAGCTGACTCTGCCTACTCTTTAAATTCTAGTCTTCCTTAGATATATTAGCTATTTTAGCTCGGCTGCTATGCCTTATCTTTCCCATGCCGAGCTGACTGTAATCTGACTCTGCTTCTCCGCCTCTCTCTGAGTTCTGGTTCTGGTTCTGGTTCTGGTTACTGTTCCCTTTCTTCGGGCTTATATATTTTTCTAACAGTTATCTAGTTTTTATGACTTTATTGTAAAGTAACTCTTATTTAACTTTGATTGTAAAAAGTATCTTTGATCTAAACTTTCTAATCCAACTAAGTATTCATTTTGACATGACTTCATCTCATAGATCTGATTACATTGTCCTTTGTGATGTTCAAAATGCTTTGACTTCAAGAGGTGTTACTTTTAATTCCTGTCATTTCTATAGTTTTATTTTCCAATTGTGTCCTCAGCTCATAATTTTGACTTTGATTTTGGCTTTGAATTATGTTTCTCGTAGACTGATAGTCTCCAATTTTCTTTAATTTACCTGATATTAGCAAAATTTCACACCTAGAACCTCATGCTTTCTTTTCCAGATTCTTACGAAGATAGTTAATTTCAATGAAGATGTGAGCTATTGTTTTTGGCTTCATTCAAAATCTTGTTTGTCTTGTTGCTAAGCCTGCTTGATCAAGGCTATCTGCATTTTACAATCCTTCCCTGGCAACTGCTGTTAACCCTTTGTGGGATCTTTCCCTGTATCCTCCCATGTTTCTCTCAGACCAGGTATTGCCAGACTTCCATGCTTCAAATGACACATCTTTCCATATTTTCAATAACACCCTGTCTTGACATTTGAAACATAACTATATCAGTTGGTCAATTGTCCCCCATCTAATTGTACTGACTAACATTTATCCCCGATCCATCTCATTTGTATGTATGTTTTGTGATTTTGAATTGTGCACTGAAATCAATTCATAAATGTATCCATATCATAGACCAGTGTCTTTTTTCGTTCTTTCCTCAAGTCCAATTACCGTGAACCATAACCGCAGCCGCTCAGGAAGGTAACCCAATAGCTATATCCGTGTGTTCTACTACCTCCATAGCATTTTACTTCCTTGGGTTGGCAGCACCGTAGAAGCTTCCTCATGTCCCTTAGAAACAGCACACAACTCAGTTCATCAGTAACCAAAAAGGTCTTTTGTCCATCACTGGCTGTTAAGTGTCCCATTTTTCTGTCATGCAAACTTATTTCTGTTTCTTATTGGAATGGTAAATTATGATACCATGTACCACCCACAGATTCCCTTGCTTCATTAATTTAAAAGGTTCAATCGATCCTGCTTCTCTCCCTGACTTCCCCACATTAATGTCTAACATTGTCCTGAACCATGTATGTCTGCCAGCCCCTGGTGTACATGAGAGAATATCTTTCTGACAAACTTCCTTCTGGCGAATCGCAGAAAGAGGACTGTAGATAGGGCTTTAAACTAAATAATGCTGGGGAGGGCTCAGCTGTATGGAGAATTAAAAAATCCAAGTTAAAGGATAAGGTAGAGAGAAGTGCAGGTTATTGTGGACTTTAAACCAGTTAAAAGGGTCAGGAGCAGTTTGTAAAGTTTCCAGAACGTGTAATAGAACAGAGTGCAGAAGGTGGCAGGAATCCAACTTCAGGTAGAGCAAAAAAGGGGACAAATATGAGAGGTGGGGTCAATGCAGGACTGACGGTGTTGTACCTCAAAGCCCTCAGTATACGGAACAAGGTAAATAAGCTTGTTGCGCATGTGAAATTGGCCGGTACGGTGTTGTAGGCATCACAGAGATGTGTCTGCAAGCAAGAGGATTAGGGCTTGGAACAAAATATCCCAGAATAAGTGTCCTATCGAAGGACAGGCAGATGGGCAGAGGGGGAAAGGTTGCACTGTTAGTAAGGAACAAAATTAAATCAATAACAAAAAGTGATATAGGATGGAAGGCATAGAATCTCTGTGGTTAGAGTTGAGGAATCGCAATGGAAAAAAGATCCTGATGGGAGTTATGTATAGTAGTCAGGATGTGGGGCAGAAAATATATCAGGAGGTAGAAAAGGCATCTAAGAAAGGCAATATTACAATAATCATGGTGGACTGGGAAGATCAGGTTGGTAGCGGATCAAAAGAAAGTTTCAGCGATCAGTCGGAAAATCAAAGTTCCCAATCAAATCGGGGGCGGTGCCGCGGAACGTATTGGTGGCCTCAGGACATTGCCTGAGGCACACCCCCTGATGCTCCGCTCCTGATCGGGCGAGTTCCCGACGGTGTCGATTGCGTTTGGTATCAACCATAGGGAACTTGGCGTGGCGGCTGCGGACTCAGTCCAGCGCCACCACAGTCGGGGAAGGGCCGACCCGCGGGCAGGGGGGGACTTTATCAGGTGCTAGGGACTTTGTGGGGGTGCGTGGTCCGGGGTGCGCGAGCCGGCAGAAGGGGTCACTGTTTCACTGGCTGGGTCCATGAGTGACCGGCACCATGTTGCATGGCGTGGATGCTGCAGGTCGCCTCAAACGGCCACGGACCCGGCAATTCTCTGGGCCGTATCAGCAGTGCCATGCGAGAGAGCCTTCAAGAACAAGATGTTTAAGCAATGTACCTTTAAGAAAACAGTGATGTCATAGAATGGGTGGAGCTCAACTCAGTTCAGCCATTTTGCAGTTTGGTTTTGCAGGTTTTTAGTTTCAGTTTAAAAAGCAGTGGGTGTGTGTCTGTGTGTGTCCAGAGAGCTGCAAGAAGAAAGCAAGATGCTGGAGCTGAAATCAACCAAGCTAATATATCTCTGCCATTCTACAGAAAATATATATATCCTTTAACCTGATGTGATTTTGTTTAAAGGTGTTAAGTCTCTTGGAAGTTTGAAGGAACATTTTAAGGAATAATTTACTGTTGCAATATTTTCTGAGTTATCTTTGAAGTAAGGAGTGTTAAAAGATCCAACGTTTATTTGAGATGTTTAGTTGAGTTCATGAAATAAACAGTGTTTTGTGTTTAAAAACCCACGTGTCCATAATTGTAGAGCCGTGTCCTCTATGCTGCCGGCATTCCTGACCCTGACCAAATGGAGGATCGATGGCCGTTTTGTGCCATTTTTTCTGTTGTAAAATGCCAGCATTCCCACGCCGGCATGGGGACATAGCCTCAGAATCAGAGAATCCAGCCCAAGGAATTTGTGTAATGTCTACAAAATATTTTTTGGGGAGCAGCTTGTGGTACAGCCCAGAAGGAAACAAGCAATTCTGGATTTGGTGACAAGTAATCAGGCAGACCTTATTAGGGAGCTTAAGCTGAAGGAACCCTTGGGGGCAGTGACCACAATATGATAGAATTTACCCTGAAGTTTGAGAGGGAGAAGCAACAATCAGATGTAACGGTGTTGCAATTAAATCAGGGTAACTGCAAAGACATGAGGGAGGAACTGGTCAGAGTTGATTGGAACGGGGGTCCAGCAGGGAAGACAGTGGAACAAGAATGGCAGGAGATTTGGGAGGTTATTTGGGAGGCATAACAGAAATTCATCCCAAGGAGGAGGAAACATGTTAAGGGGAGGAAGAGGCATCCATGGCTGATGAGGGACGTCAAGGACAGCATAAAAGCAAAAGAAAAAGCTTACAAGGTGGCGAGAATTAGTGGGAAGCCAGAGGTTTGGGAAGCCTTTAAAAGCAAGCAGAGGACAACTAAAAAAGCAATAAGGGGGGAGAAGATGAAATATGAGTGTAAACTAGCTAGTAATATAAAAACGTTAGCAAGAATCTTTTGCAATATATGAAAGGTAAGAGCGAGGCAAGAATAGACATTGGACCACTGGAAAATGAGGCTCCAAAAGTAGCAATAGGAAACAAAGAAATGTTAGAGGAACTGAATAGTTACTTTGCATCAGTCCTCATGGTGGGAAATTGAAAGATCTGAAGGTGGATAAATCACCTGGATCGGATGGACTACATCCCAGGGTTCAAAAGGAGATAGCTGAGGAGATTGTGGAGGCATTGGTGGTGATCTTTCAGGAATCATTTGGAGACAGGAGTGTCCCGGAGGATTGGAAAATGGCTAATGTAACACCCCTGTTTAAGAAGGGACGGAGAAACAAGACGGGAAATTATAGGCCGGTTAGCCTGACTTTGGACATTGGTAAGATTTTAGAGTCCATTATTAAAGATAAGATTACGAGTGCTTGGAAGTGCATGATAAAATAGGGCTGAGTCAGCACGGCTTTGTCAAGGGGAGGTCATATCTGGAAAATCTGTTAGAGTTCTTTGAGGAGGCAACAAGGAAGTTAGACAAAGGAGAACCAGATAGTAGACATGATCTATGTCGATTTCCAGAAGGCCGTTGACAAGATGCCATATAGAAGGTTGTTAAGTATGTTAAGAGCCCATGGTGTTCAGGGTAAGATACTGGCATGGATAGAGGATTGGCTGACTGACAGAAGCCTGCGAGTGAGGATAAACGGGTCTTTTTCAGGATGGGAGCCGGTGACTAGTGGTGTGCCTCAGGGGTCTGTGCTGGGACCACAACCTTTCACAATGTACATTAACGTTCTGGAAGAAGGAACTGCGGGCACTGTTGCTAAGTTTGCAGATGATACAAAGATATGCAGAGGGACAGGTAGTATTGAGGAAGCATGGGGCTGCAGAAGGACTTGGACAGGCTAGGAAAGTGGGCAAAGAAGTGGCAGATGGAATACAATGTGGAAAGGTGCGATGTTAAGCACTTCAGTAGGAAGAATGGAGGCATAGACTATTTTCTAAATGGTAAAGGCTAAGGAAATTAGAAGCACAAAGGGACTGAGGCATCTTACTTCAAGATTCACTTAAGGTTAATGTGCAGGTTCAGTCAGCAGTTAGGAAGGCAAATGCAATGTTAGCATTCATGTCGAGAAGGCTGGAATACAAGAGCAGAGATGTACTTCTGAGGTTGTATAAGGCTCTGGTCAGGTCCCATTTGGAATATTGTGAGCAGTTTTGGGTCCCGTATCAAAGGAAGGATGTGCTGACATTGGAAAGGGTCCAGAGGAGGTTCACAAGAAAGATCCCTGGAATGAACAGCTTGTCACACGAGGAGCGGTTGAGAATTCTGGGTCTGTACTCATTGGAGTTTCGAAGGATGGGGGAGGGGGATCTTCTTGAAACTTACAGGATACTGCGTGACCTGGATAAAATGGACGTGGCGAGGATGTTTCCACTTGTAGGAAAAACTAGAAGAAGAGGGCACAATCTCAGACTAAAGGGACGATCCTTTTAAACTGAGCTGAGGAGGAATTTCTTGAGCCGGAGGGCGGTGCATCTGTGGAACTCTTTGTCGCAGAAGTGTGTGAATTCCAAATCACTGAGAGTCTTTAAGACATAGAAAGATAGGTTCTTTATTAATAACGGGATCAGGGGTTATGGGAAGAAGGCAGGAGAATGGGGATGAGAAACATATCAGCCATGATTGAATGGCGGAGCAGACTCGATGGGCCAAGTGGCCTAATTCTATTTCTATGTCTTATGGAAGGTTGGATTTTTGTTCCTGGGTGATGTGATTCTCTGGGGTCAGGCTGGGCAACACTGGAATGAGTCTGAAGGCTGTCAAGTGCAGAGGAGGGACTGGGCAGAATCACTGCCTCAGGGCATTGGCACTTTATCAAAAAGTTTGAAAAAATAGAAAAAATAAAACAGCACGCTCAACCTCATCCCTCATTCCATCTCACATAGTCCCCACCCCCCATCTATGCCAACCCTTGTCACCTCCATGCTACCCATCCAACCCATGGCGCCTCATACCCTCCAAGCCAACCTATGCCCCTCATCTACTCAATGGAACTTTATAGCCCATATGCCAAATTAGTGCCAATTCAAGCTCCCACCTACCTTTACCTTTACACCTATCATGTCAATCTCCAGTATCCACTTACAGGCAGAGCTCAAGACCTAAACTGAGATTACAAGAAATAAAGTTTCAAAGTGCTCTTGCAGTATCTATTAAAACAAGTATCTATTAAAGAAACGCTCAGTCATTCAAAAAAACATTGACTAAATTTACATTCCTTCAAGTCCATCATCGACTATAAGAACACATTTTTCATTCAAATGGATAGTCCCTTACTTTTAAAAAATGGAATTCATAGTCCCACTTCAAAGAGTCCATAACCAATTGGAGCTATCAATAAAACTAGAAAATGGCAGGCATCTTTACTGTGATAATGGGCTTTGGTGAAATCACTCATGTGGCTCTAATCCAGTATGATACCCTATGACGTATGTCGACACACAGAATTAACTAGCAAGCAATCAACTTTGTAACACTAGACTTTTTTTCCATCGAGTTAAAAGGAAGGAACCTTAAATACCTTGACAGCTCTCTTTGACAGTTCATCCTGATACATTTGGCAGTTATTTTTGACAGCTCTATTTTCTCCACAGCTGCAATGAGTTTATGTCCCTTTTGCACACATTCATACCTACTTTTTGAAATCCCAAAGAGCATCTTACCTCTCCCAAAGGGCTCTCCTAAATATGTCCCAAGACCGTATCCAACGGGGTACCTTAGCTCTCGAAAGGAGTGCGCTGGCTATCTAAACAAATCCACAAAGTCCCAAACTGCTCCTGCTAGCTCTACTGTGCACAGGTCAAGTTTCAGATACCTCCAAGACCAAAATCATACCTGAGTAGAGGAGCTGCTGATTTCTGTGGACAGTTGCCTCCATGAAATGGATATGCAAGAAACGCGATCCAACCCCATTTCCACACCTGTGAAAGTGCAGGTGCTACCTTTGGGGGTGAGACTTGCGATCTCTTGGGGCTCGTCTGCCATTTTTGCATTGACAGAGAGTCAACATTGCAAAAAATGCAGGCTCGAATTTCTGAAGTGCCCTTTCCTGAAAATTACCTACATTTGTTTTGAGAGTATTGCTCAAGTACAGTTGCTTTATTTGACACATTTTTTTGCTCCAGTGGTGTAACGAGGGCTGTGCCCCATTGGGTACTAATAAATTATTTTTGCCCCCCTGAATCACCTGATGCAAGCAGAAAAAAAAAGCTGTTGGCATGATAGAGCCTGGCACTGACTCTGGCATGAAACAATTTTTTACATTGTCAAACAGAATTTCGGACTATTATGAAGAGAATATATTGGCATAATACATTGGTACTTGTTATGTATCAATACTCAGTTGGTCTAATATCTCAGCTGGTTATTGTAATTCATGACTGTTTTCTGATGTAGGGTATGAAGGTTGCCACAGATTGTAAAGCCAATCTCTATCTGATAATGAGTAAAGATCCAGTTAGCATATTTGTCATAAAAGTTAGAGACACCCTAATTGACAGCTATTAACAATATGATCACATTTTACTTGACCCGGGATAAATTATTACTCTGATGTATTGCTTTATAAACTCAATGACTTCACTCCCATACAGAGATGGTGGTTAAGTATTCGCTGGTTTGCTGGATATCGTTTTTGTCTGGCTTATCTCAGGACAAGACAGAGATTTTAAAAATATATTTTTTTATTGGCATTTTCCAGGTTTTACAGAGGATCAGCTCAAGTGCACCTGGTATTTACAAAAAAAGTTGTTTCTTATTTACAGGTATTTTTACATGTGGTTCCCCCTTCCCCCCTTTCCCTCCCCCCCCCACCCCCCCCATCCCCCTTTCCTCCGTTGATAGCTTAATTTCCCTCTTAGTGCTGACTTCTGCCCTGGGAGTCACATACTGTGTTCTGCTTCTTTCTGTTGTGGTTTTCAGTTGTTGTCGTCGGCGATTGGGGGGGCGGGGGGGGCTACATGGCCCCTTCTCTCCTCCATTTTCCCCCCATGTTTCGTTCTGTGATTCCCCTTGGGTTCCCTTCTCTATCCTTCCCCCTCTACTTTTTTCCCTTGTGTGTGCCCCCTTTTTTTTTTCCTCCTGCTTTCTTCCCCCCTCACCCCCCTTCTCTTCCTAGTCGTTATTGGTCTCTAGCAGGTCTTGGAACAGGCTGGTGAATGGCCTTCACGCTTTGTGGAAGACCTTGTCCGACCCTCGGGTGGTGTATTTAATCTCCTCCAGGTGGAGAAATTCCGACAGTCTCCAGCTGTGGGACGTGCTGCTGACTGCCAGCCGAGCAAGTTTCTCCAGCATGCGATTAAGGAAGCAAATATCAGGGCATTAGCCCTCCCATTAGCCCTCCCCCCCCATATGTAATTCTGGCCTGTCCGATACCCGGAATGCTGCCACTCTCGGGCACGGCTTCACCCTCACCCCACAATCTTGGACATCGCCTCAAAGAAGGCTGTCCAGAACCCGACAAGTCTGGGGCAGCCCCAGAACATGTGGCCGTGGTTGGCCGGGCCTCCCTGGCACCGTTCACATTTGCCCTCCACCTCTGGGAAGAACCTGCTCATTCGGGTCCTGTTAGGTGAGCTCTGTGCACCACTTTGAACTGAATTCGGCTGAGCCTAGCGCAAGGGGAAGGTGAAGTTGGCTCTACCCGGTGCTTCCCTCCAGAGTCCCCAACCCAATTTCGTCACCAATTAATCTTCCCATTTACGTCTGGCTTTGTCCAGTGTAGTCTTGCCCTGGCCAGCAACTGTCCGTATATGTTCCCACAGTTTCCCCCTCCTGACTGTCCATGTTTATTAGTTCCTTTGGTAGTGTGTCTCTCGGAGCCCTGGGATATCTTTGCGTCTCCTCGCGAACAAAGTGTTTGATTTGGAGGTGCCTGAATTCCAGTGCTGTTGGTAGTTCCAGGTCCTCCGTCAGTTCGTCCAAGGTCGCGAGTCTGTCGGTAGGGCCAGACCGCCCATATTTTCGCCCCTTTGCCGTGTCGACTTAGGGATCCTTAAGTTCGTACCTACCCCCCGCCCCCAACAAATGCCATGATCATAGGGCAAAGCAAAGATGACGCTAATTCCAAATCTGTGACAAGTTTATTTATAACACTCTAAAACATCTCAGAACTCCCGGGATTTTATATACACACACACTGTCTCAACTCAGAGCCTCAAAACTTTTCTGAAATATTCTCAGTTTTCTTAGCTCTTTGGTTTCCTTCCAGAGATGTAGGCAATCAAGTGCAGTTATGTTTTTCAGTTACCAGAATAACATAATCAAAGATGGATTAATCAAACCATTGAACACCACACTGATAATCATTTGTGCATCCATGATTGAAA
This sequence comes from Scyliorhinus torazame, assembly GCF_047496885.1. Classification (NCBI taxonomy): domain Eukaryota; kingdom Metazoa; phylum Chordata; class Chondrichthyes; order Carcharhiniformes; family Scyliorhinidae; genus Scyliorhinus; species Scyliorhinus torazame. The sequence goes on along the minus strand of NC_092721.1, from coordinate 18,429,931 downwards.
TCATTGCGGATGATGGTAAATCCTGCCTCATCCTCTCTTTTGCATTCTATTTCTCTCTCATCCCATGCACTAGAGTGATTTTAAAGCTGCTGATCATGTAATCGCACACCTTTTCTCTCCCACTCTTCCCTCACACCAAGCTTTCTTAAAAATAATTTTAGAGTACCCAATTCATTTTTTCTAATTAAGGGGCAATTTAGCGCGGCCAACCCACCTACCCTGCACATCTTTGGGTTGTGGGGGTGAAACCCACGCAAACACGGGGAGAATGTGCAAACTCCACACAGTGACCCAGAGCCGGGATCGAACCTGGGACCTCGACGCCGTGAGGCAGCAGGGCTAACCCACTGCGCCATCGTGCTGCCCCCTCACACCAAGCTTAGCCCTGTCCCTTTCTCGTTTGGCATGCCCAGCAACTAGGCAAGCACTGGTGCAGTTTAAAGAGTACAAAAAGAAACACCACCATTTGATCTCAAGTGTGTATCCACCAGCTCAGATGCTCGTACTGCACATTCATTAACGGGGAACATGGAAGGGATCTGCAAGTTGTGAGTGAGTGAGCATGAGTGTTCTCCTGCCAGAGCACAGGGAAAGGACCAGCTGGGTGCCAGCATCCTGGGGTTCTCCTGCACACTTGTCAGCTGAGCACTTTGGTGTGGCTGCAAATAGTAAAAGGCTGATGGACATGGACACAGAGGTGCTTTCTTCACTGGCAGGCTGGTCAGAATGTCTGCTATTAGTGTCAAGAAGCATGTAGGATGCTGGCTCCAACTTGATACAGAGTTCCCCTCCACACACACTGAACACTAGTAGCCTTTCAGCTGTTATGCTGCAGCCATTGGAGCAGCACTGCACAGCAGCACTAGGCCAAGCAATGACACTCACAAGACAAACACAAAGCGAATGCACATTTTTGGATAGAACATAGAACATTACAGCGCAGTACAGGCCCTCCGGCCCTCGATGTTGCGCCGACCTGTGAAACCACTCTAAAGCCCATCTACACTATTCCCTTATCGTCCATATGTCTATCCAATGACCATTTAAATGCCCTTAATGTTGACGAGTCCACTACTGTTACAGGCAGGGCATTCCACGCCCTTACTACTCTCTGAGTAAAGAACCTACCTCTGACATCTGTCCTATATCTATCACCCCTCAATTTAAACTATGTCCCCTCATGCTCGACATCACCATCCGAGGAAAAAGGCACTCACTGTCCACCCTATCCAATCCTCTGATCATCTTGTATGCCTCAATTAAGTCACCTCTAAACCTTCTTCTTTCTAAAGAAAATAACCTGAAGTCCCTCAGCCTTCCCTCATAAGATCTTCCCTCCAGACCAGGGAACATCCTGGTAAATTTCCTCTGCACCCTTTCCAATGCTTCCACATCCTTCCTATAATGCGGTGAGCAGAACTGCACGCAATACTCCAAATGCGGCCGTTTTGTACAGCTGCAACATGACCTCATGGCTCCGAAACTCAATCCCTCTACCAATAAAAGCTAATGATGTGGAGATGCCGGCGTTGGACTGGGGTGAGCACAGTACGAAGTCTTACAACACCAGGTTAAAGTCCAACAGGTTTGTTTCGATGTCACTAGCTTTCGGAGCGCTGCTCCTTCCTCAGGTGAACCTGAGGAAGGAGCAGCGCTCCGAAAGCTAGTGACATCGAAACAAACCTGTTGGACTTTAACCTGGTGTTGTAAGACTTCGTACAATAAAAGCTAACACACCGTACGCCTTCTTAACAACCCTCTCAACCTGGGTGGCAACTTTCGGGGATCTATGTACATGGACACCGAGATCTCTCTGCTCATCCACACTGCCAAGAATCTTACCCAGTACTCGGCCTTCCTGTTATTCCTTCCAAAATGAATCACCTCACACTTTTCTGCATTAAACGCTATTTGCCACCTCTCAGCCCAGCTCTGCAGCTTATCTATGTCCCTCTGTAACGTGTTACATCCTTCCGCACTGTCCACAACTCCACCGACTTTAGTGTCATCGGCAAATTTACTCCCCCTCCTTCTACGCCATCCTCCAGGTCATTTATAAAAATGACAAACAGCAGTGGCCCCATAACAGATCCTTGTGGTACACCACTAGTAACTGGACTCCAGTCTGAACATTTCCCATCAACCACCACTCTTTGCCTTCTTCCATCTAGCCAATTTCTGATCCAAACTGCTAAATCACCCTGAATCCCATGCCTCTGTATTTTCTGCAGTAGCCTACCGTGGGGAACCTCATCAAACGCTTTACTGAAATCCATATACACCACAACATTTATTGAATGTTTTGTTGAATGGAATGAATTGGATGGTTTGTTGAATTAAGCTGGTATGGATTAGGGAAGCCCGATCTCTTGGTTTAGCCATATGCGCACTCCACTTTCTTCAGTCTGTTCAGAGAGAACGCAATGAACTGCTTCCTCCTGGTATAGAATCATACAATTCACAGTGCAGAAGGAGGCCATTCAGGCCATTGAGTCTGCCCTGGACCTTGGAAAGAGCACCCTACTTAAGCCCACGCCTCCACTCTATCCCCGTAACCCAGTTACCCCACCTAACCTTTTGGACACTAAGGGGCAATTTAGCATGGCCAATCAACCTAACTTGCACATCTTTGGGCTGGGAGGTTCTTGGTGCCTCAAACAATCATAGAATCCTAACAGTGCAGAAGGACGCCATTCGGCCCAATGAGTCGGTACCGACCCTCTGAATGATCACAAATCTAGGCCCAATCCCCCTAAGCCCACCTAACCTTTGGACACTAAGGGGCAATTTAGCATGGCCAATCCACCTAGCCTGCACATCTTTGGTCTGTGGGAGGAAACTGGAGCACCCGGAGGAAACCCACGCAGACACTGGGAGAGAGTGCAAACTCCAAACAGTCACCCATGACCAGAACTGAACCCAGATCCCTGGAGCTGTGAAACAGCAGTGCTAACCACTGTGCCACCATGCTGCCCTGAGCAGTATAGAGAGTAACTGACACTTCTTTGATCCAACAGCGGACGACAAAGTCAAATGTTACCTATCTCACCTGACCAAGCCTGTAAAGATCCCAGCGTGAAGAAATTCAGGGCCACGATCACCTTCACAGCCATTGGCAATGCCATCCTTGCCCTGCTCTGAGGCTGTTGGTCTGGTTGCAAGAGGTGGCAGAGTTTGTGAGCAAAATTCTTCTTAAAGTGATGATGCCACATATGCTGTTCCTGCCTTAGGTGGAAAGACTCTAGATCAACAAGGTCTCCTGCTGAGAGTTCTGAGTCTCTTCCTTACCCCTGTGGGGGGTAGCTTGTCCATTTATTTGCTGCCTCTGCTCCATCTTCCTCTTGAGCTGCAGCCCAAGCGAGTTTGCAGTTACAACACTCAAGTCTGGGAGAAAGTGTTCTGACCAGAACCTTTGCGACCACACCCAAGGTCTTCGCCACGTGCAGCATCACTCCCTTGCAGACTTCGCCCACTTCAACCAACACTTCAAACCTCCAGCCCTTCCACAGAAGCAAACAGAGCCAATCAGCTACTAACCTGCAAGTTTGTTAACGACCTCTTTAAATAACATGGTTGAGGAGGTTCTTCCTGCTGCTGAACACATGGTCAGCTGTACATGGTGAAGAGATGGCATTAACTAGAGTAGGCCAACAATAATCGCACAGGTCTCAAATCAGTGCTACACCCTGACTGATGTAACGATTCATCTGCCCCAACATATTTCTAACGCGCACTCCTGGTAGGCAGTGCAAGCCAAGCTGAAAGTGTTGAGCTGAGTGTGGATTCCATTTAAATAACAACATGGCACCCTCAACGCTGACACTGTGAACAGGACATAGTCCAATTTTGCATTCATCATTTTGAGAGTTGCAACAACCCCACTGGATCAATTCAGCAATTTAAGCAAACAGCAGGTTTCCCTGGTGAGATTTCCATTCATTTATCAAATAATTTGAATTGAGCCAATTCAGATTAAGAGGAGCACGCTGCTCTGAGATGCGTCAGTTGATGCAACATTAAGGATACACTGCTGACCATGCAGGGAAATTGGATACTAGGGACACGGAAGCACAGACTACATTAGTGTAAAACATTGGATTAATATGGCGATACAAATTGAAATAATCATGAAAACACGCATGTCAAAATGCCTGGAAGAAAGGTGAGGAACAGAGGACCCTCCCAGGAATGTAAAAGAAGTGAATAGAGGGACAAAGAAGATCCTGGAAATGAGCATAGCTGTAGGAGCCCAATACAACAAAATAAATGATTCCAGTGTGACAGCAGTCGGAGGATTATCAAGGAAGGCGTGCAAGCCCGCAAGAATGTGAAAAAGATTGAAAGTGAGCATGATTAAAAAGTAGTTAACATACTAAATGATACCTGGAAGCATTCAGCAGCAAAGGCATTGGAAGCATGACACCCATTAAAAAATAGGTTTTGTAAGTAAACTCGACCATTCACATGTAGGTTTGAGAAAAGCTCAGGTTTCAAAACAATTGCCGCCTGAGAGAAAAGGAGTTTATATTCGAGAGTGAGAAACAGGATATAATCTGAAAATGGCTGACATTTGGGATGGAATCAATGACTACGGAGAGAACCTTGAATGCAAATCCATATCGTCCATCCCAAACAACCCTCAAATCAATGACTGGTAAAATAAGGGAATCAATCATTCGGAATAAACATAAAGATTAGCTGTGTGAAAATAGCTCAGTGCACCGTGTCCAAAATGTAGTCGGAGGAGCCAATCCTACCTGACAAACATCCTTCATGCTTGCGTGGGAAGAGCTGTGAAATGTTACAGCGGGATTTATAGAACATCTTCAGTCATGTTCTGCATCAAATGCTGCCGATATCTATGGAGATGGAGATGGAAATGCCTGAAAAAGAGGATGAAGTGGCAATACGTGGGGGATAACAACAGGCTATGTGGAGAAGTCATGTGCCAGTGTCAGAGGTTAGCGCTGCTGCCTCACAGCGCCAGTGACCCTGGTTCAATCCCGGCCTCGGGTGACTGTCTGTGTGGAGTTTGCACTTTCTCCCCGTGTCTGCGTGGGTTTCCCCCCGGTTTCCTCCCACAGTTCAAAGATGTACAGATTAGGTGGATTGGCCATGCTAAATTACCTCTTACTGTCCAAAGGTATGCCGGTTAGACGGGCTTTGGGGATAAGGTGGGGGAGTTGGCCTAGATGGGGTGCTCTTTCAGAGGGTCTGTGCAGACTTGATGGGCGAATGGCCTCCCTAGGGATTCTTTGAATCTAATGATCACTGATCTTCACTTAATATCAATATGGGTAATTATCAGTGGTAGCCTTGGCTGATTCTGCTGCTTCCACTATTCTGCTCTTCCTCGCACAAGGTTGCCAGTTCCAATTTTAGCATATTAACTGCTTGCCGAGTTGAATGAAGATAATTTAACACATGTGATGGACAAGGATGGCTGGTTTGTTTGGTTCAGTACCAAACTGGATTTTGGAGTCACTACCAAGCTGTGGAAAGAGCTTTTAATTTTATCCTTTTTTGCCCCAAGGTGTTATTTGTGTCACTTAACTTGAAATGTTTTGCTTACATGCAGAGGGCAGCAACCCAGAATAATGGTGGAGGTCTAGCCCTCTGACTGGTCCTCTCCAGGTCTTGAGCACATACTTGAGGAAGTGTTGTATTATCATAGGCGCCGCTAACCAAGGTTTTTTCTGCCTGTTTGGGACATGACAAAGTTTCTGTGGCACAACTGAAGAGCAGTGGAGTTCTTCTCATATCCTGGCCAACATTCAACCCTCTTTCAACTCCAACAAAAAAAAACCAGTCATTTGTCATTTAGCTCATTACTGTTTGAGGGTCCATGAATGCAAATTAGTCGCTTCATTGACCAAGAAATGAGCTATTGAATAAAAACTGTCTGGCTATGAAGTGCATTGCAACAAACTGAAAATGTGACCGCTGAGACATCTGCCGATGTTGATGTCATGTATGCACAGTATTTGCCTGGTTGTCATGATCTGAACTCAGGAATTGTTTTTTAATTGCTCGAAGGATTTATAGATTTTTCACTGATATACCAAAATTGCTGAAGTATTTGTTTCTCTATTATGCAACCATTCAAATTATAATAAGCATCGTGGATAGACACTCACCACATAGACTGCGGCAGTCCACAAGGAAGGCAAACCATCCCCTTCTCGAGGGCAACAAGAAATGGTCGATAATGTCCAGTAATACACATATCCAGAGAACGGACAGACAACATTCAGTCCTTCAACAACAAATTCTGCGTCCAGTATTGCCCTAAAATACAGATGTGAGCCAAGACTATTTTAGGAGGAGCAATAAAAAGAGAAACCCTGGGAAAGGAAGAAAGGAAGGTGGAGGACTCCAGTGGAATCCTGGTCTGTTGGGTCTGGGTGACTGAAGGGACAACAGCAGGTGAAGGAGGGTGCAGGGTGTAGGGGGAGTGGGGGGAGTGGCGGGGTAGCACAAGGCCAGAGGGACAATGAGGTGTGGCTTGCAGAACTGGGGGAGGTTACGGAGATAGGTGGGGTGGACGGCATGGAGGGATTCAAACAAAACGGTGCTCATTTTGAATCTGATGGATGACCTTTATTGCTTGACCTTAGACAGACCCTGCCAAACAGCAAAGCACAGGAGTAGTAAAGTCAGGAGATGAGCAAGGTTTGGATGAGGGTTTCAGCAGCAAGAGACAGACAGAGAAGTTAAAATTACAGAAGTGCAGAGGTGGGAGTGGGGCCTTTACGATGAACATAAAGTATTTGCCTACCGTGTTGTTGATTCTACCCAGTTGATTTTACCCAAAGTGGTTTACTGAGGAAGAAGGTGGCCTCGTTTCTGTACTCAATCTTCAAAAAAAACCAGGCTATCGACTGAACATTACAATTCATGCTATTGAACTCGAACTCTGAAGATAGGTTTCAAGAATGCTGCTGGCTTCCACTGTTCGCCCTTCTCTTGTGATTTGCAGGAACCCTAAGGCGCAGAGCAGAGATCAACAGCTGAAGCACACACACCGCAGGATGCTGAAATTGATCTCTTCAGTAAATGCTTAAATAGCATTGTGATGAATTGCACTGTTTTCTCTTCAAATGGCTCCAGCATAGAAATAAAAATAGACAAAACATGATCTAGGATTCAGACACCACAGAAATGTTTTCAGCGTTTGCTGAGTTACCTAATTTTCATGTCAGTTTCTGCAATGTGTGCCCTCCTCCAAGGCAGCAGGAGGGAATGAACTTCATGGACTTGACATCAAAACTATCCAATGACTGGCCAATGGTAGTTGCTATTTGACTAAGCAAACAAAATTACGAAACGTGCAGCGAAATCTTTTAAGTTCTCATGCAGTTGAATCCATTGGCCAATTTGATTAAAGAGCAAAATACAAAGAGACATTTGGATGCCGTGACAGTGTTCCTAGTTCACGTTAACAGCAATAGTGTACATTTGCACCTAGACAACATTAATCTCACTGCTTTTCAAAACCAATTCTCAATCTTGTTGACCTCCTGAACCCCATCTCCATTTTCAGAAAGGACACCATCCAATTTAACTCTTACTATATAAGAGAGAGCTTTTTAACATAGCATTGCAAATGTACACATAAGAGCCATATTGCTAGTTATGTTTGGTTATAGTCCAGTGGGATCAGAAGGAATAAAGTGGCTACCACCACATTAACAATGCAGAATGTTTTAGCGGAGCAATTTTGAAATGCTGGAAGCCGCAATCCCAATGGTCAAAATCCAAATAATGCTTCAGCGCTCTGCTCAGCAGTTGAAAATACTGAAGTGTTTTCTGTTTATTAATGTTATTGTAGCAATTACTAGCCAGTTAATTTCAGCCTTTTTGAGCCAGCACCAGAGCTCAAAACAATATCCTGTCCACTACGTGTATCATGTAAGTACATTTCTCACCACACTCCTGTCCCAACATCTTGAAGATGTTGACAGCTTTGAGCACTTCACTGAGCAGTTCAATTTGAGTGGTCAGTACCTTTCTGGTTCCAAAGCTTCAGTTAGGCCCCAAAGCAGAGATTCGGCACACTTGTCCCCTGGCAGCCTGGGTGTTGTTTCACCAAGACTGTATTTGTTTATTGCAGGCCTGCCATTTCCCAGTGGAGAGGGTTGGTCAATTCCGGCAAGACTGATTTTATCATCCACCCCTAGTTGCCTTGAAAGGCTGGTAGTGGATGCTCCCAAATCACTGCCGTTCTTGTCACTATGCGTCCCCCTTTGCGTATTTAGGGAAATGGGGGGAAACCGGCTTCTAAATTGCTGTGCTTTGCAGGAAAATTTAGAAATCCGAGATTGAATAAATTCTCTCTTGAAGTTAAAAAAAAGGTCAGATTTCTTCATTTTGTACAGCGACTGGATTTAAATAAAATATGTACAAATTCCTTCGCATTTTACATCTAGATTGTGTGGAATTTCATTGAGAAAGAAAATGATGGAAAACATATCAGTGCACTGGAGATTATAAGGGCTATAAGTGCCATATTCCTAATTATGTTTGGTTATAGTCCAGTGGGATCAGAAGGAATAAAGTGACTACCACAACATTAACAACGGAAAATGTTTTTTGCGGAGCAATTTTGAAATGGTAAAAACCGCAGTCCCAATGGTCAAAATCCAGATAATGCTTCAGGGCTTAGCAAAAAACTGAAGTGTGTTCTGTTTATCAATGTTACTGTAGCAATCCCAAAGCAGTCCATTTTTATATTCGGCCAATCCCATGGAAAATATCACTGGAGTAAAAAGTGCACACTTGGAGTAAACATTTCAATGTAATATTGGAATTCTTTGAGGGCAATTTGTTTTATTTCAGCAAATGCATTGTGCACCTTAAATAGCTAAATCAATGCCCATTACAAAGCTGTTCATAAGCCTGTCATTTTCCTTTGTTGCCAAGGGAATGTAAGAAATTGGAACAGGTCAAATGACCTCATGAGTCTTCTTGCCATTCATTAGGATCAAGCTGATCATTGTCATAATATCCACTCATGTATATAATGAGATGCAGACAGGCAGTGATTGACACACAGAATAACCAATGAACACACACGACACAGAACAACCAATCACCAGACAGGACACTACCACTATAAAACACACAAGGCATTAAGACTCACCCTCTTCTCACAGGATACAGCTACAGAGATAGTTAGAGTGCACAAGGCCGTGAGCACCGTCCCAATGTGACAGGGAGCTAGTCTGGTCAAGCCAGTCAGAGGTTATCAGTTTAGATTAATAGAGTGTCAACCCACAGCAGATTATGTACAGCAACCAGCAGCTTCAATAAAACAATGTTGGACCATCTCCTGTGTCAGAAGCCTGTTTCTAGTCTCACTGCATCCAGTTGCAGTCAATGTTAAACCAACTCAGATAACACATCAATCATCAACTCCATTTTCTCACTGCATCCCTTGAAGCATACTTTGCAAACTTCAAAAGGCTCGAGGGTTCTGCAGTTTCATATTGGCAGTAATGTTTTACAGTTCACCCAGGGTGACCAAGTTGTCATGACAACATGCATCTTCACATGTTTGTTGCAGTCTGAGGTTATGAATAGCAATGGTGGTGGTGATGTTGGGAATGGCATCAAACAGGAAATTAGAGACGCTAGCGACAAAGGAACATCTGTAAATATGGGCGATTTTGATCTGCTCATTGATTGAACAAATCAAACTAGCACAATATTGCCGAGAGGGAATTCCTGGCGTGTACAGGGGATGATTTTCTGAGGAGCAAACTGGTGAACAGGCCATCCTGGGCAGGGTATTGTGTAATGAGAAAAGAATCATTGGAAATCTAGTTGCGCAAGACCCCTTGGGGATGAGTGACCATAATATGATTGAATTTTATATCAAGAAGAGAGTGACGGAGTTGATTCTGAGACTAGGATCCTGAACGTAAATAAAGGAATCTACGATCACAGGAAGTATGAATTGGCTATGATGGATTGGGAACTTAAATGGATGACTCTGGAACAGTTCCTACAGATTGCAGGTTTGCTAATGTAACCCCACTAAAAAGAGAGGTAGATAGAAAACGGGGATTCATAGACAAGTAAGCCTGACACCAATAGTGCAGAAAATTCTGGAATCTATTATCAAGGATTTTCGAGCAGAGCCCTGAGAAAAGAGGAGCAGGATCGGACAGAATAGGCATGGATTAATGAAGGGGAAATCATGCTTGAGAAATCGACTGGAATTCTTCGAGCATGTAATTAGTAGAGCTGCTGAAGGAAAGCCAGAGAATGTGGTTTATTTGACTTTCAGAAGGCTTTCGACAAAGCCCCACATCAGCGATTAGCATGTAAAATTAAAGTGCATGGGATATTGAAATCGATAGAAAACTGGTTGACACCAGGAAACAAAGAGTAGGGATAAACTGGTCTTTTTCAAAATGGAAGGCAGTGACTAGTGGGGTAGCGCAGGGATTGGTGCTGGGAGCCCAGCTAGTTACAATATATATTAATGATTTAGATGAGGGAACAAAATTTAATATCTCCAAATTTGCAGATGACACAAAGCTGTGAGGGAGGGTGAGCTGTGAGGAGGATACAGAGATTCTTCAGTATGATTTGGACAAGTTGAGTGAGTGGACAAATGCACGGCAGATGCAGTATAATTTGGACAAATGTGAGGCAATCCACTTTGGTCGCAAAAACAGGAAGGCAGATTGTTCTCTAAATGGTCATACATTAGGAGAGGGGCAGATGCAACGAGACCTGGGTGTCCTCGTACACCAGTCGCTGAAGCTAAGCATGCAAGTGCAGCAGATAGTAAAGAAGGCAAATGGTATGTTAGCTTTCATAGCGAGAGGATTTGAATACAGGAGCAGGAATGTCTTGCTGCAATTATATAGGATCTTGGTGAAACCACAACTGGAATATTGTGTTCAGTTTTGGTCTCCTTATCTGAGAAAGGATGCTCCGCCCTCTCCAAAACAGCATCATTGAGGAGCGCGTCGCACGCTGTTGGGACGGCCTCAGGACGTCACCTAAAGGCCCTCCCCTGATGCTCCAACCCCTTGGACCGAGCTCCTGACTGTGCAGGGGACATTGGGTCTCAGCGGTCGGGAACCCGGCATGGCGACTGCGGACTGTCTCCAGCGACGCCACAGTTGAGCAGCAGCCATGCTGCTGGCCGGGGGGTCTTCGCGAGAGCTGGGGGAGACCTGTGAGGTGTGTCCATGGGGCAGCGAGGAGGTATCCAGGGGAGTCCGTGCACGGCCGGCGCCATGTTGTACGGCGCGACCCCTTCAGGTCGTCGCCATGCGCATGCACGACCACGGACCCCGCAATTTTCCAGCCATTTATTTTAGTGGAGGCCGGGTGTTTTACGTACGCGACTGCTAGCCCCTCACCAGTCGGAGCATCGGTGCTAGGGCACCGCCGATGTTTTTGACGTAAAACGCCACGGATCCTCCGGACATAGCCTGAAAATTGTAGAATCCAGCCCCTTGTCAAGATAGACCCATCTGTGATAGTGAAATAGTTAGAACAGAGGGGAGATTTAATAGAGGTGTTTAAAGTTACAAAGAGGTTTGCATGAGTAAATAAGGACAACCATTTCCTGTGGCAGAAGGGTCAATCAGCAAGGGACAAGTTCAAGCTAATTTGCAAAAGAACAAGAGGCAAGATGAGAATTTTCTTGACCACAGCCGATTGTTAAGGTCTGGAATCCACCGTCTGAATATGGCGCTGGAAGCAAGTTTAATAATAAATTAAACAGAATTGGATCAATATTGGAAAGGGAAAATATTCATGGCTGAGGGAAAGAGCTGGTGAATGACAGTGATTGGATAGTTTTTTTCACAAGAGCCAGCACAGACTAGAGGGTCGAACAGTCTCTTTCTCTATTTTAAATTTCGACACAAGTTTGAGTTAAATTGATGACAGGTTACATTACCTTGCCCAACATTTCCTTGGGTTTTTAAAAATTCTTTCATGCGATGTGAGTGTTGCAGGAGAGACCAGCATTTGTTGCTCATCCCTAATTGTCCTTGAACTGAATGGCTTGCTGGGTAATTTCAGACAGCTGTTAAGAATCAACTACATTCCTTTGGGTCTTTTTAAAAAATAATTTGTGGGATATAGGCATTTATTGCCCATCCTTAATTGTTCTTGAGGAGATGGTGCTAAGCTGCCTTCTTGAACCGTTGCAGTCCATGAGGTGTAGGTACACCCACAGTGCTGTTATGGAGGGAGCTCCAGAATTTTGACCCAGCGATAGTGAAGGAAGGGTGACATCGTTTTAAGTTGGGATGGTGAGTAGTTTAGAGGGGAACTTCCAGGTGGTAGTGTTCTGACTTATCTGCTGCCCTTATCTTTCTAGACCGCAGCGGCCCTAGATTTGGAAGGAACTGTCTGAGGAGCCATGGTGAGTTCCTGCAGTGCATCTTATAGATGGTATACCTGGCTGCCACTGTGCATCAGTGGAAGAAGGAGTGAATGCTTGTGGAAAGGGTGCCAATCAAGCGGGGCTGCTTCATCCTGGATAGTGTTGAGCTTCTTGAGTGTTGTTGGAGCTGCACTCATCCAGGCAAGTGGAGAGTGTTCCATTACACTCCAGGGGCGTCATTCTCCGCCGGCGGGAGTCTCTGTTTTGCCGGCGCCCGGGGGTTTCCCGATGGCGTGGGGCTGCCCCACAATGGGAAACCCCATTGACCGGCCGGTGTTACGGAGACTCCCGACGGCCGGTTGGGGCAGAAATGTGGCGGGGTGGGTAGGAGAATTTCGCCCCTGACTTGTGGCATGTGGATGGTGGACAAGCTTTGGGGCATTAGGAGGTGATTTACTTGCTGCAGAATTCCTAGCCTCTGTCCTGCTCTTGTAGACACAATAGCATTTATATGGCTAGTCCATTTTCTGGTCAATGAATATTGACACTGGGGGATTCTTCAATGGTAATGACATTTAATGTTAAGGCACAATGGTTAGATTCGCTTTTGCTATAGATTGTCATTGCCTAGTCATTGTGTGGCGAGAATGTTATTTGCTATTTGACAGCCCAAACCAGGGGCGGGATTCTCCCCTACCCGGTGGGGCGGGGGGTCCCAGCGCCGAGGAGTGGCGTGATCCTCCGCTCCTTCATGGGCTAGCCCGGAGTGGTTTGTGCCACGCCAGCCGGCGGGGAAGGGGCTTGGCGCCATGCCAACCGGCGCCGAAGGGACTCCGCCGGCCGGCGCAAGTTAGCACATGCGCGGGAGCGCCAACGTGTGCTGGCGTTATCGCAGCGCATGCGCAGGGGGGATTCATCTCCGCATCGGCCATCGCGGAGGATCACAGCAGCCGACGCGGAACAATAGAGTGCCCCCACTGCACAGGCCCGCCCGCGGATCGGTGGGCTCCGATCGCAGGCCAGGCCACCCTGGGGAGGCCGCTCGCGCAGCCAGGTCCCGCCGGCAAATACCTGTTGCAATTTACGCCAGCGGGACCGGCCGAAAACGGGCGGCCACTCAGCCCATCGCGGGCCGGAGAACCGCCGGGGGGACGGCTGCCAGCGGCCGCAGACCGGCGCAACGCGATTCCCGCCCCCACCAAATCCCCGGTGCCGGAGAATTCGGCAGCAGGCGGGGACGGGCTTCATGCCGCCCCCCGGCGATTCTCTGACCCAGCGGGTGGTTGGAGAATCCCGCCCCAGGTTTTTTGGCCATGGAATGCTTCAGTGTCTCAGGAGTCCCAGATGGTGTGAAATATTGTGATGAAATATCATCAGTGAACATCCCCACTTGTTTCCTTATGATGGAAGGGAGGTCCTTGATGAAGCAGTTGAAGATGGTTGGGCCTAGGACACTACCCGGAGGAACTCCTGCAATGATGTCCTAGAGTTGGGATAATTGAATTCCAACGACTACAAGCATCTTCTTTTGTGTTAGGTATGACTCCAACCAGCAGAGAGTTTTCCCCCTGATGCCCATTGACTTCAGTTTTGCTCGGGTTCCTTGATGCCACACTCAGTCACATGCTGCCTCAATGTCAAAGGCAGTCACTCTACCTCACCTCTGGAGTTAAGCCCTTTTGCCCATATTTGAACCAAGATTGTAATGAGATCAGGAGCCGAATGATCCTGGTGGAACCCAAACTGAGCATCAGTAAGCACGTTATTGCTGAGTAAGTGCCACTTGATAACACTGTTGATAACTCCTTCCATCCTTTACTGATAATCGAGTGTAGGCTGATGGGGTGGTTATTGGCTGGGTTGGATTTGTCCTGTTTTTCTATACAGTGCACACCTGGACAATTTTCCACATTGCAGGTTAATGCCAGTCTTGACTTGGAACAGCTTGTCTAAGGGCACGGCAAATTCTGGAGCATTGGTCTTCAGCAGTATTGCCGAAATATTGTCAGGGCCCATAGTCTTTGCATTGGCCAGTGCTTTCAACCATTTCTTGACCACCCGTGAAGTGAATTAAATTGATTGAATTGGCTGAAGACTGGAAGACCTGATGTTGGGGACCCCTGGAGGAAGCCAGGATGGATCATCCACTCGACACTTCTGAATGAAGATTGTTGTGAATGATTCAGCCTTATCTTTTGCACTGATGTGCTGGTGTGCCTCGTCATTGAAGATGGAGATATTTGTCAAGCTTCCTGCTCCAATGTGTTGTTTAATTGTTCACCACCATTCATGACTGGATGTGGCAAATTACAGAGCTTAGATCTAATCTGTTAATTGTGGAATCACGTAGTTCTGACAATCACTTGCTGCTTATGCTCCTGTGTTGTAGTTTCACTGGGTTGACACCTCACTTTTAGTTGTGCTGGGTGCTGCTCTTGGTACATCTTCCTGCACTCTTCATTGAACCAGGAGTGACATATAGACCTGACCGGGTAAGCATGTTAGATATCCTTCCCTAAATTACATTAGTGAACCAGATGGCTTTCTACAATAATCGATGATAATTGTTATGGTCGCCATTACTGTTTTTTCCCCCAGAGTTTTATCAAGTGAATTTCAACTCTTCCAGCTGTCATGGTGGGATTTGAACCCCTGTCCTCAGAGCATGAGATAAAAGCGAATTACCGTGGATGGTGGAAACTGAAACCAAAGAGAAAATGCTGGAAAATCTCAGCAGGTCTGGCAGCACCCGTAGGGAGAGAAAGGAGCTAACGTTTTCAGTCCAGATGCCCCTTTGTCAAAGCTATAAGACAGAGAAAGTGGGAAATATTTATACTGTGGAGTGAGAATGAATGATGAGTCATAGCCACAGAAACCCAGGGAAATGGGTGGGCTCATAGCCACAGAAAGCATTGAGTGTCTTTAAGACAGAAGTTGATAAATTCTTGATTTCTCGAGGAATTAAGGGCTATGGAGAGAGAGTAGGTAAATGGAGTTGAAATCAGCCATGATTGAATGATTGAGTGGACTCGATGGGCCGAATGGCCTTACTTCCGTTCCTATGTCTTATGGACTTATGGAAAGAGTGCTAATAGCAGTCCCCAGAGAGAAACACAAGTATGAAAGGCCAAACTGCAGAGAAACTAACATCAGAGGGTAAACTGTGACAGATGTAGATGTGGGCGGAGGGGAAGGGGGGAGCAAAGGGGAGAAAGGATAAGGAAAGGTGGATAAGATGGGGGGGGGGGTTAAATAAATATAAAGAAAGACAAGAGAGAAAGAAATGGTAAAAGACAGCGTTAAAATGAAATGGGATGAAAACAAATGGGTCGAGGTGGGGTAGAGCTGATCATCTGAAGTTGTTGAATTTGATGTTGAGACCGGAAGGCTGTAGCGTGCCTAAACGGAAGATGAGATGTTGTTCCTCCAGTTTGCGTTGAGCTTCACTGGAACATTGCAGCAGGCCAAGAACAGACATTGGGGATGGGAGCAGGGTATGAGCATGAGCCTGGATCTGTGGATTACTCATTCAGTGACTCATTGTGACCTAATTGAAGCAGTCACAATGATGAAATATTTTAATAGATAGAATGAACGTATGCCCTCCAGAACAGAGGGCATAATAACATTACAGCCAGGTCATTAAGGAGTGAAAGGTGGGTGTGAATGAGTCATGGAAATCTGCAACTCATTCCCCCAAAATACAACAAATATACTGAGTTCATTTAAATGTGCGAGGCAATGAGAGTTTTCACTCCCGTTACACCTCACACACACAATTTAAGGGGTTTCCTAAAAGGTGAAACAGAGCACTGTTGTGTGTTAACAGGTGGAAGTAATCAAACGGACTGGTCAGGAGTAATGCCGCCATGTCTCCTGTTTCTTTCTTGTGAGAGTCAAACCTCAACAGTGGCAATTGATCGTGCGGGCCCTGGAGGTGTGCCCACGGGACGGGTAATCTAAGAAGGGGTGTCTAACGACCATCTCCTGCCTCCAAAAACCATCCCTTTTAGATCATTTTTGCAGGTCCCAAAAAGGGATAATCGCAGGGACTTGTGATATTCGGGCCAATAATTTTGCCATTGTGGGTAACAGGTCCTGAATCAGACCTGTTGTAAGTCTCTCGGGAGGAAGATAGGGACAAGGAATATGACTCCAGCCTGAAGCTATGGAACGCACTTCAGTTCTTTGCAGTTTGATCTGCCTTAAGGCGAAGGGCAGGGAGGAATGGGAGAAAGAATGTTGATCCTCGTCCTTTGGTGTCTTTGGGCAGTTAAGAACTAGGGGCAGGAGTAGGCCATCTGGCCCCTCGAGCCTGCTCCGCCATTCAATAAGATCATGGCTGATCTTTTTGTGGACTCAGCCCCACTTACCCACCCGCTCACCATAATCCTTAATGCCTTTATTGTTCAAAAATCTATCTATCTTTGCCTTAAAAACATTTAACGAGGTAGCCGCAACTGCTTCGCTTGGCAGGAAATTCCATAGATTCACAACCTTTTGGGTGAAGAAGGTCCTCCTCAATGCAGTCCTAAATCTGCATAAACCGTTTAATAACAACATGATCAGTGTCCATTCCAGTACACGACTGTCTTATTTTCAAAAATCAATTTCAATTGAACTTGTCAAGGATGAAATCAGTGCACTGAGTTTCATTTGAGCAATTACGAAGAAGAAAACAGTGAAAATCACGTTAAGACATATTGTCTTCTTATATTATAGTTTGACAAGTTAATCATTTAATCGCTATGTGCTGTCAATTGCTTTCATATATACAAATTATAGATATTTAATTTCGACTTTAATCACCACCTGGCACAGGGTTGTTCCTCATACTTTGCTTGGCTCATTTCTCGATGCCTGTGACCTGGTTCATATGTAATTACATGCATTATATTTTGTTCAGTTCATGGAGTCTCGAGCTGTACACTACGTATAAATCAAGTGCCCAGCGTTTTTACTGTATAGCCCAAACAGATAGCGATTCTCATTCCAGTGTTTCCATGGAAACGGCAGCCAGAAAATGCATCTCTCAATTTGTTTTACACCCCCCCCTCCCCTCCACCGACTCCCCAGGAAATACCTCTTTCATTCTGAGGCCAGTCATCTAACAATGTTTCTGCGGCTGACAGCTTAGGTTTTGGCTACAATCGCTGCCTTTAGACAAAGCCATGAAGAGTAGAACCAATTAAATCTGTAATCCTCATGGCGATGTATTCAGGGTGTGCTCTAGGTCCCATATATTACTGTGAAGTGTCCTATGTGAAGGGGACAAAATATCTGGAGGCGAAATACAGAGCAAATCGGAATTTGTGGCAATAGATTTGACATTTTTGTGAGGCTCTTAATCGATGTGTTTTGCTACAAAAATGTAATTGAATTAATTCTTTAAAAGATTACTTCGGATTTGATCTATGTAATCAATGTTTCTGTTTGTTTAAAATAGGCAAAGCGTTGAAACCATTAATAACAAAATTAAGATTTATTTGGAGGCATCTTGAAGCTTCTCTCTTCTAATATCAATTCCTTTTAAAGAAAGATATGTGCATTTTTTCAACTTTGCTGCATTTCCAAATGTTATTTGTTCAAGCTGGAGAAACACTTTTCCTCGACGTGCTCGTTGAGAAGTCCACTAATGGGGGTTTTGCAATTGTCTACCACAAGCTTATCTGCACTGGTGAAGCTGTAGGGATTCCTCCAGCTTCACATCCAAAAGCTTGGTCTTGTCCGCAATCTCATGAAGAGAGCACCGAGCCATTTGCTCAGCACCCAAGCCTGACCCTCAAATACGGCATAGCAGAACTATCCTGAAGACAATGGCTGACCTGATCAGATCATTCGCACTGTGTGTGAAGATATGCATCACTGTAAATACACAAGGGGTTAGTATAAATACACTACGACAAAGTAAACACTAGAGGGAGAACCAGTGACATCATGACATGCAGACATACAGCTAATGAACACTTAGAATAGGACATGACCAATGGGCAGTCAAGACACCCAGAGGTGACACTACCACAAGGGGGAAACCCATATGTAAGGACAGGGCACACATGCTCTTTCTCTTTCCACAGGCGACACTTAGAGAGAAGGACAGGGGCAGATCAGAAGCATCACACCCACCGCATGGCTTAGAGCAGACTGGTTAGTTAGACTGAGTTACTATAGCAAGATTAGCAGGAGAGTCAAACTCAAGTAGGAGAATTGTTAACTGTTCAATAAATGTGTTAAACCTATCTCCAAGTCTGAACCTTCCTTTGTCAGAGCATACATCAAGGAAGCAGCTTATGCGACATGAAGAAGCATAACGCAACATTGTGCATGCCCACAAATGAGTCTATGGCCGCCATTTGTGGATGTGAAAATTACCTAGTCTGCTCAAATTACCCTGGAAGGTTAAGGTATCACAGCAATTTGAGCAACATTTTAAGGAAGCTATTTCATGCTCTTATTATGTTCACAAAACTGAGAATAATCTCAAAATCACACCTAATGTTGGACTTTAATGGCCTGTAACTTCCACAGAGTGGCAAGCTCCGGCGGAAGAGGAGGAGTCAGGTTGGGTTGGAGCAGGATGGGGCCAGATCAGGAGGGGGGGTTGGGTCGAGTCATACCAGGAAAGGAGGTGGGTCAGACTGGGAGTGTGGGGTTGGGTCGGACTGGGAGGGGGAATGGAGGGGGCGGTCAGGCCATTTTGGGGATTGGGTCAGGAGGAGGGATAGAGTCAGGTTGGATCGGGAGAAAGGGGTCAGGTCGGACCAGGAGTGGGGAGTCAGGTCGGGGAGGGATAAGGGTCGGGCCAGGTGGGGGATGGGGAGGGGCTCAGACCAGGTGGGTGGCATTTGGGAGCGAGTTCGGGGCTGGAGCAGTAGGGGGTGTCAGGCCAGGTCGGACGGGGAAGTGGGGGGGTTCAGCTTGGGTGGGAGGGTTGGATCGTGTCAGATCGGGAGTGGGGGGCCGGTCAGACCAGGAGGAATTAGGGGTCAGATCGGGTGTAAGAGGTCGGGTCGGACTGGGGTTTGGGGGGGGGGGGCGGGCTGGAGGGGGGGTAATCTGGCCGGATGTGAGGGGTAGGAGAAGGGGGGAGGAGTCGGGTTATAGTGGACCAGGGGTTGGGGGGATTGTTGGACTGGGAATCGGGGGTCGGGCTGGACTGGGAGTTGGGGGTTCGGGCTAGATTGTCGGGGAGTAGGGCGGGTCAGGTCGCGAGGTGGGATCGGGTCGGCCCAGGAGGGGGTCAGTTTGGGGGGCGGAGTCCGGTTGGATTGACGGGAGAGGGTAGGGGTCAGATCTGGAGAAGGGGTGTCGGGTCAGACCGGGGTTGTGTACAGTCAGTACACTGCCTATTGTAAACAGACAAAGGAACATTCTGTTTGATACAAGCTGCCACTGGTCATTGGGATGTAGGATCTGTAGCTGACATCGCACGGGCACTGAAATTAATTTACCTCATTATTTATTTGTGTAGTAGGCAGAACATTTGTTTGGCTTAATTGCAGCAGTGTGATAATTGAACACACCACCTGTGTTGCCACTGCGTAATAACAGGGTGAAACAGTTACCTTCTAGCAAGCATAAGTTACCCCCATTGTGATTCTTTAAAAAAAAATCTTTTATAAATTAAGGGCCATTTAGCGTGGCCAATCCACCTACCCTGCACATCTTTGGGTTGTGGGGGTAAGACCCACGCAGACACGGGAAGAATGTGCAAACTCCACACGGACAGTGACCCGGGACCGGGATCGAACCCGGGTCCTCAATGCCATCGGGCAGCAGTGCTAACCACTGTGCCGCCGTGCCACTCCCCACATTGTGATTCTAACTGATAACCTTAAATTGGTTGTTAGCGTGCTCAGAATCAAACTTATAACCAATTCAAAATTATCAGCGGGACTTGCAATGTCCCGCTCACTGATGCTTTCTGGAAGCTACATATATTTATATTCAGGGACCTGTCTTCTGCAGGCAGAAGGAATATGTCCAGACATTGCACATTTTTCAAATAAAGAAAGAAATGGGGGACAATGGCTCCCTGGTCCATTTACCTTGCAATGACTTGACTAATCAGAGTTGATTTGCTCGCAAACTAGCACCACTTTTCTATCACAGTAAAAATTGTTGTCCTCTTTGAAATTTGGTTCTCTTGTGTCTGTCCTCATGAATGCAGGAAGAAAAGCTTCAGCCTTATGTTTCTTTTATTGGATAACTCACATTTTTTAGAGTTAGTTGTCAGAAGCCAGTTTCACATGAGATTCAAAATTCGAAAAGAATAATGGTGGGTTGAAATTATTTGAAGGAAATCATAGAATCATATGACAAAGGGCGGATGGTAGCACAGTGCTTAGCACTGTTGCTTCACAGTGTCAGGGTCCCGGGTGCGATTCCCGGCTTGGGTCGCTTTCTGTGCGGAGACTGCACGTTCTGCCCATGTCTGCCTGGGTTTCCTCCAGGTTCTCCGGCTTCCTCCCAGAAGTCCTGAAAGACGTGCTTGTTGGACGTCTGAGTTCTGAATTCTCCCTCAGTGTACCCGAACAGGCGCCGGAGTATGGCAACTAGGAGATTTTCACGGTGACTCCATTGCAGTGTTCATGTAAGCCTACTTGGGGCAGCACGGTGGCGCAGTGGTTAGCACTGCTGCCTCACGGCACCGAGGTCCCAGGTTCGATCCTGGCTCTGGGTCACTGTCTGTGTGGAGTTTGCACATTCTCCCCGTGTTTGCATGGGTTTCACCCCCACAACCCAAAGATGTGCAGGGTAGGTGGATTGGCCACGCTAAATTGCCCCTTAATTGGGAAAAATGAATTGGGTACTCTAAATTTTTTTTTTTTAAATGTAAGCCTACTTGTGATAATAATAATAAAAAAAGAGTGCGGCCTATCAGCCCATCATGCCAGTACTAGCTCTTGAAAAGAGTTAGGGCAGCACGGTAGCATTGTGGATAGCACAATTGCTTCACAGCTCCAGGGTCCCAGGTTCGATTCCGGCTTGGGTCACTGTCTGTGCGGAGTCTGCATATCCTCCCCGTGTGTGCGTGGGTTTCCTCCGGGTGCTCCGGTTTCCTCCCACAGTCCAAAGATGTGCAGGTTAGGTGGATTGGCCATGCTAAATTCCCCTTAGTGTCCAAAATTGCCCTCAGTGTTGGGTGGGGTTACTGGCTTATGGGGATAGAATGGAGGTGTTGACCTTGGGTAGGGGACTCTTTCCAAGAGCCGGTGCAGAATCGATGGGCTGAATGGCCTCCTTCGGCACTGTAAATTCTATGATAATCTATGATATAATCAGTCCCATTTTGCTGCTCTTTTCTCATGGAACAACATTTTCCCTCATGCAAAATGTGCAACCAAAATGATTACATCCTGATTGAAATTATTTCCATTACAGTAATTTGACTCACTTTGATCACAAGCCTAACAATGTTTTCAGTAATAAAAATCCACCTAGCTGCCATATGTTGCTATTTATCAATCAGTGGTGTGTTTGTTCAGCATCAGGTGTTGCATTTCATTTTGAGAATATTAAATTAAACTGTGATTAGCAAAATCTGTAACTCCGATCCTTTTCAAAGACTCATTAAATTAACGGACTCACTGGATTAGCAAATTCTCTCTGATGGTGACCCTTTGTCATGGAGGCATACAGCACAGAAAGAAGCCCTATGGTCCATGATGTCTGCGTCAGCCAGCAAGCGCCTGTCTATTCTAATCCCATTTTCCGGCACTTGGGATGTAGCCTTGTATGCTATGGCGTTTCAAGATTTCAAGTGCTCCAGAAATGCATCCTAAATGTTGTGAGGGCTCCCACCTCTACCTTCCTTTCAGACAATAAACTCCAGATTCCCACCACCCTCCGGGTGAAAAGTTCATTCCTCAAATCCCCATTACATCTCCTGCCACTAACCTTAAATCCATGTCCCCTGGTTTTGACCCGTCTACTAAGGGGAAACGTTTCTTCCCATCTATCCAAATATGTCCTCCAAAATTTTGTACACCTTGATCAGGTGTCCCCACTGCCCTCTCTTCTGCCTCTAAGGAAGGCAACCCCAGCCTAACCAGCCTTTCTTCACAGCTGAAATGCTCCAACCCAGGCTACATCCTAGTGAATTTCCACGGCTCCCTTTCTAGTGCAATCACATCCTTCCGATAGTGTGGTGACCAGAACTGCACACAGTACTCTAGCTGTGACCTAACGATCATTTTACACAGTTCCATCATAACCTCTTATATTCGACGACTTGGCTAATAAAGGGAACTATCCCATATGTCTTTTTAACCACCTTATCTACCTGTGTCGTGTGCCATCAGGGACCTATGGACACGCAACCTAAGGTCCTTCTGATCATTAATGTGCACTACAACAAGGGACCCAGCACCAATCGCTACGGTATACCACTGGATTCAGGCTTCCAGTCACAAAAACAACCTTTGGCCAATACCCTCTGCCTGCTGCCACTCTGCCAATTTTGAATCCAATTTGCCAAATTTCCCTGGATCCCATGGGCTCGTACCTTCTTGATCAGTCTCCCATTCAGGACATTGTCAAAAACCTGATTGAAGTCCATGTAGAGTCCATCAACTGCTTTGCCCTCATCTACATGCCTTGTCACCTCCGTGGAAAATTTGATCAAATTTGTGAAACATTATCTCCCATTGACAAAGCCATGCTGACTATCCTTGATTGATCCTTGCCCCTCCATCTGGAGATTAATTCTGACCCTCAGAATTTTTCCCAACAACTTCCTTACCACTGTTGTTAGACTCACTGGTCTGTAATTACCTTTTTTTTCTCTTACTTCGCTTCTTGAATAATGGTACCCCATTGACTGTCCTCCAGTCTTCTGGCTCCTCCTGTGGCCAGAGAGGATTTGAAAATTAATGCCAGAGCCCCTGTAATCTCCTCTCTTACCTCACACGGTAGCCTACGATACAATGCATCTTGGCCAGGGTATTTATCCACTTTTAAGCCTACTAAAACCATTGACACCTCCTCCCTCTCAATGCTAATTTGTTCAGTTAATGATATCACGGTCCCCGGCTCTGCTTTCTATACCTACATCGTCTTTCTCCATCGGGAACACAGATGCAAAATACTCATTCAATACCTCAACACTGTCTTCTGGCTCTGCACATAGATTGTCACTCCAAGGGGCCTTACTCTTTCCCTGGTTACCCTCTTGCCCTTAATATGCTTATAAAACACCTTGAGATTTCCCTTTATTTTTCCCACCAGTGTTTTTTCATGCCCCCTCGCCACTCTCCGAATTGATTTTTTGCGTACGGCGCTGCACTTTCTACACTTCTCCAGGCCATCCATTGTTTTTAGCCCCTGTAAGTCTTCCTTTTTTTCCTTATCCAATCCTGTATTTCCTTCCAAGGTTCTCTGGACATTTTGGTCCCATCCTTTACCTTAGCGGAAACATGTTGGCCCTGTACCCTCTCAATTTACTTTTTGAATTACTCCCACCGCTCTCCTACAAGGAGCTGCTTCCAGTCCACCTTTGCCAGATCCTGCCTTAGCGTGTTAAAGTCGGCCTACCCTACTTCAGAACCTTTGTTTGTCTTCTGTAACGTGTGCTGAATTGGATTGCTGTAAACCTCACGTCACTGGGTACAATGTTGGGATGAAGGGGTGGGGTGGAATGCTCAAGACCCCAGAATTGGTGGGAATGATGCTCTCTTGGAGATCACAGAGGTTGGCAGGAATGAGGCCATAGGGGGATTTGAAGGTTCGAATGAGAATTTTTAAATTGAAGCAGTGATGGGTGTGAGCAAATGCCAGTCAGTATACACAGGGCTGACGGATGAAAGAGACTGGATCCAGATCGGCCGAGGAAAGATTAGAATAGTTAAGCCTGGAGGCTAACAAGTATGGATGAGATCAGTGGCAGATGAACTGAGGCAAGGTGGGAGGCAGGCAGTGTTACAGAATTGAAAGAAGACGGTCTTTATGAGAAAATACATTGGAAGCTGAGTCTGGAGCCAATTAGTATTCTAGTTCAGCACGAGACAGTCACAGGGAATGAGTTGGAGTTGATGGCAAGTTTGTGACATCGGCAAAAGACAATGGGCGGGATTCTCCGTTTCTGAGACTAAGTGAGACGCTAACGGAGAATCCGTGAACATTTACGGCAGAAAAACCGGTGTCGCACCTGGACCGATTCCACTACTGTTGAGTGGCTAACACCGGTGTGTGGCGTGGAACACATTTGATTCCAATGAAAAATGGTGCGGGATTCGCCGGATCCATGATCGACACTCGGGAGGCTGACAAGCTGCAGCCGCACATACACATTACACACCCGGCACAAACTTATCCCAGCCAAAAAGATGGCACTGTTTGTGCTGGAGTGCGCCCATGCAGCAGATGGATCAGCTGGGGCCAGAGGGCACTGGGGGGGACATCTATATGACCCGTGGCACCAGGTTCAAAGTGGGCTGTTAGCGGTGTGTGAAGTTGCTTGGCTGCCTTGTCAGTTACAGCAATGGTGTTCCATGCCCATCCACCTGACCCCACAGCCCACCTCCTAGCCACCCCCCACTACTCCCCCAACCCTGACAGAAGACCCCCCCCAGCCAGCGGCATAACTGTCAGCAAACTATGGCAATGTTGAACACCTTCCGTACGCCCTCTCTCTCCCTCAGCAGCGACCACGCCTCTTTCACGATTTTTAAAAGCACAAGTTCCATTGGGAACTCGACCCATTGGAGGCGGAGCATCACAGAGGGCCCGGAGAGTACTGGGTCGGGCCCACTAATGACATGCAAATGGTGCCTACTGTACGTGTGTTTCGGTATGCATTGACTACACTGTTGAGATGCTGGAGCATCGTGATTTAGTGTCAAATCGGCGCCTGCCGCGATTTCGGCATCGCAAATGATTCTCCGCCCAATTGCTTTTCCTGATTTTGGCGTCGGCTAACGGAGAATCCCACCCAATGGCTTTGGCCTTCCCAATATTTAGTTGGATAAAATTTCTCCTCATCCTGGACTGCGTGTTTGATGAACACTCTGGCACTGGGCTGTTTGATGGAATTGCCGGAGAGGTAGAGTTGGATATTATCAGCATATGTACTGAATCTGACGTCAAGTCTTCAGACCGAGGTTAACAGCATTTAGATGGGAAATTCAACCTTTTGAGTAGCTCCTCAGTCAAACTGAATCTCAAATCTGTTCACTTTGTCAGCTTCAGTTAGGTTAACGAGTGCATAGCTTCATTCCAAAAGAGATTGTATGGTTAAAAGTCAACAACTTGTCCTGTTTTTTGTAATCTTAGAAATTGCATGTGTAGCAAGTGAAGATAATGTTTGTCGACTGCGATTTACACATGAAGTAATATATCCTAATGAATAAGGAGTCGTAGCTCCTCGAAAAAGACGAAGTGCGTAATTCCCATGGAATTCTAGTTGTCATCTTGACATTCCAAGGGATTCTTGGGGTGGGATGTAGGTTGGAGAAGACACTTCCCTTGGGTAATTTGCTAGATTCTCTACTCTCACTAAATTGAACTTTTCGAGAAGGATTTTAAAAGCTACACACTTAACATATAAAATATTAGCTTGTGAGCCATTGGTACAATATATTCCGATCATCCCCTTTTTTTTCTCAGCCGAAGGAGGTCAGAAGGGCTCTTTGTTTTCATGTTCACGTCTCATATTTCAGAGAATACCCGCTGCTCCATTCAATACCCCAACCTCACTTGCTGTCTACACATTCCTTGACATTGGCTACATGTCAACTAAAAACTGCGATCATGAAAGTCGAAGCCCGCACTCTGTTTTCTCATGCCTCCCTTGCTAATTCCCGAATGTTTTTTTCTTCCAAAGCGCCTCTCAGCCCATTCTCCCAGGAATGAGCAGGTCGGCAGTATTTCAGAACCGTGTTGATCTTGCTACTTTTTTGAAATTGAACAATTTGTACAGATGGACAGGTTCGTGATGAATTGGACAGGCTCTGATGAAAAGCGGTCTGTGCATCTTGATGTATGAGACATGCTCCTGCGCGCAAAAAGAACGGGATTTCAGAAGGTTATTTGAAAAGTGGCCCTCGAGTAATCCCGTGGGAACAAGAAAACAAATGGGGGAAAAAAACTGGAATTGTTTCCCATTCAGTAAAGGCAAAATCTAACAAGAAACTCACCCTGACACTCTTCTGCTTTCTCCAAGAATTTCCGAGGGTGTACGGTGGGAAAACAAGCAGGAGAACATTTAAATAGTCGAATGCAGGTTTAACAAACGCATGGACGAGTGTTTAATTAGCCAATAAGCTGAGGCAGGGACAGAGAAGTGACGCGTCAGAGGTAGAAGTCTTAAATGTGGAGCAGATGAGGGATCTGAAAAGCATCTCGGGGCCAAACAAAGATCAAAGAACAAAGAACAAAGAAAAGTACCGCACAGGAACAGGCCCTTCAGCCCTCCAAGCCTGTGCCGACCATGCTGCCGGTCTAAACTAAAATCTTCTGCACTTCCGGGGTCCGTATTCCTCTATTCCCATCCTATTCATGTATTTGTCAAGATGTCCCTTGAACGTCACTATCGTCCTTGCTTCCACCACCTCCTCCGGCAGCAGGTTCCAGGCAACCACTACCCTCTGTGTAAAAAACTTGCCTCGTACATCTACTCTAAACCTTGCCCCTCGCACCTTAACCCTATGCCCCTAGTAATTGACCCCTCTACCCTGGGAAAAAGCCTCTGACTATCCACTCTGTCTATGCCCCTCATAATTTTGTAGACCTCTATCAGGTCGCTCCTCAACCTCCGTCGGTCCAGTGAGAACAAACCGAGTTTATTCAACCTCTCCTCATAGCTAATGCCCTCCATACCAGACAACATCCTGATGAATCTCTTCTGCACCCTCTCTAAAGCCTCCACATCCTTCTGGTAGTGTGGCGACCAGAATTGAACACTATATTCCAAGTGTGGCCCATCTATGGTTCTATACAGTTTCAACATGACTTGCCATATTATATACTCAATGCCCCAGCCAATGAAGGCAAGCATGCCGTATGCCTTCTTGACTACCTTCTCCACCTGTGTTGCCACTTTTATTGACCTGTGGACCTGTACACCTAGATCTCTCTGACTTTCAATATTCTTCAGGGTTCTACCATTCACTGTATATTCCTTACCTGCATTCGACCTCCCAAAATGCATTATCTCACATTTGTCTGGATTAAACTCCATCTGCCATCTCTCCGCCCAAGTCTCCAAACGATCTAAATCCTGCTGTATCCTCTGACAGTCCTCATCGCTATCCGCAATTCCACCAACCTTTGTGTCGTCTGCAAACTTACTAATCAGATCAGTTACATTTTCCTCCAAATCATTTATATGTACTACGAACAGCAAAGGTCCCAGCACTGATCACTGCAGAACATCACTCGTCACAGCCCTCCAATCAGAAAAGCATCCTTCCATTGCTACTCTCTGCCTTCTATGACCCAGCCAGTTCTGTATCCATCTTGCCAGCTCACCCCTAACCCCGATGTCAAGGGTGCAGACATTCTGGTTCTGCCTCGGGTACTGGCCAAGGCGAGGGATGGAGTTGGTGGCTAGAGAATGGAGCTTGTGGCAGGAGGCAATGGCACTCGCTAACAGCGGGAACATCTTTGTCCAGAGCAATTCACTGCATGTAAGGTGGTTGGTGATGTTTCTGCCATACTCTCCGAATGAAAGTTATTTTACAATTTTAATCTGCACCAGAAAAGGCCAAGATAAAAGAAAGAGGCCACAAATATGAATGCGTGCTGCCTGTTTCTTTGGTATTGTCCATGGGGCATTCGTACACTTTTGGTACTGACCATAGTGCTGATTATAGAGATCTTCAACTTCTTTTGTTAGTTGCTGATTGTAGAGTGTCTGCAGCTTTCCACAGGTGTTTAAAGTTGCTGAAGTCTGCAAGGAGCGGTGTGCTGATACATTTTGTCCTGATTTCAAGGATTCTGTACAATCCACTTATTCCCAGATATGAATGCACTTGTTTGTATCTCCTGCTGGCTACAGTATGACTGGGAGAACAAACAGAGGCTGTACAGAGTAGAGGCTGATGGGAAATAAGGAGGAGGCCTCTCAGCAGGAGGCCAAATCCAGCCCGAGCTTCAAAGAACAATTCTGTCTGACTCTCAGGAGGAACATGAGGCAGTATTTTCCATTTCTGAGACTAAAGGGTTGACGCTAACGGAGAATGGCCGGTGTCGTGTTAAGCACAGTAAGATAACACGGGCTGCAACCGAATGCAGCTTTACCTGAGGGATACTCCACACCTTGAAGTTAGTTCAATATGATTTATTGAACCTGTCACACAGTTAGCTCAATCCTCTGTGAGTTCGACCCTCTGCTAACCTAGTGTGATTAATCTGTCTGACTGAATCAGAATAGCTCTTAGCCACGTGCTGGAGGTGTTATGTGATATGTACACCCTGACTCACACTGTAGATGCTACCAGTGGAAAGAGGCGGATTAGGCGTGAGTGCCTCGTGCCTTTGATAGTGGGAAACCACCCCCAAGTGTTCTGCCTGCTGATTGGTTATGTCCTGTTTTCTGTATTCATCAGCTGCATGTATGTATTTCATTATGTGCATGTCTGCATATCATGACATCTCCCCTGTTGAAATGTTTTTCTATGGCCTATGTGAAAGTATTTACATGTGTAGGCTGAAAAACTAACTTAATTACACACAGTAGCAGATGGGAACATATGTACATGTAAAAACAGGTGTCTAAGGTGCGAAACCAGAACACAGCAAACAAAACAAATGTTCATAAGTCCAGTCTCTGGGGCTTGTGTCTGATCCTGGTCGACCGCTGGAGAGGTGGTGGTGGGGACAACAGCTCCTTGATAGGCGGGATTGAAGCCTGACTGGTGGCCTCGTGGTTATCAGGAGGTGGCACAATAACGGATGGAAACAATGAAGAGTGTGGCTGCGGGCGGGCAACTGTGCGCAGTGCCCGTCTGTTGCACCGCACAACAGAGCCATCAGCCATACGCACAACGTACGATCGAGGAGCAGCCTGTCGAACAACAACAGCTGGAGCTGACCAGCCTCCATCAGGTAGCTTGTTCCAAACAGCATCCGCCGGGGATAGCACAGGCAAATCAGTGGCATGAGCATCATAGCTCTGCTTTTGCCCGTCCCTGAGTTTCTGCACCTTCTGCAGAACCGGGAGGTGATCCAGGTCAGGCAAGTGTGTGGCTGGAAGAGTCGTCCACAGGTCCCTGTTCATCAGGAGTTGAGCCGGTGATATGCCGGTCGACAGAGGGGTTGCCCTGTACGTAAGCAGTGCAATGTTGACGTCAGAAACAGAATCTGCGGCCTTGCAGATGAGCTGCTTCACTATATGCACCCCTTTCTCAACCTTCCCATTGGACTTCAAGTAATGCAGGCTGGAAGTGACGTGCTGAAGCTGATATACCTGGCCAAATCTTGACCACTCTTGGCTGCTGAAGCAAGGACCATTGTCACTCATGACAGTGAGTGGAATACCATGCCTGGAGAACGTCTCCTTACAGGCCTTGATGACGGTCTTCGATGTGAGCTCCCAGAGCTTCACAACCTCTGGGTAGTTGGAAAAATAATCAATGATTAACACATAATCACGACCATTGACATGAAAGAGATCGATGCCCACCTTGGACCACGGGGAGGTCACGATTTTGTGCTGCTGAAGCATCTCCTTGCCCTGTGCCAGCTGGAAGCGTTGACAGGTCAGACAATTGAGGACCATATTTGAGCTATCCTGACTAATCCCAGGCCAGTAAACAGCCTGCCTGGCTCTGCGCCTGCACTTCTCGACACCCAGATGTCCCTCGTGGATTTGCCGGAGCACCAAGCTCTGGAGACTGAGTGGAATGACAATGCGTTCCAGCTTGAGGAGGATGCCATCAACTACCATTAGGTCATCCTTCACATTGAAGAATTGAGGGCACTGCCCTTTTTGCCAGCCATTGGCGAGGTGGCGCATGACACGCTGCAGAACCGGGTCTTTGGCCGTCTCGTCGCGAATGCGAATCACCTTTTCATCCGGCGCCGGGAGGTTGCTGGCCCACAGCTGCTCCTGTGATTCAATCTGTTGGATGAATGCCGGCGGGTCAGCAGGCAAGGTTATGGAGCGGGACAAGGCATCCGCAATAGTGAGCTCCTTGTCAGGCGTGTACACGAGCTCAAGGTCATACTGTCTGAGCCTGAGGAGAATGCAATGCAGCCGGGGTGTCGTGCCGTTCAGGTCCTTGTGGACAATGTGGACCAGGGGCCTGTGGTCCGTCTCGACGGTGAACGTCGGCAGGCCGTGGACATAATCGTGGAACTTGGGAATTCCAGTGAGAAGGCCCAGGCATTCCTTTTCAATTTGGGCGTACCGCTGCTCGGTGGGTGTCATTGCCCGTGATGCGTAGGCAACCGGTGCCCAGGATGAGGTGTCATCGCGCTGGAGCAACACCACGCTGATGCCGTCCTGGCTCGCACCTGTCGAGATTTTTGTTTCCCTGTCAGGCTCAAAAAATGCCAATGCAGGTGCAGTGGTGAGCTTGGCTTTCAGCTCCAACCACTCTGCTTGATGAGCTGCCACTCAAAGGCAGTAGACTTTTTTACCAGGTGTCTGAGGGCCGTGGTGTGTGACGCCAGGTTTGGGATAAACTTGCCCAAGACGTTCACCATTCCTAGGAAGCACAGTACCACCTTCTTGTCTTCAGAGGTCTTCATGGCTTCGATGGCCTTGACTTTGTCTGTGTCCGGGCGCACACCCTGCTGAGATATCTGGTCACCTAAGAACTTAAGTGTCGACATGCCAAAGCAACACTTTGCCCTGTTCAGCTTGAGGCCATTGGCATGGACACGGCGGAATACCTCCTGGAGACGAGAGATGTGCTCTTCGGGGGTCGTGGACCATATGATAACGTTGTCCACATACACACGAACCCCATCAATGCCCTCCATCATCTGCTCCATGATTCTATGGAAGATCTCCGAGGCTGAAACAATGCCAAACGGCATACGATTGTAGCAGTACCTGCCAAACGGTGTGTTGAAGGTGCAGAGCCTTTTGCTGGACTCATCCAGCTGGGTTTGCCAGAAGTCCTGTGACGCATCTAGCTTTGTGAAAAACCGGGCATGCGCCATCTCACTTGTGAGTTCCTCCCGCTTCGGGATGGGGCAGTGTTCCCGCATTATATTCTGGTTGAGATCCTTGGGATCAATACAGATGCGCAGCTCCCCCGAACGCTTTTTCACACATACCATCGAGCTGACCCAGTCAGTTGGTTCTTAACCTTGGAGATGATGCCCTGGTCCTGGCCTTCAGGCGCTCCTTCAGTGGAGCCAGGCGTGGTGCGTGGACCACAGGCATGGCATCAGGCCGCAACAGGATCTTGTACCGATATGGCAGAGTGCCCATCCCGTCGAACACACCCAGATACTGAGCTAGGATGTCGTCAATGCCCGGCTTGAAGATCTCCGTTTGGGGAGGTCATTGTGTAGACCCGCTGCACAAGGTATAGCTGCTTGCATGCCTGTGCGCCGAGCAGGGAGGCCCTGTCTGGCTTGACTATCTCAAACCGTAGCCTTGCGTGATTGCTCTTGTTGGAAACAAGCAGATGGCAGGATCCCAGTGCTGTGATGGCATTGCCGTTGTAGCCCAGGAGCTGGCAGTCTGCTGGAAGGAGCTTGGGTGGCTTCTTGATGCGCCTGTGAAAGGAGATTGGCAGACGCACCTGTGTCCAGCTTGAACTGGATAGAGCATTGATTTACTTGCATCACCACACGCCATTCGTCCGCAGAATCCACAGTGAGGATGGGCAGGCATCGTGATGATTTCGGTGAGGCATGTTCACGTGTGGTGATGATGCCCACATGGTAGGGGGACTCCAGGCAGTTGTCCTCTGGGTCCGTTGTACTGCCAGGATCAGAATCCTGTAAACCTTGCTGTACATTCCAAACGCATCTGCGTTGGAATTGGGAGCGCTGGCCCTTGACTGGTGGTGCAGACCTGCACACGGCTGCATAGTGTCCAGGCTTCCCGCAATTTAAACATCACCTGCCTCTTGCAGGGCAGTGTTTCTTTAAGTGGGCGGTGCATCAGTTCGGGCACGTCAGGACATCATTACGCTCCATGCGTGGTCGCACATGCGCAGTGCGGTCGGCAGATGTTCGCACCGGCGCAGAGTGGTGATCGGCTGCTTCATCGGCCCAGTCGCATGGCGCATGCGTGGGGCTCCGGAAAGAGCGCACAAAATGGCCGCTTTCATCAAGGCTGAGGTGCTGCATCTGGGCAATGGCCTGCACACTCTCTGCCTCATGGAAGGCAAGTTTCTCCTTTTCAGCCGATTTATATTGGGAATACCGGTTTTTGGCGTGCTCATGCACTGTACATGTTTCAATCGTGACTGGCAGGGTCATATTCTTGATTTTTAAAAGCTGCTCTCTCAGAGGATCAGAGTAAACTCCGAAAACGATTTGGTCCCTGATCATGGAGTCAGCAATATCACCAAGGTTGCAGGACAGCGCTAGTAGAGGGAGATTAGTTAGGAAGGAGTTGAAAGATTCATCTTTACCTTGGAGGCATTGTTCAAATATATAGCGCTCGAAGATTTCATTGGTGTCCTCTTCACAATGACTATCAAACTTGTCCAGGATGGTCTGAAACTTTGTCTTGTCCTGGCCTTCGGTGAAGTTAAACGAGTTAAAGATTTGGATGGCTTGATCCCCCGCAGTTGCGAGGAGAAGCGTGATCTTTCTTGTATCAGATGCACCCTCGAGGTCTGAGGCTTTGATGTACAGCAGAAACCTTTGCTTGAAAGTCCGCCAGTTGGCACTGAGATTGCCGGAGGTCCGCAGCGGTTGAGGAGGCTGGATCTTCTCCATGGTACCGGGATGCGTTTGCTGGTCGTCACGGAACAGATTGAGGTAAACCACCTAGGGATTGCAGTCTCCTGGTATCATGTCGTGTTAAGCACAGTAAGATACCACGGGCTGCAACTGAATGCAGCTTTACCTGAGAGATACTCCACACCTTGAAGTTAGTTCAATATGATTTATTGAACCTGTCACACAGTTAGCTCAATCCTCTGTGAGTTCGACTCTCTGCTAACCTAGTGTGATTAACCTGTCTAACTGAACCAGACTAGCTCTGAGCCACGTGCTGGAGGTGTTATGTGATATGTACATCCTGACTCACACTGTAGATGTCACCAGTGGAAAGAGGCGGTTTGTGAGTGCCTCGTGCCTTTTATAGTGGGAAACCACCCCCAAGTATTCTGCCAGCTGATTGGTTATGTCCTGTTTTCTGTATTCATTAGCTGCCGGTTGGTTATGTCCTGTTTTCTGTATTCATTAGCTGCTGGTTTGTATCTCATTATGTGCATGTCTGCATATCATGACAGCCGGGTCCGTGATCGACACCCGGAAGGCTGACAAGCTGCAGCCGCTCATACACATTACACTCACCACACATACGTATCCCAGCCAACAAGGTGGCACTGCTTGTGTTGGAGTGTGCCCATACAGCTGATGGGTCGGCTAGGGCCAGAGGGCACCCAGGGGGGAGTCCTGGGGGGACACCTACATGACCCGTGGCACCAGGTTCAAAGTGGGCTGTTAGCGGTGTGCGCAGCTGCATGGCTGCCTTGCCGGTTGTGGCAATGGTGCTCCGGGTCCGTCCACCCCAACCCCACAGCCCGCCTCCTGGCCACCCCCCACTACTCGCTCCGGCCCTGGCAGAAGCCCCCTGGCCAATGGCACAAATGTCAGCACACTATGGCCAGGTTGGATACTTTCCATAGCCCCTCTCCCTCAGCAGCCGCCACGCCGGTTTCACGATTTTCAAAAGCACAAGTGAACTGCGCCGTCGGGAACTCGGCCCATCGGAGGCGGAGAATCACAGAGTCCCTGGAGAGTACCGGGCCAGGCCGGCTAATGATATGCTAATGGTGCCTACTGTACTTGCGGAGTGAAATGCATTGGCGCTGTTTTCGAGGTAACGGAGAATCGAGACTTGGCGCTCACGCTTTTGCCGCCAGAAGCTATTCTCCGCCGAATCGCACTTCCCAATTTCAGCGTTGGCTAACGGAGAATCCCGCCCTGTAGCTCTGATGGTCTCCGCTTCACCAAGGATGCCCCTGCTGAAATCTGCCACCTGCTGCAGCCCCGTTGCAACCTTAGAGCAGGACGAGGATGGCATCGCCAGTGGCTATGAAGGTGACGCTGGCCTTCAACCTTGTCACACCCAGCCCCTCCCAGGTTGGAGCAAGTGATATTGGCAACATGTCTCAGTCCACCATCCACTGCCACAGAATGGAGATCTGTGTATTGCAAGGGAACTGAGTGCATTCTTCCCTGCATGCGTGTTCTCCCCGTGTCTGCGTGGGTTTACTCCGGGTGCTTTAGTTCCCCCCCCCCCCACAGTCCAAAAATGTGCATGTTAGATGGGATTATGGGTATAGGGTGGGGGAGTGAGCCTAGGTGGGGAGGTCTTTCAGAGGGTTGATGCAGACCCAATGGGCCGAATGGCCTCCTTCTGCACCGTAGAGATTCTATGGACTCTGTGGATCCTAATAGGTTCTTAAAAAGAAAGGGTGGCATGGTGGTTAGCTGCCTCACAGCGCCCGGGACTCGGTTCAACTCCAGCCTTGGGCGACTCTCTGTATGGAATTTGTACGTCCGCCTCGTGTCTGAATGGCTTTCCTCCGGGTGCTCTGGTTTCTCCCACAGCTTAAAAATGGATTGACCTAAAATGGTTTCGGTGGATTGGCCTTGCTAAATTGCCTGATAGTGTTCAAAGATGTGCAGGTTAGGTGGGATTATGGGGATAGGGCAGGGGAGTGGGCATAGATAGCGCATGCTTCATCCGATGCCGGTGCTTATGTAGTTACATAGTGTACCTTGTGTTGCCCTATTATGTATTTTCTTTTATTTCCTTTTCTTTTCATGTACTTAATGATCTGTTGAGCTGCTCGCAGAAAAATGCTTTTCACTGTACCTCGGTACATAAACGAATAAACAAATCCAGATAGGGTGCTCTTTCAGAGGGTCGGTGTAAACTCGATGGGCTGAATGGCCTCCTTCTGCACTCTAAGGATTCTATGATTTCAGGTGGCTTCAGTAGTGTTGCAGCCTTCCCCAAATCTGTGGCTGAACACACATCATTTTGCATAAACCGCACGTCATCTCTGAGATGTCGCCCAGCTGGAAAGAATTTCAATCCCTGACTGCACACCTGGTGTGTAGACCAATGGCAGGTGTCCTGGCAAGAGTCAGGATGCCTTCGTTCCAGAGCAGTCCGCAGGGGCAGTGCCGTGAGGAAGAGTGCACTCATCCCGGGAAAGGACAGCAGATCCCACTGCAGCAGCCCCTCTGCAATCCCAGAAACACGTAGGGGAGACGGTTCGATTTTCATGGCATCCCCTAGTCTGGTGTGTAGCTACTCAACAATATGCTTCGCACTCTGCACGCTGAAGGAGGTGGGTTGGTGGGGGGAGTGGGGGGAGAGAGGTGTTGCAGAGGGGAATGCAACCTGCATGGACAGATAGCCTGAAGTTTACATGTTTTCTGCTTCAGTGTGAACGGGAGTGAGTTCAGCAGGCATCGTGATCCCTGCATCTGATATTGAAGCTTATCCAATGTTTTGCCCCATGTACATTTCAATCGGGTTCCCAAAAGGGTTGGATAAAGACTACAAAAAAATAAACAGTGATATACGAATGAAATGTGTCTCAGTTGGGGAAGAGATTGGATACTTTTGGAATTGTAATGTTGACATTGTACGTAGAGTGTATATTTTAAAAACACGCCTTGCATTTGCATAGCATCCTTTCACAACTTCAGGGGGTCCAAAGTATTTTACAGTCAGTGAATGATTTTGTAATGCTGTCACTGTTAAAGTTGATGGTGTGTGGGTGTGGGTGCCATCTTGCAAGCGACTGCCCAAAGGCTAATTGAGTCACTCGAAGTGGCCAGCTCAGGGCCTCTTCCTGCCAGTTCTGGCATTTTGCCAGCAGTGAGTGGACCCTCTCCCCTGTGGGAATTCGCCACAAAACCGTGGTGGCCTCCCTGTGGGGGAGTTGGGGGCATTCACCTGTGTGGGCAGCCTTTGCTCCACAAGGGTACCCGCTGCTGGTGATAGGCGCCCCCGCAACAACAGCACCGCTTACCCTCACCAACCTGCCTCCCACCTATTCCCCTCCACAACAACCCTCCCCCCTCCCCAACCAACCCACCTCCTTGCTCTGGGGTCTGCCTGACTGACCCTGGCACATACCCCAGACCCTACTTACCTGGTTTGGAGAACGCCGGCCTTTCACTTCATCCACTTCTTATACCGTTGCCCCTGAGACTGCTGAGTGGCAGACCCTTCGACAACTCTGCAGCTCCTGGGGTCAAGCACTCTTCTTCATAATAGGGATGGCCACTCAGATAGCAGCCAATTACAAGATGTCCACCCTGGATCACAAGACCCAAAGTCGCCCCCTCTTTTGGAGCGGTCAGCCAGACCCGATAAGAAAGTTCAGCCCATAATGTAAGATAAATGAGGATAAACTAATTAAGCATTCTGAATAGGCCAACTAAAATGAAGAAAAAAAGCAGCAAAAACCTACAAGGAAGATTTATAGTAATTTGCTGTAACTGGTTCAAAGGAATATTAGAAGTACAAAGAGGATCTTGGATTTGAGCACAGCTAAAGACCTTAAGTGCATTCATAGAAAGTTCAATCAGCAGCAGAACAATAAAAGAACACTTTGTAATAGATAAAAGTGGGTGTGAATAAAAGATAAAATGGTTAAATTATTAAAAGAATATTTTCTCCAGAGACCATAATACCAGCTAGCATTTCAACTTTCGGAGCATGTGCTGCATTTCAGGGAGTTTTGAACAATGTTTCCCACTTCTACAGCATTCCTCACATGCAGAAAGAATTCTGAGAGCTGGAATGTGGAGAAATTGAAGAGACAGAAATAAGAGAGTCAAAGGAAGGGCCAAGAGGGGGAGATGATAAGACAATTGGTTGGAGGGGGGCTTTTAAAAGGCCTTTGAAAGCAGGGCAGAGGTTCAGAGAGCATAAGAGAAAGAAGCAGGAGTAGAATATACAACCCATTGAGCCCATTCACCCATTCAATAAGATCGTAGGTGATCCTAGCCGCTCCCCATATCCTTTGATTCTCCTGAGAGACCAAAGATCTGTCTATGTCAGCCTTAAATGTAGTCAGTGATGGAACATCCACATCCCTCTGGGATGGAGAATTTCAGAGTTTCACAACCCTTTGAATGAATGAATTTATCCTCATTTCAATTAAATAATCTGCCCTTATTCCGAGATTGTCCCCCCCAGTGTTTTAGATTCCCCAAATAACCCTGGGCGCAATTCTCTGAGCCCCACGGCGGGCTGGAGAATCGCTGCAACAATACTAAGGGCAGTTTTGGACACTAAGGGCAATTTATCATGGCCAATCCACCTAACCTGCACATCTTTGGACTGTGGGAGGAAACCGGAGCACCCGGAGGAAACCCACGCACACACGGGGAGGATGTGCAGACTCCGCACAGACAGTGACCCAAGCCGGAATCGAACCTGGGACCCTGGAGCTGTGAAGCAATTGTGCTATCCACAATGCTACCCGCGCCACGCTGCTCCGATGCCAGTGTGCGATTCCCCGAGGTGCCGATAATCGGCGCCATTTGCGCCGGCGCACTTGACGCGGC
Source organism: Scyliorhinus torazame (assembly GCF_047496885.1). NCBI lineage: Eukaryota > Metazoa > Chordata > Chondrichthyes > Carcharhiniformes > Scyliorhinidae > Scyliorhinus > Scyliorhinus torazame. The sequence goes on along the minus strand of NC_092721.1, from coordinate 18,391,893 downwards.
GCCGGTCGTGGGCCGCTGTACGCGGCGGGGCCGCCGATTCTCCGGCCCGGATGAGGCCGAGTGGCCACGCGGATAAAGCAGAGTCCCGCCGCCGCCGTCCACACCTGGTCGCTGCCGGCGGGAACTCTGCGTGAAGGGTCGGGGGACGGCCTGTGGAGGGGGAGGGGGCCAGAATCGGTAGTCCCTGTGCCCGTTTTGCGCCATCGTGAAACACGACGGTCTTCACGATGGCGCGAACGCTCTGTCTCCATTTCGGAGAATCGCGCCCCCTGTTTACCCTTTCCACGGGTGGGATTCTCTCCGGCCACGTAGGGCCGGGCGCTAATCGCGCGAAGCCGCCCCAACGCAGGTCCGCTAATTCTGTGGACCAGTGACATGCGCAGTCGGCGCGGCGCATGTGGTCTTACCCAGCGGGACCTCGCCGTGCATCCTTTTGGGGCGGCCTGTGGGGGGGGGGGGGGGGAAGGGGGGGGGTCCGACCCCAGGGCGGGGTGGGGGGCGGGGAGGCTCCGCTGTGGCCTGGCCCGCAGTTGTGGCCTACCGATCAGCAGGCCGTCCTCTCGGGCTGGGGGCCTCTTTTGCTCCACGCCGGCCCCTGTAGCCCTACGCCATATTGCATCGGGGCCGGCGCGGAGAAGGAAGCCACTGCGCATGCGCGCATTCGCACTGGCCGCAGCGTGCATGCGCAGACCCGCGGCACCCATTCGAGGCCGGTATCGGCAGCTGGAGCGGCGTGGGTCGCTCCAGTGCCTTGCTGGCCTCCTGAAGGGCTCGGAATCGCTGCTCCTGGGGGCCTGTTGACGCCGTCGTAAAACGCGATGGCATTTCCGACGTCGTGAACTCTTGGCCTCAGGATCAGAAAATCCCACCCTACATGTTTCAACGCGATCACCTCTACTTCTTGTAACCTCCAGAGAATAGAGGCTCAATTTACCCTCTCCTCACAGGACAACCCCCCCAATTCCAGGAACCAATCTGGTGAGTTTTTACTGTATGGCCTCCAATGCAAGTATAACTTCATGTGCTGGTATAAACTGGATGGAACAGCATTTATAGGGATTGGCGGAAATAGGGATCTGAAGTTAACTTGGCGCTCTAATACTGAGGGAGTCCACAGAGATATATAACTACCAGGGGGTCAATGAAGTAAGGTAATTCATTGAATTCGAAGGCAAAAATAATGGTTTCAAAATCGATTCAGTCAGATTTGGAAATCCAGTGGAGTTTAGCTAAGATGGGACGATTAAGATCAGGGACTTTGGAATAGATATGTAGCAGTCTTATTTGAAGGAGGTATTATAGAGCATGATCTCATTGTTATGGGTCCAGACCTGAACCCCAATTTTGGTTAAAACCCTTGCTTTTCTTCGAACAATGGGAAGCAAAACTTCAACCTGAGAAACCCTGTGGCAAAACTTGTCAATAGTTGGTTAAAATATTGGAAGACCATTATGCACCGAAGACATTTATCATTGCGGAGAGGTTTCAATTTCACAGAAGGAATCAGCTAGAAGGGGAAAGCATTATACAATTCGTCGTGACCCTCAAGTGCCGTGTGGAGTTCGGTGAAGTTGGTGACTCGTTGATGATACCATTCGAGATCGCTTGGTTTGTGGGTCGAGAAATGAGGCCATTCAGAGAAGATTACTAACAGAACAAAATATAATTTTGAAAACAACATTGGATATTGTTGTTTCAATGGAGCTTGCTGTTAAAGAGGCCTCTCAGCTCGGAGCAGGCACGAGCATCCATAAACTGGCTGCAGCCCAGGAAAAGTCTACCCAGCAGCAGGCTGTGCAGAAATAGGCCATACACAGCCTGATTTCTGGAGCAAGGATAGTCAGTGCAGCAGCTTGCTGGGGTAAAATAGCTTCCCCAGGGATCAACATTCAAGGAAAAACACAGAATACTTCTAAAAGAAGAAACAAAATGAATTTAACTAAGAAATATCACAATGTGGAAGGAAATAACAATAATAACAGCACATGGTTTAGATGAGGAACTGAATTTTACTGTACTATCTGTACAAGGTGAATCTCATCGGTGATGAAAACTGAATGGACATCCTGTAAAATGGAGGTTGGTGCAGGGGCTGCCATCTCCTTATTCCTGGGACCACCCATGAACAGAAATGGAATCACCTACCATTGAAGCTAGCAGATATCACCTTGAGGACATACACTGAGAAAATTGTGCCTCGAAGAGAATGCATCAGAGTCAGAGTAGAGTTAAGTGGGCAAGACTGCAGAGCTGCCACTTCATGTGCTCCAAGGAAGTTTTCCTGCTCTCTTTGATTGTTCTTGGCTGGAAAAGATCAAATTAAACTGGAGGGAGAGTAGTAAACAGCTTAGTTGATTCAAAGACAGATTTATAGACTAGAAAAATACAACAGTTTATTCAAGGACTCATTGGGGTCCATGAAAGGTGTAGCACTGTCATTAAAGATCAAACAAAATAGCCAGCCCAAGTGTCTCAAGGCTTGAGCAGCACCTTGTGCTATATGTCCAAAGGTAGAATCTGAACAAATGAGATTAGTAGATACACAAGTCTGAAAAACCATCACTATCAGTGACTGGGCAACCACTATTGTGCCTGTAATGAAGCAAGATAGAACAATTTGCATCTGCTGAGATTTTAAAACAACCATCAGTCTAGTTCTGTGCATAGATCAATACCCACTACCATTGTTTGAGGATTTGTTTGCCAGCCTCGCAGGAGGACAGAATTCAGCAAGATCCATCTACTGCAGGCTTACATGCAAGTGAATGTTGCAGCTAAATCTCAACACCTGCTTAGTATTACAGCACATAAAGACCTTTTTCCCTGTAAGAGGTTACATTTTGGAATGTTAGCACCTGCTTTATTTCAACAGTCCATGGACCAGATCCTTCATGGTTTCCAAGGGGTACAATGTTACCTTGATGATATCCTAATTACTCATACCAATGCACAAGAACACTTATGTAACATCGAAGCCACATTGAAACCCCTTCAGATGCATGGATCTTGTGTGAGGAAAGATAAGTGTGATTTCTTCCAATCATGGATTCAATAACTAGACTATGTAATCCATAATAAGAGTTTACACAAAACACCTCAGATGATGGAGGCTATGATGGAAGCTCCACACCCAATGAAAGTAACACAGCTATGATCATTCCTAGGGTTAATTTATTAATATAGGAAACTTGTCCCAAATCTAGCAACCCTACTCAAGCCGTTACATACTTTATTGTACGTGAAACTAGCATGGCAATGGACACTAGAATTCAAAAAAGCAGATCAGTCAGTTAAAGAAGCACGAAAGAAATCAGAAATGTTAGTACATTTCAACCCAAAGTTACCATTATAACTTGCCTGTGATGCTTTGCCATACGGAGTTGAGGCGGTGCTGAACACATTCAGGGGAAGAAAGACCAATAGCTTTTGCGTCACGTACCAAAACAAGTGCTGAATCAAACTGCTCAGTTGGAGAAGGAGGCATTGAGTATTATATTGCTGTGAGAAAATGTTACCAATATCTAGATTGTCATCACTCAACGTTGTTGATAGATCACAAGCCCTTAGCATCTGTTTTTGGGCCACATTAAAGTACTCATTCGTTGGCAGCAAGTAGACTCCAACGATGGTCTTTGACTTTATCTGCACATTCATATGAGATCAAATACCATCAGGCATAGAACCAGGTTAGTGCTGATGCATTGTCATGTTTGCCTTTGCCCAGTCCTAAAAATATCTTCTATTGTGCACAGATAGAACACTTTCCAGTGACTGCAGCTCACGTCCACCAGAAATGATCCCGTGATGGGGAAGGTACTGGAAGTGGTACGGGAAGATAGTGAGAATGCATCCTGAATTAAAGCCATATATTTCCAGGAAAACTGAATTGACAGTACAGGGAGGATGCCTGTTGTGGGGGATGAGAGTAATAATTCCTCAAAATCTGTGACAATGAGTATTGAAATAATTGCATGAAGGACATCCAGGTATAATTTGAATGATTGAACTTGCACGTTGGTACTTTTGGTGGCTAGGAATCAATGTCCAGATAGAGGAAACAGCAGGACTGTGCCAGTCACGTGCACAGGTAAGGAATGCACCTGTGGGAGTGGCCTAAAATGCCTTAGCAACTTCTGCACGTTGACTTTCAAGAACAAAGAACAATACAGCACAGGAACAGGCCCTTTGGCGCTCCAAGCCTGCGTCGACCATGGTACCAGCCGAAACTAAAACCGTCTGCACTTATTGAGTCCGTATCCTTCCATTCCCACTGTTATGGGAGAGGTGTTTTCAGAACCCCAAAATGTATCATGGAGTTCACCCAACTCCCACCTTTTAATGGATTGTTGCTTTTGAAGCACACGGCTTGTTCCCCAGGTATAGTATTACAATTATGGACACGTGGCTTTTAAAACAAAACATAGTTTTGTTTTAAAAACCACGTGTCCATAATTGTAATAAACATTGGATTTCTTAACACCCTTTACTTCAAAGATAACCCTGAAAATAATACAACACTACCCAATCCTGCAAACTGTTCCTTTACAAATCCAAAAGACTTAACAAATCCTTCAAACAGAAGCACATTAGATTTATATGCAATACCGAGACTTTTTTTACAATTCCAATTTCACCAAAGGATTAAGAGATAGTCCTTCATGGCAGAGATCACCAGCAATGCAGCTCACAGCCACACCCAAGCTTTCTTCAAACTGGCTTTCTCCTTTCAAGCAGCTCACAGCAAAACAGCCAGGCACTTTTCAGCTACTCTCTCTCAAAACTGAAACTCAAACTTCAAAATGGCCGAGCTGAAGCCCAGCTCCACCCACTCTCTGACATCACTGCATTTCTTAAAGGTACATTGCTTAAACATCCATTTCTTAAAGGTACTCTCACATGACACCGCCCTATTCATATATTTGTCTAGATACCCCTTAAATGCTGCTTTCGTACCTGCTCCCACCACCTCCCCAGTTCCATATAGTTACCACCCTCTGTATAAAAAATTGTCTCGCACATCTGTTCTAAATTTTTCCCCTGGGCACTTTAAACCTATGTCCCCTATTACTTGACTCTCCTACCCTAGGAAAGAGCATCTGACTATCCATTCTGTCCATGCCACTCATAATCTTGTAGACTTCTATCATGTCGCCTCTCAACCTCCGTTGTTCCAGTGAGAACAGACCGAGTTTATCTAACCCCTCCTCATAGCTAATGCCCTCCATACCAGGTAACATCCTAATAAAACGCTTCCGTACCCTCTCCAAAGCATCCACATCCTTCTGAAAGTGTGCCGACCAGAATTGTACACAATAGGGGCTGGTTTAGCACAGGGCTAAATAGCTGACTTTTAAAGCAGACCAAGGCATGCCAGCAGCACAGTTCAATTCCCGTACCAGCCTCCCCGAACAGGCGCCAGAATGTGGCGACTACGGGCTTTTCACAGTAACTTCATTTGAAGCCTACTTGTGACAATAAGTGTTTTTCATTTAATTTCATATTGCAAATGAGGCCTAACTAAGGTCCTGTACAGCTGCAACATGACTTGCCAATTTGTATATTCAATGCCCCGACCGATGAAGGTCGGCATGCCATATGCCTTCTTGACCACTTTATCCACATGCGTTGCCACTTTCAGTGGTCGGTGGACATGCACGCCCAGATCTCTCTGCCTGTCAGTGCTCGCAAGAGTTCTACCATCTATTGTGTAATTCCTACATGCATTGGACCTTCCAAAGTGCATTACCTCACACTTATCCGGATTAAACTCCATCTGCCATCTCTCCGCCCAAGACTCCAGCCAGTTTATATTCTGTTGTATCCTCTGACAATCCTCTTCACTATCCGCAACTCCACCAATTTGTGTGTCGTTAGCGAACTTACTAATCAGACCAGCTACATTTTCTTCCAAATCATTTCCCGGTCCATATGAGGGGCACATGGCCATGATCGTAGTAGAGGCACATTCCAAGTGGCCTGAGGTGGTTCTGATGAAATCAACAACAGTGGAGCAAACCATTGGAAACTGATGAGATTTTCACCAGATTTGGCAAACCAGAACAAATCCTGAGTGACAAGGATCCATAGTTTATAACTCAGGAGTTTGAGGAATACTTGAAGATTCGTGATATTCAACATATGAAAACAACACCTTACCACCCATCCATGGACGATTTAGTTGAAAGCTTTGTTCAGTCTTTGAAGCTGGCACTGAAAGCTTTGAAGGACCAAAGTTGGTTACATCACCGCTTAAACAGTTTCTTGGTGATACATCGCAGGACTATACATGCGACAACACAGCGTTCCCCAGCTTTACTACTATTGAAGAGGAAGCTGGGAACCACGTAATAATAATAATAATAATCACTTATTGTCACAAGTAGGCTTCAATGAAGTTACTGTGAAAAGTCCCTAGTCGCCACATTCCGGCGCCTGTTCGGGGAGGCTGGCACGGGAATCGAACCGGTGCTGCTGCCTTGTTCTGCATTACAAGCCAGCTATCTAGCCCACTGTGCTAAACTATCGTTCTACTCTTACCACAGGAGATGTCCGAGACAGCAGTCTCAGATAATGATAAGAGGAGGTAATTCAACAAGACGTTTGTTTAAACAAGGACAGCAAGTGTTGACATGCAGCTATACCACGAGGGAGAAGTGGGTTCCTGCAACTGTATTGGCTCAAACCACTCCAATCTCTTGCATTGTACAAACGGAAGATGGGAGTTGGTGTGGAGTCGACAAGCAGATCAGCTGCCATTTAAACGTGTGGATGTGCCAGTGCCATGTCTGGAAGAACTACTTCAAGTGGAAACACCATCCACACAGCCAGATCATTTGACTGTGACTTCTGGTCAATCCACTGAAGCGGAGATTGCTTAAGACTCATCTGCTGCTTCTAGCTTTCCTTCTGCCAAAGAGACTGCAATGCCGTCCAGGGTAGAGATGAGCCGGAGAGTAGATCTAAGGTCAAGTTCAAACAAAACCCTGACGTGTGCAATCAACCAGTGAAGTATAGATGCCCAGCAGATCGTTTTCCTATTCACTGCATTACTGCATTACCTCTGTGTCATAATGTATATTAAAGTTGCAGCTGTAGGGGACTTCCGGTGGCGGCTATGAAGGGGTAAGTCACATATTTGGTGGCTCCCGCTCTGGTCGGACTTTTGGACCTTTTCCCCGGACCTTTTTCTGGTTTTAGACGGTGAATTCGAAGGCTGAGGCAATTTGGCACAGTTTCCACGTATCAGTGTATGGAGCAAAGAACCAGAAGTGCACGAAAAGGCAGAAATCAAAAGTTAGTCAAGAGCTGTGTTGAAGCTGCAGCAGGAGACAGCATGGACAAGGACCGGACCCCTGGGGTGGCGGTGCAGCGACCAACGGAGCAGTTGAGGCAGGTCATCCAGGACGGTTTTGCCAAGCAGAAGCGGGGCTGTTTGGACCCGATTAAAGAATCGATCGATCAGCTGGAGTACAGATTGGAAGCCTAGGATCGGGCGATCCAGAAGGTTGCGAAGGCGCTGGCTGAGCAGGAGGAGCATCAAACAGCGGTGGAGCCTGAGGTGGGGATGCTTCGGGACCAGCAGGAAACGCTCCTGGAGAAGGTGGAGGACCTAGAGAATCGGTCCCGCTGGCAGAACTTAAGAATTGTCAGGCTCCCAGAGGGGGCTGAGGGAGCGGACGCTGGGGGCATACGTAGCGGGTATGTTTGAAAAGCTGCTGGGGGAGTGGGCATTCCCCCGACCATTGGAGGTGGACAGGGTGTATAGAGCGCTGTCGAGAAAGCCACGAGGGGGGGGCCCTCCGAGGGCAATGGTGGTGAGATTCCATTTTTTCTGTTTTAAATTGGTTTTGTCTCCTCTTATTGTTTCATTTCTGTTTTTTGAGTTTTGTTTAGGGGAGAGGGGAGGAAAGTTTATTTTCCGTTTTCGGGTTCTTTTTTCGGTGGATGTTGGCAATGTCTTTTTCATTGATGTGCGCTTTTGTGGGGTGGAGACGTGCTTGTTTGGGTTTTGGTGGGTGGTGTTTTTTTTTCCCCATGCTGTTCGGTGTTTGTCTGGGGATTGTTAGATGAGGGAATTTGTTTGTACGAGCGAGGGAACAATAGGTGGGAGACCTTTTGGTGCCGGCGGCGGGGGCCACCAAGCTAGCTGGATGAGCTAGCTCATCGAAGCACATTGGGGGGTATGCATATATTTAGTTTACTAGATGGGTTAGGTTTTAGAGTAGTGTTGCTAGGGAGGGGAGGGGGGGAGTGGTTCTGCTGACGAGGGAGGAACTTCGGTGGAGGGACAGTGAGGAGGTCAGTGGCGGGGGCTGCCGAGGGGAGGGTCGGAGGAGGTGCGGCGCAGTGGCTGGAGGCAGGCCCAAGAAAGGGGATGGCTGATCGACGGAGGGGGGGGCACTTTGTCCCCCAACTAGGCTGATCACCTGGAATGTTCGAGGGTTAAATGGGCTGGTAAAGAGGGCATGTGTGTTTGCGCACCTGAGGGGACTGAAGGCGGATGTGGTAATGTTGCAGGAGACGCATCTTAGAGTAGTGGACCAGGTCAGATTGAGGAAAGGCTGGATCAGTCAGGTTTTCCACTCGTAGCTGGATACAAAGACTAGAGGGGTTGCGATCTTGATTAATAAGCGGGTGACATTTGAGGCGGGCAGAATAGTTTTGGATGTGGGAGGTCGATATATCATGGTTAGTGGTAAGCTACAGGGGATGAAGGTACTGCTGGTTAATGTATATGAGCCAAATTGGGCTGACGTGGAATTTATAAAGAGGATGTTGGGGAAGATACCGGAATTGGACTCGCACAAGCTGATCATGGGAGGGGACTTTAACACAGTTATTGATCCCGGCCTGGATCGGTCATGCTCGAGAACAGGCAGGGTGCCAGCAATGGCAAAGGAACTGAAAGGGTTCATGGAGCAGATGGGGGGAGGGGGGTGGATCCATGGAGATTTAGGCAGCTGAGGGCGAAAGAGTTTTCTTTTTACTCCCACGTACATAAGGTGGACTCTCGGATCAACTTCTTTGTCTTGGGTAGGGCCTTACTGGCAGAGGTGGTGGACACGAGGTATTTGGCGATTACGATCTTGGACCATGCTCCGCACTGGGTTGACCTGCAGGTTAGTATGGATAGCAAGCAGCGCCCGCAATGGAGGTTGGATGTAGGGCTATTGGCAGACGAAGCGGTGTGCGAGAGGCTGAGGAATTGCATGCTGAATTACCTGCGAGTAAATGATACGGGGGAGGTCTCAGCAGTGGTGGTCTGGGAGGCGCTGAAGGCAGTGGTGAGAGGAGAGCTGATTTCGATCCGGGCTCACAGGGACAGGACGGATAGGGCTGAGACGGACCGACTGTTAAAAGAGATTCTGCAAGTCGACAGGAGGTACGCGGAGACTCCAGAGGCAGGGCTTTTAAGGGAACATCGGAGGCTACAGGCGGAATTTGGCTTGTTAACCACAGGGAGGGCAGTGGAACAGCTCAGAAAGGCGAGGGGGGTGATATACGAGCACGGTGAGAAGGCCAGCCGGATGCTTGCACAGCAGCTCAGAAAGAGGGAGGCAGCTAAAGAAATAGGGAAAGTTATTGACGGAGATGGGAACTTAGTTGGGGACTCGGCAGGTGTGAGTAAGGCCTTCCGGGACTTCTACATCAGGTTGTACACATCGGAGCCCCTTGCGGGGCCGGAGGGGATGAGGCAGTTCCTGGAGGGGCTGACTTTCCCGAAGGTGGACGGGGAGCTGGTAGAAGGGCTGGGAGGCCCCGATCGGGTTGGAAGAGATAGTGGAGCGCTTGAAGGCCATGCCGTCGGGTAAGGCCCCGGGACTGGATGGGTACCCAGTTGAGTTCTATAAAAAATTCTCCAGGATATTGGGACCGGTGCTGTTGAAGGTGTTTAACGAGGCAAGGGAAAGAGGGGTTCTGCCCCAGACGATGTCACAGACGATTTTGCTTATCCTGAAACGGGACAAGGACCCGGAGCTATGTGGGTCTTACAGGCCGATTTCCCTGTTGGAACGTAAACGCCAAACTGTTGGCCAAAATTTTGTCCTCCAGGATTGAGGACTGTGTACCGGACGTTATTGTGGAGGATCAGACGGGGTCCGTTAAAGGCAGGCAGCTGTGGCCAATGTAAGAAGGCTGTTAAACGTGATCATGATGTCCCCGAAAAGTAGGGAGGTGGAGGTAGTGGTAGCAATGGATGCGGAGAAAACTTTTGACCGGGATAAGTGGGATTATTTATGGGAGGTTCTGGAGCGGTTTGGATTTGGGAGGGGCTTTATTGACTGGGTCAGGTTGCTGTACCAGGCTCCTGTGGCAAGTGTACGGACGAACAGGATGACTTCAGACTATTTTAGACTGCACCTGGGGATGAGACAGGGATGCCCCCTCTCCCCACTGCTGTTTGCACTGGCTAGGGAGCCGCTGGCAATTGCCCTGAGGGCCTCGAGGGGCTGGATGGGGCTGGTCCGGGGTGGGGCGGAGGGGGGGGGGGGTGGGGGGGGGGGGGGGGGGGGAGGAGCACAGAGTCTCGCAACATGCGGATGACCTGCTTTTATATGTTTCAGATCCAATGGAGTGGATGGAAGAAATTATGGGAACTTTAGGGGAATTTGGCCGGTTTGCGGGGTATAAGCTTAAAATGGGGAAGAGCGAGATGTTTGCGGTCCAGGCGAGGAGTCAGGAGAGGCGACTGGGGGAATTGCTGTTCAGAGCGGTAGGGGACAGTTTCAGGTACCTGGGTATCCAAGTGGCGAGGGATTGGGACAGGCTACATAAATTGAACTTGGCCCGGTTGATGGATCAGACAAAGGAGGATTTCCGGAGATGGGATGCACTCCCGTTTTCTCTGGCGGGCAGAGTTCAGACGGTAAAAATGACGGTCCTCCTGAGATACCTATTCGTTTTCCAAAGTCTCCCCGTCTTCATCCCGCGGCCATTTTTTAAGCAGATCAATAAAGTTATTGCGGGCTTTGTGTGGGAGGGCAAGTCTCGAGCGGAGTCAGGGGGAGGGCAGGCTGGCGCTGCCGAATTTCAGCAATTATTACTGGGCGGTTAATATAGCCATGGTTAGGAGGTGGCTGGTGGGGGTGGAGTCGGCATGGGTGCGGTTTCTTGTCAGGGCAGAAGTCTGGGGGCATTGGTAACGGCGCCTCTGCCGTTCCCGCCAGCGTTGGACTCCACCACTACAGTGGTGGTGGCAGTCCTGAGAGTCTGGGGCAGTGGAGAAGACATGTGGCAGCAGAGGGGGCATTGGTCTGGTCCCCAATCTGTAATAATCACCGGTTTGCCCCAGGGAGGGTGGACGGCGGGTTCCGAATTTGGCGGAGAGGGGGGATGGAGAGGAAGGGGGACTTGTTTATAGAGGGGAGCTTTCCGAGTATGAGGGCGCTGGAGGAGAAGTTTACACTGGCGGGGGGAAACAAATTTCGATAATTGCAGGTGCAGGACTTTCTACGGAGACAGGTACCAACCTTCCCACTCCTGCCGCTAAGGGGGATTCAGGATAGGGTGGTCTCTAGAGGATGGATAGGGGAGGGGAGCATCTGGGACATATATAGAGAGCTTATGGGTTCGGAGGAGACGCAGACCGAGGAGCTGAAGCAAAAGTGGGAGGAGGAGCTGGGGGAGTGATAGAGGAGGGCCTCTGGGTGGACACATTGAGTCGAGTCAACTCGACCGCAATATGTGCCTAGCTCAGCCTGATCCAATTTAAGGTCGTTCACCGGGCTCACATGACAGTGGCCTGGTTGAGCAGATTCTTTGGGGTGGAGGACAGGTGTGCAAAATGTGCGGGGGGGCCAGCGAACCATGTCCACATGTTCTGGACATGTCCAAAGCTGAGGTGATTTTGGCAAAGGTTTGCCGACGTCATGTCCAAGGTATTAAATACAAGGGTTGCATTGAGTCCAGAGGTGGCGATTTTCGGGGTGTCGCAGGATCTGGGAATCCAGGAGGAGAAAGAGGCAGACGTTCTTGGTAGCCCGGAGGCGGATATTACTAGCTTGGAGGGACTCGAAGCCCCCAAAATGGGAGACCTGGCTATCGGACATGGCTGGAGAAAATTAAGTTCGCCACGAGAGTGTCATTGTTAGGGTTCGCCCGGAGGTGGCAACCATTCATCGACTTCTTCATAGAGAATTAATCGTCAGCAGCACGGGGCGAGGGGGTTAGGCTAGCAGCAATTAGGGGGTTATGTAATGGTGGGACCTGTGGGAGAAGGAGGTGGTATTTGCACTATGTTTATATTTTTATGTATATTGTTTATATTGCTGATGTTACAATGCCAAAGAAATACCTCAATAAAATGTTTATTAAAAAAAATAGTTGCAGCTGCATAGAACCTTAGGCCACACTTGGAATATAGTGTTCAATTCTGGTCACCGCACTACCAGAAGGATGTGGAGGCTTTAGAGAGGGTGCAGAAGAGATTTACCAGGATGTTGCCTGGTATGGAGGGCATTAGCTATGAGGACAGGTTGAATAAATTTGGCTTGTTCTCACTGGAACAAAGGAGGTTGAGGGGCGACATGATAGAGGTTTACAACCTTATGAGGGGCACAGACAGAGTGGATAGTCAGAGGCTTTTTCCCAGGGTAGATGGGTCAATTACTAGGGGGCATAGGTTTTAGGTCCGAGAGGCAAGGTTTAGAGTAGATGTACGAGGCAGGTTTTGTACACAGAAGATAGTGGGTGCCTGGAACTCGCTGCCGGAGGAGGTGGTGGAAGCAGGGACGATAGTGACATTTAAGGAGCATCTTGACATGAATAGGATGGGAATCAAGGGATACGGACCCCAGAAGTGTAGAAGATTTGAGTTTTGACAGGCAGCATGGTCGGCGCAGGCTTGGAGGGCCGAAGGGCCTGTTCCGGTGCTGTACTTTTCTTATTTCTTTGTTCTTTGGTGTAAATGGCTATGCAAAAATGCGATGCTTATTTGTTGTGTTGGACCTTATAAGTAAAGGAGGAGGGATGTTATATGCTTAAGTTGTTATTGTTGTGCGATTGCATGGCCCCTTTAAGAGTTCAGTCACATGATAGCCCATGATGTCATTGGCTACTTTCCAAGTTTAGGGTCAGTTTGGACCTGGCCTTTGCCCACTTGACCATCTAATCAACCTCTGTTGATTATTGTGTTCAAACCATGTGCTCTAGCCAGGACAGTCTTCTTCCCCTGCAAGTACAATACACAACAGTTCCACAATACAGATGATAAAACTGATCAAGGCAACTTTAGGGTCATTAGTCTAACATAACTCCAAGATTAAAAAGTGGAATGTATCCTTCAGGACCACTCTGATATAATACTAGAACACAGCAACATAAAAAGAAATAATAAGTAATAAGAAATAGCCAATGTGCATCAACACCTAAGCTGTTCCAGTAAAGCTACGACACTGACATCTACCCAGCAATGCGGCAATCTACCCAGGTGTGACCTGATCACAAAAGGAACTTTTGAAATTAATTTGTGAGGTGTGGACGCTACTAGCTGGGTCAGCATTTATTGCCCATCCTAATTGTCCTTGAACTAATTGGCTCACTAGGCCATTTCAGAGGGCATTTAAGAGTCAGCCACTTTGCTGTGGATTTGGAGTCACATGTCGGAGTCATAGGTAAGGACGACAGATTCCCCTAAAGGGCATGAGTGAACCAGATGGGGCTTTTTATTAATGACAATTGACGATTGTTCCATGCCCATTATTAGACTTTAAATTCCAGATTTTTATTGGACACAAGTTTAACCATCTGCCATGGTTGGATTTCAACCAGACCCACCAGAGCATCACTCTAAGTCTCTGGATTAGTAGTCCAGTGACAATACCACTATGACGTCACCTCGCCAACCTGGCCAATTACAGCTGAATCAGTCTCCTCTCGATAACCAGCTATCAAGCGGCAATTGCTCAGCAGTAATAAGTTTATTTTTCTGCACACTATTTGCATTGGAATAGTAAATGGATTTATAATGAGTGCATTCATGATAAATGTACAGTGGGAAGCTGGTGCTATTAAATATCTAAGAAATAAAAATCCTCTTCCAATGCCAGTGCAGGGGGGCAGAACAGAAGAACAAAGGGGAAATTATCAGGATTCACTGTGATTTTCCAAGGAGTCAGTGGACTTTCTGCTGAAATTTCCATAGTCAGTCGGAAAATCCCACATGTCCCTGGAAATTCATGCTCGTATATTTATCTCCCTCAGTTTGTCTGGCCCATTGCAGATTAACTATCTGGTCCTGATTTCACTCGGAATTTAAATAAAACTTGTTCAAATAGTATCTCTGCTATTGCCGATGATGAAAGATTACCTGATTGTGAGCCTAGTTTGATTTCTTTTAGCTAAATGTTTAGCTCAACCAAACTTGGAGCTAATAATGTTATTTTTCAACTTGGTGATTTTTCTAAATAAACAGGGGCGAAATTCTCCCCCAACGGCGCGATGTCCGCCGACTGGTGCCAAAGACGGCGCCAATCAGACGGGCATCGCGCCGGCCCAAAGGTGCGGAATGCTCCGCATCTTTGGCGACCTAGCCCCAACATTGAGGGGCTAGGCCGACGCCGGAGGGATTTCTGCCCCGCCAGCTGGCGGAAATGGCGTTTGTTTCCCCGCCAGCTGGCGCGGAAATGCAGCGCATGCGCGGGAGCGTCTGGCCGCTGAAAGTTTCCCGCGCATGCGCAGTGGGGAGAGTCTCTTCCGCCTCCGCCATGGTGGAGGCGGAAGGGAAATAGTGCCCCCACGGCACAGGCCCGCCCGTGGATCGGTGGGCCCCGATCGCGGGCCAGGCCATCGTGGGGGCACCTCCCGGGGTCAGATCGCCCCGCGCCCCCCCCCAGGACCCCGGAGCCCGCCCACGCCGCCTGGTCCCGCCGGTAAATACCAGGTTTGATTTACGCCAGCGGGACAGGCAATTTCTGGGCGGGACTTCGGCCCATCCGGGCCGGAGAACTGAACGGGGGGTCCCGCCAACCGGCGCGGCCCGATTCCCGCCGCCGCCCAATCTCCGGTACCGGAGACTTCGGCGGGGGCGGGATTCACGGCGGCCAACAGCCATTCTCCGACCCGGCGGGGGTTGGGAGAATGACGCCCCAGATATCTTGGGCGAAATTCTCCTACCCGCCCCGCCACATTTCTGCGCCGACCGGTCGGCGGGAGTCTCCGTAAAACCGGCCGGTCAATGGGGTTTCCCATTGTGGGGCACCCCCACGCCGTCGGGAAACCCCCGGGCGCCGGCAGAACGGAGACTCCCGCCGGCGGAGAATGACGCCCATTGCTTTTCCTGACTATCCCATTCTTCTCAACCTCTTCCTGATACTTGATTTGCCACAGGAAACCCGTCTCCAGCCATGAGAACTTTATCAGTATATGCTCCATGATATGCATGATGGTTTTCATATCTGGGGCGAAATTCTCCCCCAACGGCGCGATGTCCGCCGACTGGCGCCAAAGACAGCGCCAGTCAGACGGGCATCGCGCCGGCCCAAAGGTGCGGAATGCTCCGCATCTTTGGCGGCCTAGCCCCAACATTGAGGGGCTAGGCCGACGCCGGAGGGATTTCCGCCCCGCCAGCTGGCGGAAATGGCGTTTGTTGCCCCGCCAGCTGGCGCGGAAATGCGGCGCATGCGCGGGAGCGTCAGCGGCCGCTGTCAGTTTCCCGCGCATGCGCAGTGGGGAGAGTCTCTTCCGCCTCCGCCATGGTCGTCCGCGCCGCCTTGTCCTGCCGGTAAGGTAGGTGGTTTAATTTACGCCGGCGGGACAGACATTTTAGCGGCGGGACTTCGGCCCATCCGGGCCGGAGAATCGCGCGCGGGGGCCCGCCAACCGGCACGATTCCCGCCCCCGCCGAATCTCCGGTGCCGGAGACTTCGGCAACCAGCGGGGGTGGGATTCACGCCAGCCCCCGTCGATTCTCCGAACCGGCGGGGGGGGTCGGAGAATCTCGCCCCTGATCTCACTCTGCACAATGTGTATTATTTCAGACTTCGTCTCTGTCTCTTTTTCCGTGACAATGGATTGTTAGGAAACATCAAAACGCAAACTTTTCTTTGAAATAAAGTTCTCAACTTAGTTGAGCTGGTGGGCTTCCCTGAAAGCAGTGAAATTGATCTTTTTCTCTCATCCTGTCCCTTGAAATCCTTCAGTTGATGAAAGGCTTGAGGTACAAAATCTCACTGTTTCCAACTAAAATTGCCCAGAGTTTCACATTGGAAAACTAGCTCATTAAAAGTTCTCTAGATCACAAGCTAGCAATTGCTTTTTGTTTAATGAGTACTTGTAGTTTCGGGACTGACAGGTCTTTGAAGAAAGACACAAATCAAATCAAGCTGTAGGGTAATAATAAAATGGTGTATGTTCAGAACAACATTTTCCAATGGAGTGCAAATTGTACATCGGTATTTGAAGATGATTATGCTTGAAATTTTTTCCATGACCTTTAGAAGATCCCCTCTGGGTATGATTTAAGATTATAACCATGCAGCCATAGCTTTTGTTAAATCCAGAGTACTAAATTCAGTAAATTGAATATATGAAAGTTGATCTTGAAGTCGAACTAGTCAATTGCCTGCTTTCCTGGCATGTACAGCAACCTGATGGATTCACTGTGTGAGTTTCAAAGGATTTTTTGCACCAGGATCAGATGCTCTTTCCAACGCCTTCCTCAACATGTGCGAGTTTAAAAAAAGCGACTTCTAACAAATGCTAATTTCCAAATCCATTATCTACCTCCTTGCTATGATGGTATTCCTCTGCTCTTCAGGTTTGCATCTCGATGCTCAAAGTGTGAGTGAGCAACTTTTACCAAAACAAATATTTCTGTCAACATAGATTCCTCACCAGCAGATGCACCTGGTTAAATAGAGACAGCATTCTTTATTGGCAGGACAAATGTTAACAAGGGGAGGGAATATCACCTTTGGAATTAATTCCATACTTGATTACCCACTGACAGTCATCTATTGTTACATTTGGAGTTGATCATTTCCTATCAGCAGGATATTAATGAATTGTTTATTTAACAATTCCTCTCAGTTTCTTCATGTTAAAAGCCAGATTCAATCTGAATGGTGTCCAACCCATTCTGTAATTTTTTCAGTCTGCAAATATCACCCATGGCTGACATTCTACATAAATTCCACATGTCTCTTAATATCAGACAAAATGAGATAGCTAATTGCAGCATGCAGGAGAAGGTAAACTATGTTTCTATTGGTGCAATGTTATTATTTGTTCAGCAAGTACAGCAAGTTGCTTCACAGCTCCAGGGTCCCAGGTTCGTTTCCCGGCTTGGCAAACTGTCTGTGCGGAGTCTGCACCTTCTCCCCGTGTCTGCGTGGGTTTCCTCCGGGTGCTCCGGTTTCCTCCTGCAGTCCAAAGATGTGCAGGTTAGGTGGATCGGCCATGCTAAATTGCCCTTAGTGTTGGGTGGGGTTACTGGATTACGGGGATGGGGTGGAGGTGTGAGTTTAAGTGGGTGCTCTTTCCAAGAGCCGGTGCAGACTCGATGGGCCAAGTGGCCTCCTTCTGCACTGTAAATTCTATGATTCTATTCAATGAACTTTATGCAAACGTACGGCACAGCTTATACTTTGAGGGAGGTGGTGACAGCATAGTTGCATTGTCACTGGTCGAATAAATAGAGACCCAGGAAATGCTCTGCAAACCTGGGTTTGATTCCTACGAAAAACATATGGGGCGAAATTCTCCGGAAACGGCGCAATGTCCGCCGACTGGCGCCCAAAACGGCGCAAATCAGACAGGCATCGCGCCGCCCCAAAGGTGCGGAATGTTCCGCATCGTTGGGGGCCGAGCCCCAACCTTGAGGGGCTAGGTCGGCGCCGGACGAATTTCCACCCCGCCAGCTGGTGGAAAAGGCCTTTGGTGCCCCGCCAGCTGGCGCGGAAATGACATCTCCGGGCGGCGCATGCGCGGGAGCGTCAGCGGCCGCTGACAGCTTCCCACGCATGCGCAGTGGAGAGAGTCTCTTCTGCCTCCGCCATGGTGGAGACCGTGGCGGAGGCGGAAGGGAAAGAGAGCCCCCACGGCACAGGCCCGCCCGCGGATCGGTGGGCCCCAATCGCGGGCCAGGCTACGGTGGGGACACCCCCCGGGACCAGATCACCCCACGCCCCCCCAGGACCCCGGAGCCCGCCCGCGCTGCCTTGTCCCGCCGGTAAGGTAGGTGGTTTAATTTACGCCAGCGGGACAGGCATTTTAGCGGTGGGACTTCAGCCCATCCGGGCCGGAGAATCGCGCGGGGGGGCCCGCCAACCGGCGCGGCGCGATTCCCACTCCCGCCGAATCTCGGGTGCCGGAGACTTCGGCAACCGGCGGGGGCGGGATTCACGCCAGCCCCCAGCGATTCTCCAACCCGGCAGGGGGTCGGAGAATCTCGCCCATGAAGCGGGATTCTCCCGAATACCTGCGATGGCCCGACGCCGTCGTAAAAAGCGGCGTGGACCACTCCGGCGTCGGGCACCGGAAGTTGCGGAATCCTTCGCACTTCCGGGGGCTAGGCCGGTGGTGGAGGGGTTGGCGCCGCGCCAACCGGCTCCAAAGGGCCGGCGCAAGTTAGCGCATGCGTAGAACCACCATCGTGGTTCCGCACATGCGCAGACCGGCCGGCGTATTCTAGCGCATGCGCAGGGGGATGTCTTCTCCATGCCGGCCATGGCGGAGCCCTACAGAGGCCAGCGCGGAAGGAAGGAGTGCCCCCATGGCACAGGCCCGCTCGCAGAACGGTGGGCCCCGATCCTGGGCCAGGACACCGTGGGCCCCCCCCCCCCCACCCCCGGGGCCGGTTCACCACATGCCCCCCCCCCCCCCCCGAGGACCGCACCAGATGGCCTACCAGCCAGATCCTGCCGTATGGGACCATGTCCAATTCACGCCGGCGGGACTTGCCAGGAACCGACGGCCTCTCGGCCCATCGGGCCCCGGACAATTGCCGGGGGGGGGCGCTGCCAACGGCTCCCGACCGGCGCGGCGTGATTCCCGCCCAAAAACCGGCACCGGAGAATACGGCAGCCAGCGGGGGGTCGGAGAATCCCGCCCCTGGAATTAAAAGTCTGAAGATGACAATTGTTGATTGTTATAAAAATCCATCCAGTTCACTAAAGTCCTTTGGGGAAGAAAATCTGCCGTCCTCACCTGGCCTGGCCTTCATGTGACTACAGGCCCATATGTTTTATATGTTTTATTGCATCTTGAGTCACCCTCTTATTTAGACTCCTATCCGCTGTTCTTCCCTGTCATATGTTTAACACAAGCAACTCTTCAGAATAGTCTGAACAAAAGAACAAAGAACAAAGAAAAGTACCGCACAGGAACAGGCCCTTCGGCCCTCCAAGCCCGTGCTGACCATGCTGCCCGTCTAAACTAAAATCGTCTACACTTCCTAGGTCTGTATCCCTCTATTCCCATCCTATTCATATATTTGTCAAGATGCCCTTTAAATGTCACTATCGTCCCTGCTTCCACCACCTCCTCCGGCAGCGAGTTCCAGGCACCCACTACCCTCTGTGTAAAAAAACTTGCCTCGTACATCTACTCCAAACCTTACCCCTCGCACCTTAAACCTATGCCCCCTAGTAATTGACCCCTCTACCCTGGGGAAAAGCCTCTGAGTATCCACTCTATCTATGCCCCTCATAATTCTGTAGACCTCTATCAGGTCGGCCCTCAACCTCATCATTCCAGTGAGAACACACCGAGTGTATTCAACCGCTCCTCATAGCTAATGCCTTCCATACCAGGCAACATCCTGGTAAATCTCTTCTGCACCCTCTCTAAAGCCTCCACATCCTTCTGGTAGTGTGGCGACCAGAATTGAACACTATACTCCAAGTGTGGCCTAACTAAGGTTCTATACAGCTGCAACATGGCTTGCCAATTCTTATACTCAATGCTCTGGCCAATGAAGGCAAGCATGCCATATGCCTTCTTGACTACCTTCTCCACCTGTGTTGTCCCTTTCAGTGACCTGTGGGCCTGTACACCTAGATCTCTCTGACTTTCAATACTCTTGAGGGTTCTACCATTCACTGTATATTCCCTACCTGCATTAGACCTTCCAAAATGCATTACCTCACATTTGTTAAAGTCTGCTTAAAGTCTCTCTGTAATACACGTTATTGGGTCTCACACAGTGCAACCTCAAGCTCCAACTTTAGAGTGGGTCACCGAGTGAAGGTCTCATGAATTTACCTGGATAAGTTTTGTTTTCCCTGACTGGAGAATCTAGAACATGAGGGCACAGCCACAGGATAAGGGGTCAATCATTTCGGACATAGATGAGGAGAAATTCCTTCACTCTGAGAGTTGCAAATCTTTGGAAGTCTCTACTCTGGAGGACGATGGACGCTCCATCATTGAGTATATTCAGTGATAAGGTAGGCAGATTTTTTTGGTCTCTTAGGGAATCAAATATATGGAGAATGGGCGGGAAAGTGAGCAGATGAATGGTTGTGTAGGCTCAAGGGGCTGGCTGGTAAACTCCTACTCCCAATTCTCATGTTCGTATATATCTAATATATGGTTTGGAATACCATAGAGGGTATAAAGTGCAAGATTCAAATCGTGAACAGTGATTCTTGTGGGAAGCTCGGTTGGAGGGAGCGAGGTTAATACAGAATGCAGGGATGAGGGGACAAGACAATCTGGAACTTTCCCTTGATCATCTTGAGGAATAATGGGCAGCACGGTAGCATTGTGGATAGCCCAATTGCTTCACAGCTCCAGGGTCCTGGGTTCGATTCCAGGCTTGGGTCACTGTCTGTGCGGAGTCTGCACGTTCTCCCCGTGTGTGCGTGGGTTTCCTCCGGGTGCTCCGGTTTCCTCCCACAGTCCAAAGATGTGCAGGTTAGGTGGATTGGCCATGATAAATTGCCCTTAGTGTCCAAAATTGCCCTTAGTGTTGGGTGGGGTTACTGGGTTATGGGGATAGGGTGGAGGTGTTGACCTTGGGTAGGGTGCTCTTTCCAAGAGCCGGTGCAGACTCGATGGGCCGAATGGCCTCCTTCTGCACTGTAAATTCTATGAATAAGGGAATATTTATAAAGAGCTAGGTGGTGAGTAAAAGTCCAACCATAGCTGAGGCAAAAGCAACTCGGCTTGATGGACCAAATCTCTGTCTCCGCGGCTTCCTTATTTATGTCCATGTGAAGTGATTTTCTTTTCTGGTGCAGTTCGGTCATTTGTTTCCCCTTTGCTCTGTACACCCCGAACACATGGACTCTTTTTTATTTTCAACTTTAATAAAAATGTTAGCGGAGCAGCATTTGCTGCTTGTAATTGGTCAAGAGGCGTTATTGCTGTGCTGTAGAAAAAGTCGGAAAATGCTCACAAATGAAACATGCTAAATTGCTACGCTATTACTTTTTGTTTATGGCTTGTATAAAGTTTTAGCACAGGGTATATTGAAAAACATTGAGCCGGATATTTCAAGATTGATGAGACTTTGGGGCAACTCAGATATTGAAAGCACAACAATAATGTTGCTTCTCAGTGCAATATGTAATAAATGCAACTGTCTTTCAAGGTTATTATCTACATGATTATGGATTTAGAAGCCTCTTGTTAGGATGAAGTCACTTGAGCTTCCAGTCTAATGATTGAATATTATTTTACAATGGTACTGAGTTGGATTAAAATTCCCAATTTAAGTTTTCATATGGTCTGTATCCAGTTGCCTAGTTCACACTCCCACTCAGTTTATGTCTTTTAACTTAACTACCATCATCGGTGAGCATAAAGCATTCATATAGATCCTTTAGCATCCCAAAACACCTCACAGAGGGATAAGAGACTGTGGTGGAAGATTCAGGGGGCGAAAGTAGTTTTAAGGAGGATTTGGAATTCAAGACAAGTGCTTGAGTGTGTGACAGAACTGAATCAAACTGGCTACTTTCGATTCGGTGGACGTCATTTTGAATCCAGTCACAGGAAGCATTTTAAAACTAGCAGCGGTTTAATTCCATTGCAATGAGGGCGAGGACAAATATTGCCGGAGTGCTTCAACCTGACAGCTTGAGAAGAGGAGATTAGCCATGTCCGTAGGAACATGCAATTTCTTCAGTTCCACATACAACAGAGGGCTACTGTTGATTTAACCTGTCAATCACTCAAATCCACAACTTTTGGGGTAATATATGTGCCTCAGTTAAACTGAACTGAGTGGAATAAAGATAAGAGTGTCTCATTGTTGAAGATATTGAAGACTTCAGCTCCTGCAATGGGAAGAAAAATCACAGATAAACTGGCATTGCTATTGCCGGCCAGAGCGATGATGATTGATAGTTCTCCAATCAATCATATCTGGAGACCACACTGCTAAGTGACTGGGATTGATTTTGCACACTTTAATCTGTATTATATATCTATCCTTCACTCTCTGCATTTTGTTGGACAAATAATTGTGCTTTTATCGTTTTCCCGAACACCGAGCGAGATTTGCCAGCGCGTTGCCCATGTCTTATAAATTAGGAAGACCCAAGGTGCAACCTACAATGTGCAGATTTATGTACAATTGCACAGGATCGCGTGGGATAACACAGGAGATGAGGCATCCAAACAGGTTATTTGGCACAACCGGCTCATGTAGATGTTGATGTTCCACTCGAGCCTCTTTCCAATCTATCTGATCCAGCCAAGGCTGACACACATTTGCAGTACTGAAGTAGTCTTTTGGGAGGGAAACATTAAACCGAAGGCCCTTCTGGCTGTTGGAGTAGTCTTAGGGTGGTCGAGGTTGTAAGGATTAATGTGGGACTGGGAAAGCAGTATCATGTAAAGGGGGAAATGGGAGTACTGGACTGTATAGGTGAGTCTGGTAAAAGCCACAGTAAGAAGTCTTACAACATCAGGTGAGCGATGAAGGAGCTGCATTCCGACAGCTAGTGATTCCAAACAAACCTGTTGCACCTTAACCTGGTGTTGTAAGACTTCTTACTGTGCCCACCCCAGTCCAACGCCAGCATCTCCACATCATGGTAAAAGTCTGCATGAAGATAACACCTGTTCAAGACTCTATCTTGCGTATGTTGTAATTAGTTATGTGCTATTTATGAATAGTTCTTGTTCAACCTTACCAACCTCTAGACCTCTTCATGAGAAACGTTCAACCTTACAACAGTGTGGGTGGATGTAAAAGATCCCATGGCACTATTTTGCAGAAAAGCAGGGGAATTATCCTAGGTGTCCTAGACAATATTTATCCCTCAATCAATGTCACTAAAACGCATAATCTGGCCATTATTACAAATGCATACTCTGGTCATTGTTACATTACTGTTTGTGGGAGCTTGCTGTGCTCAAATTGGCTGCTGCATTTCCTACATTACAACAGTGACCACACTTCCAAAGCACTTCACTTGTTGCAAAATGCTTTGAGGTGCCTGGTGGTTATGAACAACATTTTACAAACATTTCATTCTTTCTTTGTTTTCCCTTTTATGCAGGAAATAAACAAAAATTCCTCTCCACATCACATTTAGCTCTTGTTTGCAAGCACTGCCCCTTCATCCTTGAAGCCCATTCTACATGTAGGTCACCCTCCTTTGTGCAAGGAACCACCTGGCATTCATCCATAATTTGCCTCTCACTGACTTGAACGTGTGTTCTTTATCCTCCTGCATTTTTCAGCTTGATACTGTAGAGGTAGCTTTTCTTTACCAGTTACTAATAAAACTGTACAAGGTCACTTCTGATTCATCTCCTTTTAAGGTTGACAAACCTATGCTTTGCCAGCTATTCTTTGTAAATCAATGGTCTGACGCGAGGGAGTAGTGTCATGGTTCTCTTCTGCACTTCCCCCAGGGCTTCAATGCCTCCCTTGAGTGTCGGAGAACAGAAGTATACATATTATTAAAATTTTTGCTTGCCTTTATAGTTTAAGCATTATTTCTTCCCATTTGTGTTTTTGTGCAGATTTGTTTGGATCTGTTTTGCGAATTGCTGCTCAGCGGTGAACGCACCAATTGGGGTGAATTATGATCTTTCTCTGATGGGGCAGGGCGAAATATCGGTGAAGTGATTACCTAATCTGCAGGCCTTAAAACTAATGAATGGAAAATCATGGGATTGTGGATTACATGCACACCAGAATTCCTAATATATATCCAGATGTACAGAACTCTGTTGCAGATGGACTAATTAAACTTTAACCTATCGTTTGCTGCATTTGCAAATACACCCAAATCTCCATGTGCCACAAAGTCAGCACGGTGCCCATTTTTATTGCACTGCGGCAATTATTGATAAGATGGAGTTTTATTTAGTGGCTCAGCATCGATGTAAAACTATATTTGTGAAAACAAAAGTGCTACTCGTCTGGTCAGGTGACAATTACGCTTACTAATTCAATTGATTTCTCCCCAAATAATATGCCAGTTTGGGAATTAAATACTTCTATCATTTTTATATTCTTGTGTGTGGGAGCTTGCTGTGCACAAATTGGCTGCCATGTTTCCTACATTAGAAGAGTACAAAAGTACTTAATTGTCTGTGAAGCACCTTAAACCATCCTAAATAAAATAAATAACCTTTATTGTCACAAGTAGGCTTACATTAACACTGCAATGAAGTTACAGTGAAAAGCCCCCAGTCGCCACATTCCAGCGCCTGTTCGGGTACACAGAGGGAGAATTCAGAATTCTCAGCCGGTACGGGAATTGAACCCACGCTGCTGGCCTTGTTCTGGATCACAAATCAGCTGCGTAGACCACTGAGCTAAACCAGCCCTACCTGAGGTCCAGGCCATCCTGATGTCATTGAAAGGACAATGGGTGTGTTTCACGGTGGTGGGAGCCCGCCATGGGCCGGCAGTGGGTTCTCTTGTCCCGTCACTGAAAACTAGGTTGCCCGCTGTTTGCACCCCCTGCCACCTGGGAACCCACGGCAACGGGTCACCAAGGGCGGCGCCAAAGGTTCCCACCAGCGGGAACGGCTGGAAAATCCCAGCCAAAATAAACACAAGTCTTTCTTTTAAGGGCAGCGGAAAGACTGAAGTCAGCCCGCCTGTATTGAACCTACCCTGAGCAGTAAGTGAGTGATACTGCCACCATCATTCCATCGATTTTAAAGGAGTTTGACACTTTTCAACATGAATCCTCCTTGCACCAATGACAAGCTAAAAAATGCAGTATAATTTCCAAATTTATATCTTTTGTATATCAACTGCGATAGACTGGAGATGATCACAAGCAAGCATTTGTTTGAATAACCTTATGTACTTTGGGGCACTTGATCATAAAAGATGATTTTAATTGAATAATTTACGCTGTTCATTTTAAAAGGAAAACATTTGCAGGTCAAAGTGCAGTTTCTGCTCGATAATGATGACCTGCTGTTAAAAGTCATGTGCAATTCTTCTGCCTTCTCAAGACAGAATACCATATGTTGGAGTCTTTGCTGATAAAATAATCGATCATCCTGAAGAAGCAACAATGACAACAAAAAAAAACACTAAACAAAGTAATGTACAGAACAATGTACTTCAATTTGTCTGCATTTTTGTCGCAAACAGAATGCTCTGTGGTTTCTCATGTGGCACATTTATTTACCGAGTAAGACATTCCATCTTAATATTGGATATTGTGTTACAAGCAGCTGAGGAAGGGTGGCACAGTGGCACAGTGGTTAGCACTGCTGCCTCACAGCGCTAGGGACCCGGGTTCAATTCCAGCCTCGGGTGACTGTCTGTGTGGAGTTTGCACATTCTCCCCGTGTCTGCGTGGGTTTCCTCCGGGTGCTCCGGTTTCCTCCCACAACCCTAAGATGTGCAGGCTAGGTGGATTGGCCACGCTAAATTGCCCCTTGGTGTCCAAACAGTTAGGTGGGATTACAGAGATGGGGTGGGG
Source organism: Scyliorhinus torazame (assembly GCF_047496885.1). NCBI lineage: Eukaryota > Metazoa > Chordata > Chondrichthyes > Carcharhiniformes > Scyliorhinidae > Scyliorhinus > Scyliorhinus torazame. The sequence continues at coordinate 18,366,040 of NC_092721.1, read as the reverse complement.
GAATGGGCCTGGGTAGGGTGCTCTTTCAGAGTGTTGGTGCGGACAGGATGGGCTGAATGGTTTTCTACACTGTGGGGAATCTATGAATCTACCTATGAAAAAGAAGGCTGCGATGCTCCCCTTTTCCCCCTCCGTAACAGGGCTTTTGTTATAATTTATAAGCATGACTGTGCCAATTCAGTGTGTGTACTTAACTATTTACATACCAATTGCAAATAACATGGGACAGGTTTTCTGGAGTTAAAATAAGCAAAGGGTTAGTTTTAGTTGTGCTAAAAACTTACTGAAGTATAGAATTGCAAAGATTAGAATAGGTAAACAGATGTCCTGACTATCGCAACACTAGTACGTGTACGCACACACACCCATACATGCACACACACACACACCCATACAAGTTCCAAAGTAGAGGAGGTTACCTTTTGGCCAAATTAAGATTCAACGAATAAAGACAAAGATATAACGGTTTCACGGTTTGCAATTCCTTCACTGTTGTTCATGACAGTGGCAGTTCTTAGGCTTCTTAGTCTTTGGTTCTCTCCTGGTAATACTACTGTGGAAATTGAAGCTTCCTTTGAGATTTCTTTGTCTGTTGCCCACAGCAAATACAGAGTTCAATTTTTACTTGCGAGAGAGAGAGAGAGAAAGGCGAGAGGACTTCCTGCTGCTTTCTTTGCAATGAAATACATTTCAAAGTGGTGATCCTGATCACATGGAATCTTTCTCCATATTGATTGAGTATTCCACAGAAGATAACTAATTAGCCCGTGTCAGGACAGACAGTGGCTATTTTGTTATGGCTGAGGTGATCAATTTTTAATGTCCAAACCATCACTTCTGAGTGGCCCATTCTTCCATGTCATGAGCCAGGAAGTAGAATATCAATACCTCCAAGGTGACCATTCTCTGTGGACACTCCATCTCCAACCCAATGACGTGGAATCTGGCTTTTACAGTGTTGCAATTGGTGGCATTTTAAGCTTCAGTCTATCTTTAAAGTAATCCTTGACATAAGCAGGTGTGAAATTCCACAGGAGCGTTGTCTGGGCATAGTCCTATTCACAATCCCTTCCAGAAACTTGATGAACTCACAGTTTCCCACATGTCAGTTGGCCTCTGGAAGCCATCTGAAATGAATACCTTTATTTTTAACAGCTGAAACTGCCTTTTTTTCCCAATCAATTTGTGACTCCAGCAGATGCATTTGAAATCTGATATCAACACACATCAGTAACAAAAGTCATGAATTGTCTGGATCCACCTCAACCATAGAGTTTTCAGTACACAGTAGCACAGGATAATACTTTATCTTTATGGAAAAAATATGTTTTTTACCCGATGTTTATTCCATTATTAAATGTTAAATTTGATGCTTTGGTTGATAGAGGCATAAGTGGGGGAATTTCATGTGGATATCAATGACTTCAGTTTGATTTACAGTGCACTCAATTCCACAACATGAAAACCAGTGAATCAGGCAGTGCTGTGGCAGGGCATTTGCCATTAGTTAAAGTTCCTGTGCATGGTTGAAAACATTGTTACTGCAAGTAATAGCCAGGTATGCTCTCGCGAGAGAAACGGGGCATCCGGACCGGAATGACCAGGACAAGCAACAATGTATCCCTTTAACTAATCAGGTTGAGAATTGTGAAATTAAGCATTGAGAAGGGAGTGTTATTTGAGTGAATGCATTGAATGTCAATTCAGGTACAGAAAGTTAAACGAAAGGAGAGGAAGATTGGATTAAGAAAGAGAGAAGAGAGAGAAATGAAAAGTTTAAAACAGGAGAATCTGACATTTATATCTCCAAAAACAATTAAAACCTGAGGGGATGAGACTCGTTACATTAGTTCACATTCAGTGGCAAAGTGGTTGATTGGCAGCAATTAACATTTCTCCGGACATTAAAAGAATGGGCTAGATTCTCCGGTACCCCAGCCGTATGTTTCTCGCCGACGCGCCGATTACTGGTGGCGGGATTCTCTGTTCCCGCCACTGACAATGGGATTTCCCGTTGAAGACACCCATGCCACCACGAATCCCGTGGGTGGGGTTGCGCTGCAACAAGAACAGAGAGTCCCAACAACCGGAGAATTGCTGCCTTAGTCTTGAAGTAATAAGCTTCGGCATTCTATGTCAAGTTTCAGGGCATTCAATGCATTTCACTGGTGAGGCAACAAGCAAGCTGCAAAGTTAGCAGAGAAACTTTTGGACAGATGTGTTTCACCGCCCATCTGTCCTTCATTTGAAGTTGCTTTATCATTTGCATATGAATAATGGTGAGCCCTCGCATTAAACTGACACTTTGACAGCTTATTCTACCCCAGTGATCGGAAAACCACAGGCACTGTGAATTCACATCTACACCGGGCCCTCCAATTCAAGCTCACGCTGACTGAAACTGTGCTCAAGCATTATATCTTAGTGACTCTTGCAGCATTTTGTGTAATTCTGTTCCTTGGATTGTTCATATTTCAGAACTAAACACTGCTGTCTGTTCAATCAATCCGATCTCAACGAGTCACCAGGGACGAATCATCAGTCCCTGAATCACCTTTGCAGTGTCACCTTGATTGTTTCAATCAAATAATTGAGTACATTTTAGCAAGAACTTTTTCTGTGATAAATAGCCAACATATCAGCTTCTGACACACCCAGCAAACATATCTAAAGTGTGCCTGGCGGCGTCTGTGGAGAGAGAAACAGAGTTAACCCGTTTTGAGTCCGATAATCCTTCTACAGAACCAAAGAAAGGTAGAAATGGAATAAACTATATAATTGGAGGGGTGGGGCAGAATAGAAGTACGGGTAGATCATAGCAAAGGAGAGATGCTTGTTCTTTGCTTCAAATCAACTGACACATCGTGCCCCACATAACCATGGCCAAAGAGCCATTCAGATCTATTGGGATGACCAGGCTAACTTCTGATCCCAGCCAAGCCTTGGGAATGAGAAACACATTTGAAAAACTGACTGAAGCAGACTGCGCCTGCAAAGAATAGAAAAGACCACTGCAGAAGCTTCAGTTCCACTTTTCATGTCACGGTGACTTTTACTCCTCTTTTGTTAATTTATTGAAATATTCTAAAATTGGCTTCAGCACCTTTGGGTGAAGAAGGATTTCTAAAAAAACCAATGAGGATTCTCACTCTGCTGAATAAATTATCAGGAAGTTTATAAGAGTCAGACAGAGCAGAAGAGTAAGATCGACACTTGGAGCAAATGTCAAGGGAACACAGAGAGTGTGTCAAGGATAGTAAGATAGTGGGAGAGATGGTGACTGGGAGGGAGAGGTTAATTGTTCTTTAACGTTGAATAAATAAATGCAGAAATTGTAAAATGCTCTGGGATAAGGTTTTTCTTTGAGTAAATCATGGCACTTTGTCAAACTCCCCATCGTAAAACTGAATCAATAAATAAGGAAAGCCATGGCTAATTAATTGACTCGTTGTGAAGGATTTCAAAATCTAAGAGACATGAGTTAAATTGAGGATGCCAGAAATAAAAATTCAAATGGAACTTACTCAATAAACCCCTGTCGATAAATGGCAGTCGAATAAGTTAGTCGGTATTTCTATAGAGAGGACGAGGCAGCAGGCAAGTGGAATTGATCATGCTTGTTAGATTAAGAGACCCTTTACTATTTCTAACCGGGTTGTATTCTTACATCTAAAATAGGATTTACCCAACATTGTGGGGCGAGATTCTCCGACCCCCCGCCGGGTCGGAGAATCGCCGGGGGCTGGCGTGGATCCCGCCCCCGCCGGTTGCCGAAGTCTCCGGCACCGGATATTCGGCAGGGGCGGGAATCGCGCCGCGCCAGTTGGCGGGCCCCCCCGCTCGATTCTCCGGCCCGGATGGGCCGAAGTCCCGCCGCTAAAATGCCTGTCCCGCCGGTGTAAATTAAACCACCTACCTTACTGGCGGGACAAGGCGGCGCGGGCGGGCTCCGGGGTCCTGGGGGGGGGGCGCGGGGCAATCTGGCCCCGGGGGGCCACTGATCCGCGGGCGGGCCTATGCCGTGGGGGCACTCTTTCCCTTCCGCCTCCGCCACGGCCTCCACTGCGCATGCGTGGGGAGCTGTCAGCAGCCGCTGACGCTCCCGCGCATGTGCCGCCCGGAGATGTCATTTCCGCCAGCTGGCGGGGCGGAAATTCGTCCGGCGCCGACCTAGCCCCTCAAGGTTGGGGCTCGGCCCCCAAAGATGCGGAGCATTCCGCACCTTTGGGGCGGCGCGATGCCCGTCTGATTTGCGCCGTTTTGGGCGCCAGTCGGCGGACATCGCGCCGTTTCCGGAGAATTTCGCCCCATGGTGTGTAGCAATGTTTTGCTAATCACAGGGGTACCGATGAACCTTGATAAATAGTTTGCATTGCAGCAGCATAATTGGCCCATGCTTTCTATTTAATGAGTGAAGCGAATTGGTCCACTGGGACCGCTTTGCTTGAATCGGATATGAATTTATTCATACTCTGCTCTCACATCAGATTTTGTATATTGTTATCTGTGAAATCACTGGGAGGCATTAACTGGAGCTCGTGCATATGCCATTCATTTACTCAAGAAGCTTGACAACTTTAATATTTCTAACTCCATAATAAAATAGCAGGAGAATTATGCAATAGCTTCCAAAATCACTTTAATAAAACCACCAACTGATTTGAAGACGTTGATTTATCCGCTGAATGTAAAAGCAAGGTGCTCAGGTGCAGAAGCACAGTTTCAAAAAGCATTTCCAAGCTAATAGATAGCCTGGGTCAACTAAAGCAAGCAATAAGCCTGTCAAAAATCTACTTGGCAATTTTTAATAAAGGTTGATTTATTTATGTTGTGGATGCCTCTCGTGGAGATCGTTTCTCAATGGCAATGTTTTTGACTGCACCTGATTCCCCTATCAACTGTATCTCCTCGAGATCACATTTTCCAAATGAATAAATGGTAAATGAGATCAAGTTGAGCTACATTTTGCCAGTAATGATGTTGGAGGACATTGCCTAAATAATTTCCAAGTGATATTTTCTTGGTCTTGTATTGAGGCCAAGTTAGTATCAACATAAAGAAGCATTCATTCAAAATATAGGGGTATTTACCTGGGCTGATGGATGGCGTGCGTTTGGGGGTGAGTGGGCTGTGAAAGCTGAAGAAAAGGTCATTGGGTTGGGGTTTCAAAACGATTTAGCCTTCTGTTGGCTTTCCCTAAGACAGGGATAACAGAGACTGGGGAGCCACTTGGAACTGTTGCTTTTTGAACCTGCTGTATAGTGTCCTGTGCCTGTTATCTAACTGCCTTTTCCTTTCATCGATAAAACCCTTTGTTAATTACTGGAAGCCTCCAGCGTGTGGCTCGGGCCGCCATATTGGCGGCAAGGTTAAAGTTTTCCATCGCAGCCAATAGACGTTGTGAATCAGGGTGGGCTGACGGAAGGAAGGAACAGTTGAGAAATTAGAGAAGCTCAAGCAAGAGTCGGGAATCATTAAATCGTGAGTGAAAATGCCGATCATTGGGAAACTAGACCCATTTGACCAAGGGGTTGAGTGATGGGGTCAGTGCATTGAATGGCTCATGTTCTTCTTTACCATGAACGAGATCACTGGTGAAGACAAGGGAAGGCGGTAATTCTGACAGTTTATGGGCCCCAAATGTATAATTTGATTAGGAATCTCATGTCCCCGGAAACACCCGACTTGAAGACCTCTGACCAGAGAGTGAAATTGGTTGAAGAACATTACAACCCAAGGCCCTCGATTGTCCTCCAACCCCAGGAGATTTGCCATGTTTGGGAGCTTATTTGCTTCCATTGCAACCGAAGGGGGCTCATTCAAGCACGTCGCCACGTGAGGCAAAGTGCGCCATTGCAAAAACAGAAGCAGCAGCATCCACAGCGCTACTGGACATAGTGGAGAAGAGCTCTGAAGAAGAGCATGCAATGCATCAATGAAATACAGTCCAATTGAATAAGGTGGCTTTGATTGAAATTGTCTTAAAGGTAAATGGTAGACCCCTTAAATGGAAACTGACACTGGGGCTGAGGTGATGGCAGTGGGTGAGCTGGCCTTTCAATATCTTTCTGCAGGAACACCACCTTTAAGCTTGAAGAGTACTACAGCCAAGTTTTCAAAATACACCGGGGAGATTTTGAAGATCCTGGAACAGCCAAGACTCCAATCAGTGGAAATCAATGAAAATATCTGACGGTGTTCTCCAAGAAGGTCTTTTGGAGGTATGAAGATAATCTTCCAGAAAGAGTTGGTCAGATTAATGGCGTAAAAGCCCAGATATATTTCAATCTGGATTCAACACCCAAGTTCTTCAGAGCCCTACCACTGCCATATGTATTGCATCAGAAGGTGGAGCTAAAGAGGTTAGAAACGCGTGTAGTTTTCCGATAGGGCAACACAAATAGTCCCCATCCTTAAATCTGATTGGCCAGTCAGGATTCATGGTGACTATAAGTTGTCAACAAAGCAAGTAATCCCAGGTTGACCAGTATCCGATTCTCCGAACTGAAGACCTCTCTGGCAAGCTGGCAGGGGGCCTCACCGACACAAAACTTAAACTTAACCTCAGTCCCGTCCACTTGCAACTAGAGTAGAATGAGGAGGCTCAGAGGTTGCTACAATCAATACTGAAAAAACCTCTTCCAGTGTAGCAGATTGCCGTTCGGAATCGCTTAACCGCACGATGGAAAATCTCCTCCGGGGAATTCCCAAGGTGATGCATTACCTTGATGATGTGCTAGTCACCGGCGCTATACCAGAAGAACACATGGCCAGTCTATAGGAGGTATTAAAGTAGGTTTGTGATGCAGATGTCCGTTTAAAACATAAAATAATGTATTTTTCAGAAGTGACGTACTTCATAGAATTTACAGTGCAGAAGGAGGCCATTCGGCCCATCGAGTCTGCACCGGCTCTTGGAAAGAGCACCCTACCCAAGGTCAACACCTCCACCCTATCCCCATAACCCAGTAACCCCACCCAACACTAAGGGCAATTTTGGACACTAAGGGCAATTTATCACGGCGAATCCACCTAACCTGCACGTCTTTGGACTGTGGGAGGAAACCGGAGCACCCGGAGGAAACCCACGCAGGCACGCGGAGATCGTGCAGACTCCGTGCAGACAGTGACCCAAGCCGGAATCGAACCTGGGACCCTGGAGCTGTGAAGCAATTGTGCTATCCACAATGCTACCGTGCTGCCCCTAGGACGTACTTAGGATTTTGCTTTAATGCGACAAGGTTTCACCCAGTGGACAAAATGGTCAAGGGCATACGAGATGACCCTGCACCCAAAAGGTGTGCCGAGTGTCTGGCTGGGCTAAGGAGGTCTGTGCAGTCCCGGAGGTCTCCGGACCTTTTGACTTTTGGATGGACTCTCTTTCCTTGGTTGTCCCTGTTAACCATTGTAAATTTTGTACATAGTGTTAGGGTAGTATGGTAAGAGATCTAAGTGGTGGGTGGGGGTGGGGGAGAGATGTGGTAGCGTGGTTACTTTCAGTGGGTCGGCTCCACGGACCACGTGACTGGTTCAGGACCAATTGCACGGGAGCATGCAAACCGCGGCCAATGGGAATTTTGCGCGGGGGACCTGGGAGCAGGACCCCGGACAGTGTGGACCAGGGAGCTGAAGAGTAAAGACGTGTTGTGTAGTGTTCCGTGCCTGTTATCGAACTGCCTTTGCCTTGCATCAATAAACCCCTTTGTTTGCGATTGGAACCTCCAGTGGCTGTATCGAGTCATGACAACGAGCGTGTACACCATGGGTTAACAATTAAATATGACATGATCAGCAACCTGTTGTATCGTGAATAAATAGATACATAAAATTGTTCCCCGTGCATTAACAAGAGTGCGGCACAAAGGTACAGAATGGAGCTAGTCCCATCCAGGAATGTTGTCAGGAACCATGGGCGAAATTCTCCGGGATCGGCGCGATGTCTGCCGACTGACGCCCAAAATGGCACAAATCAGTCGGGCATCGCGCCGCCCCAAAGATGCGGAAAAGGCCTTTGGTGCCCCGCCAGCCGGCGCGGAAATGACATCTCCGGGCGGCGCATGCGCCGGAGCGACAGCGGCCGCTGACAGTTTCCCGCGCATGCGCAGTGGAGGGAGTCTCTTCCGCCTCCGCCATGGTGGAGACCGTGGCGAAGGCGGAAAGGAAAGAGTGCCCCCACGGCACAGGCCCGCCCGCGGATCGGTGGGCCCCGATCGCGGGCCAGACCACCGTGGGGGCACCCCCGGGGGCCAGATCGCCCCCCCTTGGACCCCGAAGCCCGCCCACGCCACCTTGTCCCGCCGGTAAGGTAGGTTGTTTAATTTACGCCGGCGGGACAGGCATTCCAGCAGAGGGATCTCAGCCCATCCGGGCCGGAGAATCGCGGGGGGTGGGCCCGCCAACCGGCGCAGCGCGATTCCCGCCCTGCCGAATATCCGGTGGTGGAGAATTCGGCAACCGGCGGGGTCGGGATTCACGCCAACCCCCGGCGATTTTCCGACTCGGCGGGGCGGGGGGTCCCGGCGCAATGGAGTGGCGGGAACCACTCCGGAGTTGGGGCACCCCAAAGGTGCGGATTTCTCCACACCTTTAGTGGCCAAGCCCTCACCTTGAGGGGCTAGGCCCGCGCCAGAGTGGTTGGCACGCCGCCAGCTGGCGGGAAAGGCCTTTGGCACCTTGACAGCCAGGGCCGAAGGGACTTTGCCTGCCGGCGGAAGTCCGCGCCTGCGCGGGAGCGTCAGCGGCTGCTGACATCATCCCCGCGCATGCGCAGGGGGGGGTCACTTCCGCATCGGCCATGGCCGAGGCTATGGCCGAGGCGAAAGGAAAAGAGTGCCCCCACGACACAGGCCCGCCCGCAGATCGGTGGGCCACGATCGCGGGCCAGGCCACCGTGGGGGCACCCCCCAGGCCAGATCGCCCCGCGCCCACCCACCAGGACCCCGGAGCCCACCCGCGCCACCAGTCCCACCGGGTAGGGAGGTTGTTTGATTCACGGCGGCGTCACTAGCATGACAGCAGCGAGACTTCGGCCCATCGTGGGCCGGAGAATCGTCGAGCGAGGGGTCCGTCGAACGGCGCGGAGCGATTCCCGCCCCCGCCGAATTTTCGGTGCCGGAGAATTCAGCGGCCGGCGGGGGCGGTATACATGCCACCACCCCCCCCGGCGATTCTACGACCTGGCGAGGGGTCAGAGAATCCCGCCCCATTTCTTCGACAGTGGAACTCTTTCATCCAAAAAAATGTTGAGGCTGGGGGGAGAACAGTTGAAAATGTCAAACTCAGATTGATGGATTTTTGTTGGACAAATAAGGTCAGATAAGTAGAATTAACAGGCAGACAAACCATGATCTAACTCAGTGGCGGAACATCACTGAAGCCTTGAATGGCCCTTTGTGCCCATTTGATTTATCATTTACTAAAACCTTGTTGCAAACATTCAGCAGAACGAAGCAGGACCATTTGCGCTTTTCAGATTTGAGTTTTGGGACTGGTTTTCAGGTTAATAATACAACAATTTCCAGATGGCACACTTTGCAGATAGCTGAAAGGGGTAAGCCGGAACCAAGTCGAGGTTTATCGCAGGCAGATTCAACAGAACAAATTGATTGCAATTCTTGAAGGGTGTGACCATTTGCTTATGAGGGTGAACGAATGAATAGGATATATTTCAATCTAAGGTGATTCATGCTAAAAATATCAATAAGAAAAAATTTAATTAGCTATTACGCCATGATCTTTTGCCTTGACAGTTTGAAACCACAGTTACTGGATACCACTAACAATTCTAATTGTACAATTAGTGCCTAACAGAGATGTCCTACTTCACTCAAGAAGCTGAGGACTCTTGTCTGTAATATTTGTTAATGATTTTCCATTTCATTTCGTGAAATGAATATTTCACTTTGTGAGTGATATTGAATTGAACAGGAAAGTTGAAACATACACAGTCATATCGAGTTTATCGTTTAGTAAGACGTTACATTTAACTCTGATAAATATTCGGCCGAATTCTCCGCCGGCCGGATGCTCCGTTTTGCCGGCGCCCGGGGGTGTCCCGACGGTGTGGGGCTGCCCCACAATGGGAAACCCCATTGAGCGGCCGGTGTTACGGAGACTCCCGCCAGCCGGTCGGGGCAGAAATGTGGCGCAGCGGGGCGTAAAATCCCGCCCATGGTATTGGGCGACATGGTGACGCAGTGGTTAGCACTGTTGCTACACAGCTCCAGGGCCCCAGGATCGATACTTAACTTGGGTGATGGTGCGGAGTCTGCAAGTTCTCCCCGTGTCTGCGTGGGTTTCCTCCGGGTGCTCCGGTTTCCTCCCACAAGTCCCGAAAGACGTGCTGTTAGGTGAATTGGACATTCTGAATTCTCCCTCTGTGTACCCGAGCAGGTGCCAGAATGTGGCGACCAGTGGCTTTTCACAGTAACTTCATTGTAGTGTTAATGTAAGCCGACTTGTGACAATAAATATTGTTATTTCAAGCAAAGGGTGATCCCATTGGGTGGATCCAAATTGCAAATCATCACCCCCCATGAGAAAAGGGCACTAGACCACGGGGGTGGTTGAGGAGTGAACAGTAATCGACAGCGAGTTTGGGCTGCTACAAAGTAAGGATCCATTGCACCTTCCTCCAGATGACCGGTGTGAGTTGTTGATGTCCCATACTCTTGTCCTCTTCTGTCACTAACCACATGCCCATTGTCTCGCAGGATCACCATCTGATGAAGCCAGGCCATCCGGAATCGCGCCCCCGCTCCCCCGGTCATCCAAGAGATCACCTCAAAGGAGAACACAGACAACGCATCACAGCTATCATCCGCACCATCCAACATCGCAGAGACGCACACCACAGTGGGTGACATTAACAGACATCAGGTGGAAGCAGGGACTTCCAAGAGGGACAGCAATCGGCCGTCATCTGGATCCCAGGACTCAGCTGACCCACAGCCAGATACCGAGCCTCTGTGCTAGGTTCTCCCTGAGCTGCTGAACATGATAAGCCAGAGCCATGAGATTCAAGAAGGGGTGTTAGCGACATTCCTGCAACTGCATTGATTGGAGGAGTTCCAAAGGCTTCAGGAGATGGTGCCGGCGATGAGTGGCATGTAGGCCAACACTGCAAGAGTGGCGACTGCAGTGGAAAGCCTGGGGCATGACTTGCGAGCCATGAGCGATGGCGTCCAAGCCTGGCTCAGCCTCTGATGACCATGGCTGAGAGCCTCAACATCATGTCGCATTCGCTGAGCGACGTGTCCCACACACGGGTGGACATTGCCGAAGCACTCCAGAGCTCGGCCCAGTCACAGAGGACCTTGCTGAGGGCTTTGTCACCATGGTGCAGACAATGGGGAGGGGGCCTCCAGTACTGGCAGTGTCATGGGCTGGGCTGGATTGTTCAGCCATGCCCGCCGCAAATTTGCCACAGACGGGAAGCAGACCATGTAAAGGTCCATTGGCCTCAGGTGGGGGGGAGGATTTCTGGTAGCCAGGCGGACGGGGCTGAAGAATCCCGCCCAGCATATTTAAATGAACATTTAAATATGTTGATTGGTTCATGCCTAATGTACATACAATTGATACATAATAGGCCATTCTCCTGACGCATCACGCCTGGTGCACATCCCACTATGCTGAAGGAATAGCTGGAGAGCCTCTAAACAGGCTCTGTGCCATGCACTGAACAGAGCATGAAGCTCCCGACCAACTGCAGGCTAGGGAAACGTCCCCAATATTTTTATAAATTGTATGTATATTGTAGAGTTATATATTATACAGAACATAAAACATCGAACATACAGTGCAGAAGGAGGCCATTCAGCCCATCGGGTCTGCACCGACCCACTTAAGCCCTCACTTCCACCCTATCCCCGTAACCCAATAACCCCTCCTAACCTTTTTGGCCACTAAGGGCAATTTATAATAGCCAATCCACCTACCTGCATGTCTTTGGACTGTGGGAGGAAATGAAATGAAAATCGCTTATTGTCACAAGTAGGCTTCAAATGGAGTTACTGCGAAAAGCCCCCAGTCGCCACATTCCGGCGCCTGTTCGGGGAGGCTGGTACGAGAATCGAACCGTGCTCCTGGCCTGCCTTGGTCTGCTTTCAAAGCCAGCGATTTAGCCCTGTGCTAAACAGCCCGGAGGAAACTGGAGGACCCAAAGGAAACCCATGCAGACAAGGGGAGAACGTGCAGGCTCCGCACAGGCAGTGACCCAGCGGGGAATCGAACCTGGGACCCTGGTGCTGTGAAGCCACAGTGCTAGCCACTTGTACTACATGTATACATATACATTAGACACATACACACATCAGAACTGTAGCAGTGTGGTTACTAGTGGTCTAGTGATCTGGATACCTCGACTACTGCATCGAAAACATGAGTTCAAATCTCTACACGGCAGTTGGAGAAATTTTAATTAAATTAATTACTTAAAGGGGGCAGCTCGGTGGTGCAGTGGTTAGCACTGCTGCCTCACGGCCCCGAGGACCCGGGTTCGATCCCGGCCCCGGGTCATTGTCCATGTGGTGTTTGCACATTATCCCCGCGCCTGTGTGGGTCTCACCCCCACAACCCAAAGATGTGCAGGGTGGGTGGATTGGCCATGCTAAATTGGCCCTTAATTGGGGAAAAAAATGAATTGGGTACCCTAAAGTTATTTTTAAAAGAAATAAATTAATTTCATAAATCTGGAATAAAAAAAGAGTACCAGTAATGGTGACCATTAGATGAAGAGATTCATTGTAAAAGTCCATTTTTCTGATGCCCATTCGGGAGGATATCTTCTGTCCTTGTCTACCCTGGCCTGTATTTGACTCCAGAATTACAGCAGTGCGGCTTACTCTAAACTGCCCTCTGAAGTGATCTAACTCGCCCCTCAGTTAATGAACAATTATCGATGCTGCGACATCCATATCCTGTGAATGAATATATTTTTAAAAATGCCACAAACTTCCTACTTGGAGAACCACAGCTGACACGAATGGAAGTTGGTGGCGATTTTGAGATATTTTGGGCACATTTTCTGGCACTATACATCTTAAATAATGCATTGAAAATTAAAGAAGTTTAATCCAAGTAAAATGGAATATAATTTAATTTTGAACATCTTACGCAGTTAAACAGAACTGGTGTACAGTAACGAGGTTCTGAGCAGGAATCACAGTTAGGGGCCAGAATAATACAGAGGAGTAATTTGGAAAATGAAAGAGAGAAAGGAGGAGCAGGCGGTTTTCAGAGTGAGCAGTATTCAAGGGTTGTACACATTTCAATAAGTTGCATTTGTTCATGTTTGCTTCAGTTATATAGGATTGAGATTAATGTTACAAAATCATTCCACACATGGGAGTTGCTTATTGCGATAACATTAACGCTTATTTTGGTGCTATACTGTGGGAGGTTAAATGCTTACAAAATCATCCAGCCGAAGAACACAATCATTTCCTCAGACATATCAGCAGTCTGAGGTAGTCATTTGGAAAAGTACCATTAAGTGTTATAGCAGTGAGATGACACTTCATTGCACTGGCTCAGTTAAGATATGTTTTACAATGGGAAAACAGCCAGATTCCATGAAATCTATCTGGGATCGGTTTAATTCCTATGGGCAGTATTCTCTCCCACCCCGCCGGGTGGGAGAATCGGCGGGGCTCCGCACGAATCGCGCCATGCCGCCCCGACCCCCGCACGCGATTCTCCCACCCCCGCCGAAACCAGCGGCGCGCGAATCGCGCCACGCCGCCCTGACCCCCGCACGTGATTCTCCCACCCCCGCCGAAACCAGCGCCACGCGAATCACGCCGGGACGCTCGGAGAATCGTCGCAAACGGCGAGCGCCGATTCTCTGGCCCGGCTGGGCCGAGCGGCCGCGCATAAACGGCTTAGTCCCGCCGGCGCCGTCCACACCTGGTCGCTGCCGGTGTGTACTCGTCGCGAAGGCTTGGGGGGCGGCCTGTGGGGGTGGGGAGGGGGCCTCCGGAGTGGCTTGGTATGCAATTGGGACCAACTGATCAGCGGGCCGGCCTCTCTGTCGCCGTGCCTCCTTTCTTCCGCCGGCGAGCCTGGATCCATCCGCCATGTTTGTGTGGGGCGACCTGGGGGAAGACGGCCACCGCGCATGTGCCAGTTGGCGCCAGCCCAACTGCGCATGCGCGGGACCCAAGGCTTTTACGCAGTGCCGGGTCTCTGACGCCGTGCGAGTCCCCGCCCCCTTAAATCATGCAATGCCCCTGCTCGGCCCACGGTGGGGGGAGAATAGGGGTCTGGGAACGGGCGCCGACGCTGGAGTAAAACACTCCGGTTTTTACTCCTGCGTCGGCACTTAGACTCCCGTTGGGAGAATCCCGCCCTATGAAGGAGCTCACTTCAGTGACAGGGATTGAGAGATGCTGGGCTACATACTGTCCCATCAGCAATAGCAACTTGTGTTCATATGGCACCTCGAACATAAGACAATGTCCCAAGGCACTTATTGACAGTTGTTATCAATCAACACTGGATGATGAGTCGCTTAGGGCAGTGTTTTTCAAACTTTTTTCCCCGGGACCCACTTTTTCCAACTGGCAGATCTTCGGGACCGATGGCGGCCGATGTTTGCGAGACATGCCGACTGACGTTAGCGACCCACGCTGGCCGACCTTCGCGACACACCATTATTGCTTACCCTTAATGTGGAAGGTTGGCCTACTTGGTCCTCATGATCTCGCTTGCTTCATCATTCAATGTTACATTTCTGCTAAGGACTTCAGCTAATGATTTAAGTTCTTGCTGCATGCTTTGAAAAAATTCAAGAGGTTTGTCCTCAAACTCGCCATGCTTAGTCTTCAAATGCCTTTGAATATTTCAGAGTTTTAAACTTAATTTGTCAGTACTTCCCTGCATATAACACACATGAGCTTTGCATCCTGATTTGCATTGGCACAATTGAAGCCATACCTCAAGAAATCAGCTTTATACTGCTTTGTTCCCGAGTTCAGTTTCTTCTTAATTGTTTGTTCACCAGAGACCTGGATCTTGGGATATAGCTCACACCAGCACTGCTTTGTCCTACCGTGGACTCTCCTGAGAAATTCTCTGCAGCAGATTTAGCTGTGAGATCCTGGTCTGTTTGTCTCTCTGTCCACCTCTACCTTATTACAAAATGACCCATCTTCAGTTCTTCACATAGTCCTGTTGCTTGCTTGCTGGCAGCTACAAAATGGAGGAATCTCACCTCTATGATTTTGCACCCAAAGGATTGACGTGCCAGATACGTGACCTTCTCTCTGCCGCTGTCTCTGGCGGAAAGACTCACCGTTCATATTTAAAGGCCGGTTGTGGCTGGCATTCGTTTTTTTACTTTGAAACTTTATTTCTCACACATAATTTTTCCAAATTTATGACGATTTACTGCGAAAAATTAAAACAACTTCAGTTGAACATGTGCATCCTTACATTTACACACAAACTTTGTTTTAAATATATTCGCATTTCTTTAGAAATTTTACCAATTTAGAAAAAAGTACAATCTTGTTTTTGCTTTACAAACTACGACTTTCGAGGAGATGAAGCAACTTGTCAAACATGCACAATGTCACACTTTTTCTTACTGGTTCCACTGCATTGCACTGCCCAAACATCTAAGCCACCTCCTGCTCCATTCTCACCTAAAGCACTTACTTCCTGGTTTCCAGAGAGTGTCGTCACAAAGTGATGACTGGAGGTTTCTTCCAGTGTTCACCTGTGTCAGGCCTATTGACTGGCCCAAGTTAATCAATATTCCGAGAAACCTGGCCTGGCTTCCTCTCACTATATCCATCCCAGTCACAGGCCACTTCCCGACCAGTTCTTACCGTCGTGGGAGCGCAAACGGACATTGTGCTGGCCGTTGAACGGATTGACCAAGTCGCCGCAGGTTGCACACTGCCGATCGGTGGCGGGGGACGAGCCGAGCAGCGTGTAAAGGATGAACTCCAAGCTGGGGCCATCACTGTTATCATCAGGTCCACGTGGATGCCCACCAGCCCATCTCCCCCCACCCCCATCGCTCTGCGCGCAGAGACCAGCACACAGCCCAGCCTCACGCCGCCCGCCCCTCAAACACCGCAACCAATCGGGGACCGCCCGCGGCCGGCATCCTTAAAAGCCGTTCGCGGCATTTGGGAACTTCTTCCCACGATCGGGAATGCCACAACCGATCGCTCCACGACCTTCCCGACACCCACCCGCGACCAACCTGCAGGTCGCGACCCTGAGTTTGAAAAACGCTGGCTTCGGGGATATTGGACGGAATGTTCTGCTCTCTTTGGTAACGGGTTTGGAGGTGGGAAAGGCATGTAAATAGGTCGGGATGGTGGCATACCTTGAGCCTTGCCATCTTCCCACATCAGTAAGAATTATGCTTCGGGCGGGAAGGTCCATGGTCAACCTTCCTGCACCACCCCGAATTGAGGCCCTTGTGACCAGTTAATGACCACTTAAAGACCTTCTCCTGCCACCACTGGAAGTAACCGCTGCAGGAGGGCCTCGGACCATTTGGTGTACATGAACCTGATTGAGGGAGTCGACAGAGGGAATGGAGCAGCCCGCTGAGAGCCACCTCTGCTCCCCCCCAACCTCTCTTTACCCCACCTTTCCCTGCCCCACCCCCCACCTCCACACACATTCAGCCCATGGCCACAGCCAGAGTCCTCCCAGTGGCGCCGCTGAGCATGTGAGCTACTCGTGTCTGATTGGCCAGCAGCTCCCGGTATGTGAGATTTCCGCCCCTGGTATCTTGATTCGGGTGACGAAATGTTAGGTTTTGAGGAGCATACTGGGCTTGTTTGCAACAGAGTCAACTCTGCTAAAGGGTTGTTGGTAGCATGAGCAGCTGAGAATTAGCAGAGAGACAGAAACAGGTAATAATGACAATGTGTTTTCAGACTGTGAGGTAATGCACCGGGATTGGGTTTCGGAGCACCACCCATCTTGATTTACCTTACATGGCGAGATGGTGATGTCGTAACTGGAGCAGTAATCCAGAGGCCCAGGCTAATATTCTGGGGTCAAGGCTTCAAATCCCTCGACCCTCGCACCCCTTCATCCTCCAAACACACCCCGTCCATGCCACCTTGTGTCCCCCAAGCTCCCTTGGTGCCTGAAGCAGTGGGAAATGGAAAGGACAGAAGCAGATTGATAGTAATTTTCAAAAGGGAATTGGATTAATAAATTGAAGGTAAACAATTGCAAAGTTATGCGGAAAGGGAAGAGATGTAAAGCTGGTTGGGTAACTCCCCGAAAGAGCTGGCACAGCTGTGATGGGCTGAATGGCCTTCTTTCATGCTGCGTGATAACATCTGAACTCCAGGATGTTGTACCGGATGTGCACATCAAAGATGCGTTGAGGGACTTCCCTGGAAATCCAACCTTCTGTTGGGAAAGTGCTGCCCCGCGCTGGGAACTACCCGAAACTCTGAATTAAATTTCAGCATTCAGATGGCTATGACTATCTTACGGGAATAGTTACCCAGGAAAAGTTAGAAGATGGGGAATGAACCAGGGAATGGCTGTCCCCCAAGCTTTTGTTTAGTTGTAAAATGTGTGGAAATGCTCCTTCTGCCTGCAAAGGACAGGGCTCTGTGTGTAAATATATATGTCTTCTAACATGCGTACGTGAGCCACACTGCAGGCCAGCTGGTTGGTTGGGTCCAGTCAGTACTTTGCTGTTTAATACTATCCGCCAGTTGTTCGGATGTATAGACTGAGTAATATGGTATATGAATTTCAGTCCCATTGTAATGTCAGGTACCATCCCTAATGCCCTTGCGATGGGATGCCTCCGCTACCCTCTCAAATCCTACATGACCACTGATCACCCGATCTTCCCCACTAGCCCCCACAACTAACAACTCCGCATTCCTTCCACTGACCACTCGACCCACTGACCAACTCCGCCCTCACCTCCCCAACACCCGTCCGAGTATCCCCTCAACATCACCCCCCACCCCCACCCCCATCGTAACCAATTACTGTACACCCTTAGTTTCTCCCTGACCTCTCACAGTGTTTGGACCTTTAAACCTAGCTGCTTTACGGCAGCTAATACTGTGAAAAAAGGGGGCTTGACTTCCTTTCACAACACTCTATTGTACTCGACTGAAGGCCTGGGGAACCCACCATGCTGCACCTTCTTCACCTGACCCGGAGGAGAAAGGTACGGCTGTATTTCAGGGCAAGTAACACGGAACCTAATGGCAATCTGACTGCCGCTTCACAGAACTATTGCCCTCTGATTATAAATGACCAAACTGCTGTGTGTAGTCAGGAATGCAATATAAACAAAGTTAACCTGGCCCCGCCGCACCTTATAAATATGAATCAATTAATTCCCTTATCGTACTCTATACATGTAACAAGCAAAGTGGATAATGGGGATGCTGTAGATGTAGTATATCTGGACTTCCGGAAGGCATTTGATAAGGTGCCACACAGAAGGTTAATTCACAAAGTGAGATCACATGGGGTTAGGGGTAACTTATTAGCTGGGATAGAAGACTGGGTGACGCACAGGAGACATGCAGGTGAAGCAGATAATAAGGAAAGCATATAGAATGCTGTTATTTATAGCGAAAGGAATAGAATGTAAAGGTAAGGAAGTGTTGTTGCAACAATACAAGGCACCTGGAGTATTATACACAGTTTTGGTCCTCTTATTTGAGGAAAGGTGTAGTGGCATTGGAGGCTGTTCAGAGGAGGTTCACTACATTGATTCCAGAGATGAGGGCTGGGATTGTCCCTTCTGGGGACTAAGTCCCCACGCCGGTGGGAAAACCGGCACCAACCTCTCCGGCGTCAACAGTCCTGAAAGTGCGGAGTTCTCTGCACCTTCGGGGGCTAGGTGGATGCCGAAGGAGTTGGCGCCATTCCAGCCGGTGGTGAAGGGACGGTGCGAGTTCGCGCATGTGCCGAAGGGGCGGCGTGATCTCGCACATGCGCGGAACGGCCGGTGTGATTCTGCGCATGCGCAGACCGGCCGGCGTATTTTGGCGCATGCGCGGGGGGTTCTCTTCTACACACCGGCCATGGCGGAGACCTCCAGGGGCCGGCGCGGGAGGAAGAAGTGCCGCCACGGAACAGGCCCGGCCGCAGATCGGTTGGCCCCGATCGCAGGCCAGGCCACCGTGGAGGGCCCCCTCCCCGGGGTCGGATCCCCCCACGCTGGCCATGAGAACGGGCAGTATGGTGGAGTTGAGGTCAGGATGGGTCAGCCATGAACACATTGAGGGTGTTAGGCGCGGGAGGCTAAATTGCCGACTCCTGCTCCTAGGTCATGTGTTCTAGGGAGCGGATGCTCTGGCTGATTTCACAATCCAGCTCTTGGTCTGTAACATTTAGGTAACAGATGAGGAACATATCAGCCTTGATAGAATGGCGGAGCAGACTCGATGGGCCGAATGGCCTAATTCTGTTCCTATATCTTATGAACTTATGAATCTACAAGAGTCAGTAATCATTGGTGAGGTTCAGATTTTTTAAATGATCTGATCGACATTCGCTGCCCGAAAGGATAGTGAAAGCTGAGGAGGACAAAAGAAACCTTTTCACGGATACTCTGAACCTTTTCTTGGAGCATTGACATGAGTAGCTGGGAAGAGCTCCAAAATGACGGCAAAATGCCGCTCCAGAGCCGCATTAATTTTGAGCGCCAACGTCTTAATGATGTGGCCGAGAGGGAGAGAAAAAGAAAGCGCACCTGCCCTCCCGATCTCACCATAAATATCTGCAGGTCAAGTCTCAGCCTGTCCAATCACATGAAGACCTACGGCAGAGACCCAGACCCAGAATAGGCATCATCCTCCAATCGAGGTACTGTAGCTGCTGACAGCGATGACAGAAATCGGATTCAATGGTAATTTTCTGAAAGAAATATGGGTAATTAGTTGGAAAAAAAAAATTGGAAAGCCACGAGGGAAAGCCTTGGAGAGTGGAACTAATCGAATTCACTTTCAAATTTCCAAATATCCTCTTTCTGTGCCCCGAAATTCTATAATTCTGTACATGCATATTGGAAAGCAAAGAACAAGAGTGAAGAAGCCTAAAAATCCTTTCAGTTCCAGTAACTTTTCATAAGTTTTCTTACTTATCATTTGCTAAGATAGCAACATCAGTGAATTGTAAAAGAAAGAAAGACTTGCATTCATATAGCGCCGTTCACTGGACATTTCAAAGTGCTTTACAACCAATTAACTCCTTTTGAAGTGTTGTAATTTAGGAAATGCGGCAGCCAGTTTTACACACAGTGAGCTCCCCCAAACAGCAATGTGATAATGATCAGATAGTCTATGTTTTTTGTGAGGTTGAGTGCAGGATAAGTGTTGACCAGGACACCTGAGATAACTGCCTCCACTCTTTTCTAAAGAAGTGCCTGAGAGGGCAGGCAGGGCCTGGGTTTAATGTTGTATCCAGAAAGGCAGCACCTCTGCCAGCGCAGCCCTCCCTCAGTACTGTAATGGAGCGTCACCGCTGATCTTTGCACTCAAGTCCTGGGTGGAGACTGGGTGGCACGGTAGCACAGTGGTTAGCACTAGTGCTTCACAGTACCAAGGTCCCAGGTTCGATTCCGGCTTTGGTCACTGTCTGTGCGGAGTCTGCACGTTCTCCCCATTTCTGCGTGGGTTTCCTCCGGGGGCTCTGGTTTCCTCCCACAAGTCCCAAAAGACGTGCTTGTTAGGTGAATTGGGCATTCTGAATTCTCCCTCTGTGTACCCGAACAGGCACCGGAGTGTGGCGATGAGGGGCTTTTCACAGTAACTTCATTGCAGTGTTAATGTAAATCTACTTGTGACAATAAAGATTATTATTATTATTAAACACATAACATGTTGATTAAAGACGAGAGTGCGACTAACAGAACCAAAACTGACAATTGCAAGTAATTTAGTTTATTCAAGGATAATTTATGATAACTTAATCACGATTGACCATCACAGGACATGACAATATTCATGTTCATTTTCAGTTCGACGATCGAGGGAGCTGTATTTTGAAAACAAATTATGCCAATATTTTCTATTCATGCAGGAACATTGAGCAAACCCCACTCATATTTTTCATGACTTTTTCAACATTCTATTTAATGTTTCTCTTTTGATGGCCTGAGATTGATGGCACAATTCATAATTTCCAAGGCGGCACAGTCGCTAGTCTGACTAATTTATATCTCAGATGGCCAAGAAAATAAACATCATTCATCAGCTATGAAGAATAACTTTCCAGGGATAACTCTGTTGTGCGTGGCTAAGGGAATTCAAGATACAGAGACATTATTAAGAAAATCCTTAAGCAGCCAAATAAAATTACCACGTATATAAAATCCAGTTTGTTTGAGGGCTCCATCATTCTGTAACCCACTGGAAGTATTTCTTGAAGTAATATTGTGCCGGTTTGACAAACTACCAATCAAGGATATATTCTATCCATTAAAATCTATGGCTGTGCACTCAGGCAGTTGATTATAAAGGTAGTTCACACAGGGTAATGCAGTGGTCATTGAATATCAATCCTCTAATACCCTACTTTTGGTGTGGTGATCCTCAGGTTAAATCACCACCAGTCAGCTCTCCCCCTCAAAGGGGGAAGCAGCCTATGGTCATCTGGGACCATGGCGACTTTACTATATGTCTGAACATTTTCAATAGGAGCATGGCATAGGGGGCATGAGGGTCCGTAGAGAGTGGGTGGAAGGACAGTGCTTGGCAAAGGAAGCATTTCTCCTGCTATGGGTGGGAGGGCAGATCCAACAATCTTTCCGCCACCCGTACCTGCCACACGGATGAAAATCTTGGCCTGTACGTTCCGGAGACATCAAGTCGGCATAGTCCATGCCTTTTTGAGGACATGGACAATGTCTGTTCAGTTGAGACTGTTCACAAAAGGCACATGCTATCAGTGCTCAAACATAAACATTTCCACATATTCGGAATTGCGGTGGTCAGCAATCTGAAACAGATTACGTGTCTGGTAATATTAGTCACAGTAAATGTGTTGCAATGTCAAGGGACCTGGCATGTAATTTTGTTCTTTCTGGCAAGCAATGTAATAATGTTTGCTTTGTCACAGTAAACAGAGATTATCATTCTGTAAAATCTTCTGTAACTACGAGCCAGAAATGTTTAGCTACTTAGTGCAGTACTTTAAGGTGCCACAGTCTGATTTATTTGCAGTGTTTCAAAATGAAATATTGTCCTCTTGGATCCTCTAACAGTCTTGTTGTTAAAGCATACCCAGCCTGTGCAAGCTTCAATGGAACATGTTAAAAACTGCCCATGTTCATCCCCAGAGGTGATGCTTTAAAACCCTACTCCTCTGTCAGTACAAGGGCTATCTAAATGTTGTAAAAAGAGGATCAGATTCGAAAGGTCCTCAAGAAGTTCAGCTTGAACCTTGGGGGTTTGTACAGCTGTGTCCTTTGCATACATCTGTTATGTGTGGGAACTAGGGTTATCCTGACATTGCGCAGCCCATATAGCTGACGTGATGACAGAATACCAAAATTGGAGAGTCCAGGGCCGTGATTTCCTGATCCTGCCGGAAGGGTGCTTTTCTAATTGGAGGGCTGCGACTAGTGGTGTTCCGCAGGGATCAGTGCTGGACCTTTGCTGTTCGTAGTATAAATAAATGACTTGGAGGAAAATGTAACTGGTCTGATTAGTAAGATTGCAGACGACGCAAAGGTTGGTGGAATTGCGGATAGCGATGAGGACTGTCAGAGGATACAGCAGAATTTAGATCGTTTGGAGACTTGGGCGGAGAGATGGCAGATGGAGTTTAATCTGGACATATGTGAGGTAATGCATTTTGGAAGGTCTAATGCAGGTAGGGAATATAAAGTGAATGGTAGAACCCTCAAGAGAATTGAAAGTCAGAGAGATCTAGGTGTACAGGTCCACAGGTCACTGAAAGGGGCAACACAGGTGGAGAAGGTAGTCAAAAAGACATACAGCATGCTTGCCTTCATTGGCCGGGGCATTGGGTATCAGAATTGGCAAGTCATGTTGCAGCTGTATAGAACCTTAGTTAGGCCACACTTGGAGTATAGTGTTCAATTCTGGTTGCCACACTACCAGAAGGATTTGGAGGCTTTAGAGAGGGTGGCAGAAGAGATTTACCAGGATGTTGCCTGGTATGGAGGACAGTAGCTATGAGGAGCGGTTGAATAAACTCGGTTTGTTCTCACTGGAACGACGGAGGTTGAGGGGCGACCTGATAGAGGTCTGCAAAATTATGAGGGGCATAGACAGAGTGGATAGTCAGAGGCTTTTTCCCAGGGTAGAGGGGTCAATTACTAGGGGGCATAGGTTTAAGGTGCGAGGGGCAAGGTTTAGAGGAGATGTACGAGGCAAGTTTTTTACACAGAGGGTAGTGGGTGCCTGGAACTCGCTATCGGAGGAGGTGGAGGAAGCAGGGACGATTGTGACATTTAAGCGGCATCTTGACAAGTACATGAATAGGATGGGAATAGAGGGATACGGACCCAGGAAATGTAGAAGATTTTAGTTTAGACAGGCAGCATGGTTGGCACAGGCTTGGAGGGCTGAAGGGCCTGTTCCTGTGCTGTACTTTTCTTTATTCTTTGTTCTAACTCCATTGGCTTTCGGCGGGGCCGGAAGACCCCGATCTGGAAAATCCCGGCCCAGGTCCAAGAGATGCCTGCATTGTTCATTTCTATCAGAGGAAGTGTGAAGCGGCAAGATGAGCCAGCAGTAACTGCTGTACGTCGGTTAGCATAGCTGAGGAATTTTCCAAATGCAACTTTTTTATTACATACAACTAAACCAAGTACAGCTGTCCATGACTAGGTGTTACACTGATGAAACCTTGTACATAGAAGAACATAGAACAGTACAGCACAGAACAGGCCTTCGGCTCTCGATGTTGTGCCGAGCTTTGTCCGAAACCAAGATCAAGTGATCCCACTCCCTGTCATTCTTCCGTGCTCCATGTGCCTATCCAATAACCACTTGAAAGTTCCTAAAGTGTCCAACTCCACTATCACAGCAGGCAGTCCATTCCACACTCTAACCACTCTCTGAGTAAAGAACCTACCTCGGACATCCCTCCTATATCTCCCACCCTGAACCTTATAGTTATGCCCCCTTGTAACAGCTACATCCACCCGAGGAAATAGTTTCTGAATGTCCACTCTTTCTATCACCCTCATCATCATATAAACCTCTATTAAGTTGCCTCTCATCCTCCTTCGCTCCAATGAGAAAAGCCCTAGCTCCATCAGCCTTTCTTCATAAGGCTTACCCTCCAATCCAGGCAGCATCCTGGTAAATCTCCTTTGCACCCTTTCCAATGCTTCCACATGCTTCCTATAATGAGGTGACCAGAACTGCACACAATACTCCAAATGTGGTCTCACCAGGGTCCTGTACAGTTGCAGCACGGTAGCATTGTGGATAGCACAATTGCTTCACAGCTCCACGGTCCCAGGTTTGATTCCGGCTTGGGTCACTGTCTGTGCGGAGTCTGCACACCCTCCCCGTGTGTGCGTGGGTTTCCTCCGGGTGCTCCGGTTTCCTCCCACAGTCCAAAGATGTGCAGGTTAGGTGGATTGGCCATGATAAATTGCCCTTAGTGTCCAAAATTGTCCTTAGTGTTGGGTGGAGTTACTGGGTTATGGGGATAGGGTGGAGGTGTTGACCTTGGGTAGGGTGCTCTTTCCAAGAGCCGGTGCAGACTCGATGGGCCGAATGGCCTCCTTCTGCACTGTAAATTCTATGAGTTGCAGCATAACCCCACGGCTCTTAAACTCAAGCCCCCTGCTAATAAATGCTAACACACTATAAGCCTTCTTCACGGCTCTATCCACTTGAGTGGCAACCTTCAGAGATCTGTGGACATGAAGCCCATGATCTCTCTGTTCCTCCACATTCCTCAGAACCCTGCCGTTGACCCTGTAATCCACATTCAAATTTGTCCCACCAAAATTAATCACCTCGCACTTATCAGGGTTAAACTCCATCTGCCATTTTTCGGCCCAGCTCTGCATCCTATCCCTATCAATGCCTCTTTGTAGCCCACAACAGCCCTCCACCACATCCACTACTCCACCAATCTTGGTGTCATCAGCAAATTTACTGACCCAGCCTTCAGCCCCCTCCTCTAAGTCATTTATAAAAATCACAAATAGCAGAGGACCCAGCACTGATCCCTGTGGTACACCGCTGGTAACTGGTCTCCAGTCTGAAACTTTACCATCCACCACCACCCTCTGTCTTCTATGTGATAGCCAGTTACTTATCCAATTGGCCAAATTTCCCTCTATCCCACACCTCCTTACTTTCTTCATGAGCCGACCATGGGGAACCTTATCAAACGTCTTACTGCAATCCATGTATACGACATCAACTGCTCTACCTTCATCTACACACCCTCAAAGAATTCAATCAAATTTGTGAGGCAAGACTTACCCTTCACGAATCCGTGTTGACTATCCCGGATTAAGCTGCATCTTTCCAAATGGTCATTAATCCTATCCCTCAGGACCCTTTCCATTAACTTACCGACCACCGAAGTAAGACTAACCGGCCTATAATTACCAGGCTCATTCCTATTCCCTTTCGTCAACAGAGGAACAACATTCACCACTCTCCAGTCCTCTGGCACTATCCCCATGGACAGTGAGGACCCAAAGATCAAAGCCAAAGGCTCTGAAATCTCATCCCTTGCCTCCCAAAGAATCCTAGGATATATCCCATCTGGCCCAGGGGACTTGTCGACTCTCAGGTTTTTCAAAATTGCTAATACATCTTCCCTCAGAACATCTACCTCCTCCAGCCTACCCGCCTGTATCACACTCTCATCCTCAAAAACATAGCCACTCTCCTCGGTGAACACTGAAGAAAAGTATTCATTCAACGCCTCTCCTATCTCTTCTGACTCCATGCACAAGTTCCCACTACTGTCCTTGGCCGGCCCTAACCTTACCCGAGTCATTCTTTTATTTCTCACATAAGACTAAAAAGCCTTGGGGTTTTCCTTGATCCGAACCGCCAAGGACTTCTCATGTCCCTCCTAGCTCTCCTAAACCCTTTGTTTAGCTCATTCCTTGCTATCTTGTAACCCTCAAGCGACCCAACTGAACCTTATTTTCTCATCCTTACATACGCTTCATTTTTCCTCTTGACAAGACATTCAACCTCTTTTGTGAACCATGGTTCCCTCACAAGGCCATTTCCTCCCTGCCTGACAGGGACATACCTATCAAGGACACGCAGTATTTGCTCCTTGAACAAGCTCCACTTTTCATTTGTGCCTTTCCCTGACAGTTTCTGTTTCCATCTTATGCTCCCTAATTCTTGCCTAATCGCATCATAATTACCCCTCCCACAATTCTAAACCTTGCCCTGACGTATGGCCCTACCCCTCTCCATTGCAATAGTGAAAGACAACGAATTGTGGTCACTATCTCCAAAATGCTCTCCCACAAACAAATCCAACACTTGGCCCGGTTCATTACCCAGTACCAAATCCAATGTGGCCCCACCTCTTGTCGGCCTATCCACATATTGTGTCAGGAAACCCTCCTGCACACACTGTACAAAAACTGCCCCATCCGAACTGTTCGACCTATAGAGGTTCCAATCAATATTTGGAAAGTTAAAGTCACCCATGACAACTCCACACCGATCCATAATCTGCTTTGCAATTTCTTCCTCCACATCTCTATTACTATTTGGGGGCCTATAGAAAACTCCTAACAACGTGACCGCTCCTTTCCTATTTCTAACTTCAGCCCATATTACCTCAGTAGGCAGATCCCCCTCGAACTGCCTTTCTGCATCCGTTAAACTATCCTTGATTAACAATGCTATTCCTCCACCTCTTTTACCACCTTCCCTACTCTTACTGAAACATCTATATCCCGGAACTTTCAACAACCATTCCTGTCCCTGTTCTAACCATGTCTCCGTAATGGCCACAACATCGTAGTCCCAAGTACTAATCCACGCTCCAAGTTCACCTACCTTATTCTGGATGCTCCTTGCATTAAAGTAGACACACTTCAACCCACCTTCCTGCCTGCCGGTACACTCCTGTGACCTTGATACCCTCCTAAGTACCTCACTACTCTCGACACTGACTTCTGGACTACAGCTCATTTTCTGATCCCCCTGACAAATTAGTTTAAACCCCCCCCCCCGAAGAGCCGGAGCAAATCTTCCTCCCAGGATATTGGTGCCCCTCTGGTTCAGGTGCAAACTGTCCTGTTTTGTACAAGTCCCACCTTCCCCAGAATGTGCTCCAATTAGCCACGCTTCCAAAACCCTCCCTTCTACACCATCCCTGCAGCCACGTGTTTATCTGCCACTCTCTTCCTGTTCCTCAACTCGCTAGCACGTGGCACCGGCAACAAACCAGAGATGACAACATGGTTTGTCCTGGCTCTCAGCTTCCCCCCTAGCTCCCTAAATTCCTGTTTAAAATCCTCGTCCCTACTCTTACCTATGTCGTTGGTACCGATGTGTGCCACAACTTGTGACTGTTGCCCTTCCCCCCTAAGGATTCTGAAAACACGGTCCGAGACGTCACAGATCCTGGCACCCGGGAGGCACATACCATCTGTGAGTCTCTTTCGCTGCCACAGAACCGTCTATCTGTCCCTCTAACTATCGAGTCCCCAATAACTATTGCTCTCCTGCTCTCCCCCCTTCCCTTCTGAGCCACAGGGATGGACTCAGTGCTGGAGATCCGGTCACCGTGGCTTACCCCTGGTAAGTCCCCCCCCCCCCACCAGTATCCAAAGCGGTATACTTGTTACTAAGGGGAATGACCACAGGGAATCCCTGTACTGACTGCTTCCTCCCAGCCCCTCTCACAGTCACCCATCTATCTTCATTCTTCGGAGTAACTATATCTCTGAAGCTACTATCTATGACCACCTCTGTCTCCCGAATGATCCATAGTTCATCTAGCTCGAGCTCCAGTTCCCTAACACGGTTTCTGAGGAGCTGGAGATGAGTGCACTTCCCACAGGTGAAATCTGCAGGGACACTGACGGCGTCCCTCACCTCAAACATTCTGCAGGTGGAACATTGCACTGCCTTCCCTGCCATCCCCTCTAGATAACTTGCGATAAAAACAAGAAAAAGAAATAAGGAGCTTACCTGATATTCATTCCCCCGCTTAGGGGTTACAGGAGGTGGAAGGATCACTACAAGTATCGTGTCTCGGGTTCAGCAATCGACCAACTTAAATACAGGTAAAATTAAAACACTTAACCAGCAACCACTGCGTCTCCCGGCTGTCTCTCCTCTCGCGCTGTTTTCCAAACATTCTCCCTCTCGGCGCATTATCTTGTGTTCCCTTACATCATCATTATGGGAGGTACTATTTACACAGTCCCACATATTAACCCTTACAAACTCTACTTTATAGTAGCATTCCTGAAAAGGCCAGGCCCCCCTAATTGGAGGTAAGTAAAATTTATGGAACCTTTTCGATTAGAAAATGTCAGAGACATGGGGTGTTTTTGGAGGTGATTTTATGCATGTGTCAGAGATTAACACACAGAGTCACAGTGACTCGTTATATGCTGCTCTCAACTCGATACTCGGCTAAGTTCAGTATGGATGCCTTAGCTGGTGACTGCGAGTGTTTGTCAAATCCTCAGCGCTGTGCTATTACTCTCTCTCTCCCTCGATAGGCTGATGTGGCCATGCAGCTGGCCATTCTTAGGTGTCTTAAAGCAGGGATTCAGGAGGGGAAGGTTGCATTGAGGAAATAGAATGAAGATTGTGACATTTTTCGGCTTTACTACCAAGGCAGGTCCGGCAAGTTGGGAAATATCTCACCTCAAGCTACCTCCTTTGACAACATAAAGCATAAAATCCATAGAACCATAGAATGCCTACAGTGCTGAAGGAGGCCATTTAGCCCATCGAGTCTACACCGCCCCTCAGAAAGAGCACTCCAACAAGGCACACTCCCCCGCCGTGTCCCCGTAACCCACATCTTTTGGACAGTAAGGGGCAATTTTACCATGGCCAATCCAAGTAACCTGCACATCTTTAGCCTGTTGAAGGAAATCGGAGCACCCAGAGGAAACCCACGCAGACACGGGGAGAACATGCAAACTCCCCACAAACAACCACCCAATGCTGGAATTGAACCTGGATCCTGGGCGCCGTGAGGCAACAGTGCTAACCACTGCACCACCGTGCCGCCATTCAACTTTCATTGCTTTTAATTCAGATGAGTGATCATTCACAATGACATATTCAGAATTATACTTTCCTGTCATGAACTCCTCGCAGAGAAAAATAAATCTTGAGATGAGGAGTGTGTGAGCAGCATTAAGTGTTTTGTTTATGTAGTCTGTTAGAGCAACAAAATTATTGTGCACCTTAAGTTAAGCGGGCCCTCAAGCATCACTAAGCTCACGATCAGTGCTCGCTTGATGCATTTAGGAGCACATATCAAAGATATAGGAGCCAGAGGGTGCTGTTTTGCTTTTTCCCTGTACTCCACTATTCAGCAAGATTGCAGCTGATCTTCTCCTTCAACTCCCAACTTCCCAAATTAACCCTTACTTTTCTCAATATCCAAATACCTATCCACTTCTGTCCTGAATATAATCACTGGCTGAGGATTCCAAGTCCTTTGTGGGGACAGATTCACCCATCCTTCAAATGAAGCAAATTTCTCCTTGCATGCCATTGCTACACTGAGATTGTAGCCCCACGTTCTGGAGTTTCCAGCCTGGGGAAATATTTTTTGTGGCCTTTAACCTGTGTGATGATATACATCACTGTAAGTACACAAAGGGTTAATGTACATACACTACACCAAGCTAGACACTAGAGGGAACACCAGAGACATGTCACACAGACAGTCAACCAATAGGTCAGTAAGATTTGACACGACCAATGGGCAGTCACGATACACACAGAGGTGACACTACCACAGGAGGGCATTACACCAACCCATATAAAAGGACAGATCACACGTGCTCAGTCTCTTTCCAGTGGAGACACTCAGTGAGTACAGACACAGGGTTCATTGAACATCACACCCACCACGTGGATTGTAGCAGACTGGTTCGTCAGTCTGAGTAGCTATCGCAGGATTAACAGTAGCGTTGAATCCAACTAGGAGAATTGTTAATAGTTTAATAAACGTGTTAAAGCTATCTCCAAGTCTGAACCTTCCTTTGTCAGAGTGCACATCAAGGAAGCAGCTTATGCTACGTCACGAGCATAACAAAACACCTTGTTGAACCTTTGAAGAATTTTACATGGTTCACTCAGATGAGCTCGCCTCAGCTTCAGGGAATATAAACCTCGTTTGCTCACAGCTTGGTTGCATATTGCAATATTGATTTCTAGAACAGAAATGCACCCCCCAGACAAGGACATTAAATTTTGGTGCAATTCACCAGTTATAATTTGTCCTCATTGATCGATTTTCATTGCAAGCAACAGGCGTGGATTTAAAATGTTTTAAAAACCAGTTTGCCCTTTCAGAGTTGCTGCTGGATGAGGTTTCTCAACTGAAATTGTACAAGAGCAACAGAACCACGACACAGAAAGAGGAACAGAATCACGTGCTACCAATATGTAGAATAATCTAATAAATGAGGAGAGCCATTTAATTAAACATATTTACTTACAGCACCTAAAGTTTGCTGACGGAGATGATTCCGTTCATCAAACAGCAGTGAACTGAAATAACCTGCACGTCTAAAATATACTTTCCAGAACAAATTATGTTGCTGCTTACCATTAAAGAGGCTACCTGTTCTTGGACAACTGGGTTTGACATTGTTAGTCATTGTTTTCTATATTAACGATCAACAAATAAACTACATAAAATGACAAAGGAAGTTGCCCTCTATGATGTCAGCCTTTACACTCAAATAGGAGCTAAATGCCAGTG
Organism: Scyliorhinus torazame; assembly: GCF_047496885.1. Taxonomy (NCBI): domain Eukaryota; kingdom Metazoa; phylum Chordata; class Chondrichthyes; order Carcharhiniformes; family Scyliorhinidae; genus Scyliorhinus; species Scyliorhinus torazame. The sequence goes on along the minus strand of NC_092721.1, from coordinate 18,335,134 downwards.
AGGTAACAGTTTCTTGCAATGTATTTGAATTTTATTTCTCTTTTATTTCTTTGTTGCAAATGTTTCTGAAATATGTCCCATTCCTCTGATCAGACCGTGTGATCAGCTGGATTTTTGTGTGGTAACTTTCAGTCCCAGGATATGAGTAAGTGATGTTCGTACAGTTGTGGTGAAATGAGCAAAAATAACCAAGACATTGTTAGCTTTACACCACACAATATTGGGAGCAGGAGTGGGCCATTCAGACCCTCCAACCTGCTCCACCATTTGGTGGCTAATCTGATTATGGCCTTGAGTCCAATTTCCTGACTGCCCCATAATCATTGACTCACTTGCTTATCAAAAATTGATCGAACTCAGCCATGAATATGTCCAATGACTCTGCCTCCACTGGTCTTTGGAGAAGAGAATTCCACAGACTATCAAACCTCCGAGAGAATAACAATCTCCTCATCACAGTGTAATTTTTAAACACCCTTGTCAAGTCCCCTGGAGATCTTAAATGTTTCACCAACATTCAGTCCCTTCACACCCGATGAACAGTGTGTACCATCTACAAGATGCACTGCAGGAACTTACCAGGATTCCTTAGGCGGCACCTTCCAAATCCACAACCATTACCACCTAGAAGGACAAGGGCAGCAGATACCTCAGAACACCACCACCTGGAGGCTCCCGAAAAAGTCACTCATCATCCTGATTCGGAAATACATCGCCATTCCTTCACTGCTGCTGGATCAAAATCCTGGAATTCCCTCCCTAACAGCCTGTGGCTCAGGGAATGCAGTGGTCGAAAAAGGCAGCTCACCACCACCTTCTTAAGGGCAACTAGGGATTGTCAATAAATGAGGGCTTAGCCACCACACCCACATCTGTAAAACAAAATGAATTATAGGGCCAACATGCTCAACCTTTCCTTCTCAAGACAAACCCTTCATCCCAGGGTGATTCCCGTCATCCTTTACTTAGGAAGGATGTCTAAAATGAAACAATTGCTCACCCACTGACTGACAGCTGCATCGGAATTGGTCTAAGTAGGGCAGCAGTAGTGCTGCCTCACGGCGCCGAGGTCCCAGGTTCGATCCCGGCTCTGGGTCACTGTCCGTGTGGAGTTTGCACATTCTCCCCGTGTTTGCGAGGGTTTCACCCCCACAACCCAACGATGTGCAGGGTAGATTAATTGGCCATGTTAAATTGCCCCTTGATTGGAAAAAAAGAATTGGGTACTCTAAATTTTTTATTTTTAAAAAATTGGTCCACGTGTGGCCCAGATTCTTCAACGATTTGTAGAATCGTTGACTGGATTAGCCACTTGTGCAAGCTGTCAGCCTATACACAGGGGTGAAGAGAGAATTATGGGAGTTATTCTTGTGCCCAAGTTGCTCATCAGGAACATCGCCTCACTGCTGGCCTAAAGCTCTGATTAACAGAAATCAGGGAACCGTTTGCTCACTCGCTCAGGACGTGCTTGTTCTAAACAGATCCAGGGAAGGGTGGGCAGAAAACAGAAGAGTGCAAATATTGAAGCTGAAGATAAATTTAACATGCTCTGTTTGGAAGAATTTAAAGACGTTGAGCATAATGAAAGGGCGAGAAAACTTGTAACATCGCATTATTTTACTGCTGAGATATATTTTTGATCTACGAGGCAACTGTGGAGAATTGGAGAATTTATCAATCGTTGCGTGCTAGCATCTAATGCTTGACCGGACAATGCTTCAGCGTCAGGGCAAATAGTGTTCTGCAATAGGACCCAAAATGGAACGATTCAAGTGTGTGCAAGTGTTCAAGTGTTTTTAGGCGTTGGGTAATAATTACAGTCTGAACATGTAGGCAGTTGTTACAGTTGGATAGATATAGGCACATGAATAGCTGTGATATGGAAAACATTTTCATTTAAAATAAATATTCAATGCTTGGGCAGCATTTAATGGTCAGGCTCTTTATGTGGACCTTTGTAAAGCATTTTCGGGGAGAATGACTCCAGTCTCTATACTGTAAGTGTGTAAATATGTACATTTGAAGGCACTTTTGGTTTTACTAGACATAGCAACCACACGAGCACCAAATTTTTCCCTATAGCCCTCCTATATGACATGTAGAGAACACATTCAGAATCGTGAAGGAATAAATCTCTTGAGAACTGTGATTTCTCCGCACTTCCAGGGGCTAGGTGGACGGCGGAGGGGTTGGCACCGCGCTAGCTGGCGCCGAAGGGACTGTGCGAGTTCGAGCATGCGCCGAAGGGTCGGCATGATCTCGGACATGCACGGAACCACCGGCGTGGTTCCACACATGCGCAGACCAGCCAATGTACTCTGCCGCATGCGCAGGGGGTTGTCTTCTCCACGCCGGACCCTGTAGGGCTCCGCCATGGCCGGCAAGGAAGGAAGGAGTGCCCCCACGGCACGATGGGCCCCGATCGCGGACCAGGCCACCTTGGGGGCCCCCCACGGGGTTGGATCCCCCCGCGCCCATTCGAGGACCGCCCCAGCCGACTTACCTGCCAGGTCCCGCAGTGTGGGACCATGTCTAACCCATGCCAGCGGGACTGCCCAACAAAGGACGGCTGATCAGCCCATCAGGGCCCAGACAATTGCCGGGGGGCCGCTACCAACAGCCCCCGACCAGCGTGGCGTGAACCTCGCCCCCGCCTGAAAACCGGCGCCGGAGAATACGGCAGCCGCCGTCGGGGTGGCAGGACGGGATTCGCACCGCCCCCGGGGATTCTCCGACCTGGCAGAGGGTCGGAGAATCCCGCTACAAATGTTTCCACTTCCAGGCGAGAATGGGACAGGGGGCCATGAATGTAAGATAGTCACTGATTCTCGACCGTGTAAAAGAAAATAGTTTCCCGACATTGCCTCCCGTGCTTTTGCCAATCACGTTAAATTTGTCACCTCTGGCTATCGACCCTTCGGTCATTGGAAAGAGTGTCACCTTTTCGTGTGTTGATGGTCAGGATTGGGAAATTGAATTTCCAAAGTCACCAGTGAACATCCTGACAGGCTGTAGAGTTCAATGCAGTTTAATTTATTCAGTCACTGCATTGAAGGGTTGATGCTGTCCTGACACGTCATTAACAGCCCATTGTTAAAGAACAACCTACCTCCTATTCACAACGATGCAATTGGAGAACTGACTGGTGTTTGGTATGTCTATTTGATATCTGATTGAAGTGTTTGACCCAGAACAATAGACTCCCAAAGGAGCAAGCATGACCGATAGTAAGTGCGTAAGAAAGAATAAAGCGGCACTGAAGTTTGTTGGAAAGGTGATAGATAGGAAGCTCTGAACCCATCTAAAATTGGTGATTCCGCTAAATGATACAATGATAGCTTGCTGCCTCCAAAAAAACAAAACAAACACAAAAATAAAAAAAATTAAAATTAAAAAAACCTAAAAACAAACAACTCTTACCTTACAGAATGTAGCTGCCCTGTGAACTAACTGGAACTCCGCCCTCCGACTCTGCTCCCAGTCAGCTGCACACTCTGTAAACTCCCGACTCCCGTCACGCTCTTTGAGGAAATGTAGGAACTAAAATGAAAGGAGCACCTTACTCCCTCCTCAACTAACTCCCTCAGTCACCAAGCTCTCAGTTTAACACTCTAATGCAACCCAGTCAGCACTCCAGTGCAAACCTGGAGTAATTGTTCCTTATCGTATGTTCAAAGAATTCACATCACTACCAGCACCCCAATCATCGACCTTATCTCCTCCATTGTGCTCATCGCCACTGCCTCCTTTCCAACCCGGTCATGTCCCTTCCTCTTGATCTCAAAGGCCTGGCAGCTTCATGTAAATGGGATGTGAGGCCTAATACAAGGGCTGGGTATAAAGGTTGTGGTGCCTCAGGCCTTAGTTATTGAAGAACGGGGCTAGTTCGTTATATTTAACTTTGTCCTTAATAATGCATGCATTCATATTTCTCAATTTCAGTTTCACAGTTTTGAGTAAGTCCGATGTCAGTCCCAAACTGTGCTCTAAAAACGCTAAAATACCAGCAAACACTGCGGGTGCTGGGAACCTGAAATAGTAACAGAAAATGCTGGAAAAACACAACAGATCTGGCAGTATCTGTCGAGAGGGAAACAGCTGAGGAGAGTTTATTTCTCTCCACATGTGCTGCCAGACCTGCTGACGTTATTCACCACTTTTTGTTTTTTACCTCTTAAAAGCTCCAAATTTAATTTTATAGAATGTAGCAATGTGCATCTTGATTCCTCCTAGCTAGCAACTAAAAATGCCGGGAATACACAGCAGCTTCATCTGGACAAAGGAAAGACTGAGCTGAAGGATTGGATTTGCTGGCTCTCTACCTGTGTGCTTAAAAGTGGGTCTCTTGTAAATGCAGTGTGTCCCACCCGCCACCTTCCCCACCCAGCCCCGACTTGTCTCCCATGTTGCAGTGGGGGTCCGAAGGGTGCTGGAGGTGTCAGTGGCCCGTTCACCTTTGGGCCTATTGAGACTCCACTTAAATACTTCATCCCGCCCCGCCGTTATTTTACCCACAGCAGGGGGACATCTAGGACACGTGGGTAGCGCAGCAGCCTCACTGGGTGAGCTGTCGTCGGCAAGAAGTAGGGGACCTCGTTTGAGGATCCCTTGTACCCGTTGAAGGTGGGTCCAAGTCCCGCTTTAACCCTGCCCCCCCCACCCCGCGACCACTCACACTGGCCAAACACCTCCCTCGCTACCTTCACTGGGGCCTGCCAGCCAGGACATGCCTCGAATTTCGCTTCCAGAACCTCCTCTTCTTCAAGACTGACTGTAGCCCAAGTCGTGACCACCACTGGAACCTGACGCTGCCGGCACTACAGAGCTGATGGCCAATTGGATTGCCTCCCCAGATGGGAGCAGAAGCCTCGCCCTGATCCACTTAATGCCCTTCTGAGCGTAAAATGACTACGGCGTAGTTGACGTTCTCTTGGGCAGGCGTTCTGGTCGGGCATGTGGGAACACGGTACTCCGTATGCTCCAACCCGAAGGCTGAATGCTAGACGGCCAATTAGATAGGCCGTAAAGACAAGAGTCAACTAAATGTGAGAGGAATGAGGACCAAAGTTAAATAAGTGAGGGAGGTAGTGTGAACTCACTGAGGTGATTGTAATTTGTAGCTGTAAAACAGCCGAGAAGAAAGTGGTTAAAGATATAAAAGATCATTAAGGAGGTAATATGGATCATTTATTAAAATAAGAAAGTTTAAAGAAGGTGTCAAGAGATAAGAGTAAAAAGGACACACTGGAGGAGGTCCTAGTGACTGGAAGTGGGAGAAAACTAGGAGACCGAAAGAGACAAGGAAAAAAAGCTGCAAATACAATGGGAAAGTGTGACAGAACGCGCAAGTCGAGCACAGTGGCCAGGATTTTCCGTTCACGCCCAAGTCGGGAATGTCACGGGTGGGATGAGCAAGTTTGGAGCGGCAGCTTAAAGTCAATGGGCGGGTTTTTCTGGCCGTTCCAGGCAGCGGGAATGTCTGGTCCTGCTGGAGGGCGCAAACAACAGGAACGGGACTGGAGGATCTCACCGCCGGCCAATGAGGGGCCGCCTCTGCCAATGCAAAATACTCCACTGCGGAAATTCCCGCCCTCAAATGTGACTTTTGGCGGGATTGGAAAATCCCAGCGGCGGGTGGAACCGGAAAATCCTGTCCGGCGGATGCCCCGATCAGGAGTGGAGGAAAAGAACGGCAGCTTTAACATTGTAAAATGCCCTCGGGTGCTGCGCAGGAAGGTTATCAGATACGGCTCGAGACTGAAGGACTGAAGGAAAATCTTTTCATTTATTCCAAAACCAATTAAACCCTATTCTGTCACCTCCTGGAAATGCAGACGTTGCAAATGCTACATTTTAAATATTGTCATAATTTTGATGAGAAAACATTTCAAACTTTTCCCCTCCCAAAATTGCTAGTTTCAAAACAAAACGATAGGCTGGTTTTGAGTGGCACCGACATGGCGAAGAGTGAGGTAGACAGGTCCACGGAGGGAATTCCAGGAATTTCGGACTTGGACACGTGAAGGCATGGTCGTGGGTCTAACGATGAAGGTCTGGGATGCACAAAGGGCCAGACTTTAAAGAGCGTGCAGATTTTGGAGGGTTAACGAGCATATAGAGATGAGAATGGAGTGAGGCCATGGAGCGATTTGAACACAAGGTCCTGATAAAGGAGTCAATGGGCCAGTAACAAGGTCCAATCTGTGGGTTCGATCACCTGGTAGCTCTACTTTAAGCCTTGAAACACTTAAATGTCAGTCAAAGTCAAGACTTAGTATCACAAATGTAACTGTGCCTTTCTTCAATCCAGTTCTTTGTTACGAGATGGGAAACAGAGTCGGCACCATCATTTTAAAATGTGTGAGAACAACAATCTAATTGATGGGGTGAATTTGTTGGAATAGGAGGAGGTAATTCAGTCGCTCCAAATTGTTCTGCCCTTCGTTTAAATCATTACAAAAGCCACACAACTAAAAAAAAGCTGGCTAATGTTGTGTTCTGCTGCTTCGGATAACACAGGCTGCTACTTGATGCAGTCTTAACTAAAGGATGCTCCAGACTCTGAAATGAGTTCAACGTGTTTATTAAATTATTAACACAGTTCTCAAATGAGTTCGACTCTCTGCTAATCTAACTGTAGTAACTCAGTCTAACTGTACCAGCTTACTCTAAGCCACGTGCTGGGGTGTGATGCTGCTGATCAACCCTGTCTAACTCTCTAGATGTCTGTCTGTGGGAAGAGGCAGGGTGTGAGTGCCTCACCCCTTTTATAGTGTTTATGTCATGCCCCCTTGTGGTGTTGCCACCTCTGAGTGTCCTGACTGCCCATTGGTTGTGTCCTATCCTGAGTGTTCATTGGTTGCATGTTTGCATACCATGACATCTGCCCCTTTTCCTTTTTCTTTTTTTGTAGATGTATATACATGTGAATGTGTCTGTCTAATGTGACTGACTGAGGAACACAGAACAGAACAAACAAAACAAATGTTCATAAGTCCAGTCTCTGAGGCTTGCGTCTGATCCTCATCGACCGCCGGAGAGGTGGTGGAGGGGATGACGGTACCTTGACAGGCGAGTGGGAGGCACGACTGGTGGCCTCGTTGTTCGAGGTGTCTGGAGGTGGCAATTTGACATGTGGAAATGGAGGGGAAAGTGGTTGTGGGCAAGCAACTTTTCGCAGTGCCCTTCGATTCCTTCGCACAATGAAGCCATCAGCCATATGTATGACATAGGATCTGGGGGCGGCCTGTCGAACAACGACAGCCGGAACAGATCACCCACCATCCTGTATCTTGATCCTGACTTTGTCTGCCGGGGATAGTACGTCCAAATCGGTGGCATGTGCGTCAAAGTCCTGCTTCTGGCTGTCGCGAAGCTGCTGTATCTTCTGCAGCACAGGGAGGTGATTAAGGTTGGGCAGGTGTATGGCTGGAAGCGTTGTCCGCAGGTCCCTGTTCATCAGCAGTTGAGCTGGCGACATGCCAGTGGACACGGGAATTGCCCGGTATGCAAGTAGTGCAAGGTGTATGTCGGAAGCGGTCCGAGGCCTTGCGGATGAGCTGCTTAATGATGTGCACCCCTTTTTCGACTTTGCCATTGGACTGCGGATAGTGCGGACTGGAGGTGACAGGCCTGAAATTGTAGCCCTTGGCAAACGTGGACCATTCTCGACTGTGGAAGCACGGGCCATTGTCACTCATGACGGTGTTCGGGATGCCATGCCGTGAGAATTTCTCTTTACACGCTTTGATGACGGTCTGTGAGGTGAGGTCTGGCAGCTTCAGCACCTCAGGATAGTTTGAAAAGTAATCGATGATTAAGATATAGTCGCGACCATTCGCGTGGAACAGATCAATGCCAACCTTGGACCACGGAGAGATCTCTAGGTCATGTGGTTGGAGCATCTCCTTGCGCTGCGCTGGTTGGAACCTCTGACAGGTTTTGCAGTTCAGGACCATGCCCGCCTCGGAGAATGGCGGGGACCGGCGCGACTCAATGGGCCCCGGGGCTGCCCAAATTCTCCGGCCTGGGATGGGCCGAAGTCCCGCGTAATTTGGAGTAGGTCTGGCGTAAATTGGAGTAGGTCCTTACTAGTGGGACCTGCCGGCGCGGGCGGCCTCCGGGGTCCTTGTGGGGCGCGGGGATTTCTGGGCCCGGGAGGTGATCCCACGGTGCCCTGGCCTGCGATCGGGGCCCACCGATCCGCGGGCGGGCCTGTGCCGTGGGGGCACACTATTCATCCACATCGGCAGCTGTGGTCCTCCGCAATGGCCGATGCGGAGACAAAACCCCCTGCCCATGCGCCGGGGTGATGCCAGCACACGCTGGCGCTCCCGCGAAAGCGCCAACTCGCGCCGGCCAGTGATGGCCCTTCGGCACCGGTTGGCATGGCGCCAAGCCCCTTCCCCGCCCGCTGGCCGGCGGCGCGCAAACCACTCCAGGGCGGGGCTAGCTCCTGAAGGTGCAGGGCCTTCTGCTGGATTCTTCTAGTTGGATTTGCCAAAATCCTTCGGATGCGTCCAATTTTGAGAAGAAGCGCGTGTGTGCCATCTCACTTGTGATTTCTTCCCTCTTCGGGATGGGGTAATGTTCCCGCATCATGTTTTTGTTTAGATCCTTGGGGTCAATGCAGATGCGTAGGTCCCCCGAAGGCATGTTTACGCACACAATCAAACTGACCCAGTCTGTTGGTTCAGTGACCTTGGAGATGATGCCTTTTTGTTATAGACTCGTGAGCTCTGCCTTCAGGCGCTCCCTCAGTGGAGCAGGGACACGTCGTGGTGCGTGGACCACTGGCTTGGCATCAGGCCGCAGTAGAATCTTGTACTCGTATGGCAGCATGCCCATCCCGCTAAATACATCTGGGTACTGGGTTAGGATGTCGTCGATGCTGACTTGAAGATCCGAATGGGACAGCGTCGTGGTGTAGACCCTTTGAGTGAGGTTCAGTTGCTTGCAGGCGTGCGCACCTAGCAGGGACGCCCTGTCTGGTTTAACAATCTCGAAGAGTAAGCTTGCTTGTGTGTGTCGGCTGGACACCTGCAGATGGCAGGACCCCTGTGCCTTGATTGCGTTTCCATTGTAGTCCAGGAGTTTGCAGGCAGCTGGAAGGATTGTGGGGGCTTCTTGATTCTCTTGAAGTCCACCTGCGAAATCAGGTTGGCGGAGGCACCTGTGTCCAGTTTGAACTGGATGGGGCAGTGGTTGACCTTCATCACTGCATGCCATTCGTCCCTGGAATCCACGATTGATTGGACTCGCCATGTGTCCGGTGTGGCATATTCGCACTTCGTAATAATGCCCACTCGGTAAGTGTTGTCCAGGTATTCATCATCTGGATCTGTCGCGCTGCCTGGATCAGAGTCATGCTTTCGGTGTCGCACACTTCTGATGCGCCGCTGTCGGAATTGGGAGCGCTGGCTCCTGACTGGTGGTGCAGATCTGCACAGGGCTGCATAGTGGTTTGGTTTCCCACAGTTTAAACAGCGTTTGCCTCTTGCAAGGCAGTTTTTAAAAAATTGGGCATTGCCGCAGTTCGCACACGTCAAGAGATCAGCATCATGACGCTCAGTGTGTCGTCCCGCATGCACGGTGCGGTTCTCAGACGGCTGCACCTGCGCAGTGCAGCTTTCGGCTGCTTCATGTTGCCGATCACATTGCGCATGCGTCGGGCCCCGGGAAGAGCGCGCAAAATGGCCGCTTCTGTCAATGTGGAGCTGCTGCATCCGTGAGATGACCTGAACACTCTCCACCTCGTGGGAGGCTTGTTTTTCACTTTCTGTAAATAGTGATTTTTAGAGTGCTCACGCACAGTACACATTTCAATCGTGACTGGCAGGGTCATGTGCTTAATTTTTAACAATTGATCAGAGTGGACTCCAAAAATGATTTGGTCTCTGATAATGGAGTCAGTGATATCACCGAAGTTGCAGGATTGCGCTAGCAGTCTAAGGTTAGTTAGATAGGAGTTGAAGGATTCGTCTTAACCTTGCATCCTCTGTTTGAAGATGTAGCGCTCGAAGATTTGGTTGGTGTGTCCAGGATAGTTTGGTATTTTGTTTTGTCCTGCCCTTCGGAAAAGTGAAAGTATTTGAAGATCTCTATCTCATGGTCACCCGCAGTGGTGAGTAGAAGAGCTATCTTCCGAGCATCGGTCGCGCCATTGAGGTCGGATGCTTCCACGTATAGTTGAAATTTCTGCTTGAATGATCGCCAGTTGGCACTAAGATTGCCTGTGGTCCTGAACTGATGAGGAGCCTAAATTTTGTCTATTGTGCCTGTATTCAGTAGCTGGATGTCACGGATCTTGCTGAGTTGAACTAAATAGATTGAACAGTCACTCCTGGTATCATGTTGTGTTCTGCTGCTTCGGATAACACAGGCTGCTACTTGATGCAGTCTTAACGAAAGGATGCTCCAGACTCTGAAATGAGTTCAGCGTGTTTATTGAACTATTAACACAGTTCTCAAATGAGTTCGACTCTCTGCTAATTTAACTGTAGTAACTCAGTCTAACTGCACCAGCTTGCTCTAAGCCACGTGCTGGGGTGTGATGCTGCTGATAAACCCTGTCTAACTCTCTAGATGTCTGTCTGTGGAAAGAGGCAGGGTGTGAGTGCCTCATCCCTTTTATAGTGTTTATGTCATGCCCCCTTGTGGTGATGCCACCTCTGAGTGTCCTGACTGACCACTGGTTGTGTCCTATTCTGAGTGTTCATTGGTTGCATGTTTGCATATCATGACAGCTAACACCATTTTTAGGACAAATCTAAAAGCATGCAAACCGTTTGTACAGATTCAGGTCAACTTTGATGCTTACGTTCTTTATACGTTTGCAATGATCATTTTTTTTCCAATTAAGGTGCAATTTAGTGTGGCCAATTCACCCGCCCTGCACATAGAACATAGAATTTACAGTGCAGAAGGAGGCCATTCATCCTATCGAGTCTGCACCAGCCCTTGGAAAGAGCACCCCACTTATGCCCACACCTCTGCCCCATACCCGTAACCCAGCAACCCCACCCAACCACTTTGGACACTAAGGGCGATTTAGCATGGCCAATCCAGCTTACCTGCATGTCTTTGGACTGTGGGAGGAAACCGGAGCACCCAGAGGAAGCCCACACAAACACGAGGAGAAGGTGCAGGCTCCGCACAGGCAGTGACCCAAGCCGAGAATCGAACCTGGGACCCTGGCGCTGTGAAGCGAAGTGCTAACCACTGTGCTACCATGCCGCCAGAAAAGTTCATTCCCATACCGGGAGTCGAACCCGGGCCGCCTGGGTGAAAACCAGGAATCCTAACCACTAGACCATATGGGAATATTTGGTTTGTGGGGGTGAGACCCACGCAGACATGGGCAGAATGTGTAAACTCCACACGGACAGTGACCCGGGGCCGGGATCGAACCCGGGTCCTCAATGCCGTGAGGCTGCAGTGCTAACCACCGTGCCACCCCCACATTTGCAATGATGACAATTTGAGGCATTGCCTGATGTACGACACATAAGATGCAAGCATTATTGTTTTGATTCAAAGGAAACATTTTGAGGATCATTTCTGCAGTTTTGTCTCTTTGTTTAATTGGCTTTTAGTCCAGTTTAAATAGGTATGTGATTGACTTAAAAATGACAGTGTTATTTTTTTTCAAACGATAGATGCAGTTTCGATCATTTTATCCACCAACCACTTAAAAAAAGAAATAATGAGGTTTCCTATAGCTGTATGGAAAGACACAATCTTTTATAAAGCCTACTATGCGATGGTGCCTGCCAAAACATGAAGCAATTTCTCCCCAAAGAAAAACTGGTGTGAAGATAAAATAAAGACTTTGTGAGAAAGACATTTTGTGAGTTAAAGACGGAACACTTGATAAGATTCCAGGGAATAGATTGTATTCATTTCCATATATTCTGTGTTGAAGGCCGTCGGCATGTATTGATTTTTCGCATTGGCTTCCTTAAGCCTGCTCTCAGCAGAAAGTGTGATTAAGGCTACAAACTCTCTCTGGCACTTCATCAACAACACCTTTCTCCCTTTGTGGTCCACAGGCTGACAGTGACGAGCCCCCCCCTGATGCCACACTGTGATTTGGAGGCAGGCAGCTCAGAGGAACTCTTCCAGGCTGTGAACCACGCGGAGCAAACCTTTTGTAAGATGGAGATTTACCTGAAGCAGCAGCAGCTGTGTGATGTCATCCTGATTGCGGGAGACCGAAAGATACCAGCTCATAGGTAGGGCATCCATGCATTTGTCCTGTCAATCAACTCTGAACAATTAAAAACCAACCTGTTTGGTACAAAAGAAGTTACTTCTTGGAATGCCTTTTGGTATGTTTTTTTACAAGTACTGATTGGAGTATTAGGTCCCCATGAAGCTCCAGCTAATATAATAATAATAATCTTTATTGTTACAAGTAGGCTTACATTAACACTGCAATGAAGTTACTGTGAAACGCCCCTAGTCGCCATACTCCGGTGCCTGTTTGGGTACACTGAGGGAGAATTCAGAATGTCCAATTCACCTAACAAGCACGTCTTTCGGGACTTGTGGGAGAAAACCGGAGCGCCCGGAGGAACCCCACGCAGACACAGGGAGAACGTGCAGACTCCGCACAGAGAGTGACCGAATTGGGAATTCAACCCGGGACCCTGGAGCTGTGAAGCAACAGTGCTACCCACTGTGCTAATCTGCTGCCCTATCTTACTAAGCAAATTGCCTTCAGCTGAGGAAAGGCAATCATGCAAGGCCTCATTGGGTGTAGTGCCACTTTGATCTCCCTTTCCTAAAGAAAGATATATTTACCTCAGTGGGGTGCACAACTGAGGTGCACTGGACCATCTCCTGGTTTGAGAGGATTGTCTACTGAAGAGAAATAAAGTAAACTAGGCCCATTTTCCAAGGGATGAGGGAATAAGGGATGATAGAAACATATAAAATTCTCAAGGGGCTTGACAGGGGAGGTGCTGAGAAAATGTTATCCCTGGTGGGAGAATCTGGAACACAGGATCATCATCTCGGACCATTTTAGGACAAATTCTACGTTCCAAGAGTTGAGAAACTTTGGAATTCACTACTCCAGGGAGTTGTTGCTGCGCGGTTGTTGAGTATTTTTAAGTCAGTAGCCGATAGAATTTTGAACACGAAAGGAATTAAAGGATGTGGGGACCTGATGGGAAGGTGAAGTTGAGGTAAAACATCAGCCAAGTTCCTGTTGGGCATTGGAGCAGGTTAGAAGGGTCAATGGCCGACAACATCATCTATTTCTTAAAGTCTTAACTTGTACTCGTTGAAGACATATCTGAGGGAGACAAATTCCCAGCTTCTTGCCATTGAGTCTGAAACATTGAGGTGTTAAGCTGAAAGCATATTTAATTGGCATGGGCATAGTTCAAGGAAAGAGTTCCACCGATCGCAATTAGTAGTAAATCATAGACATCTAAAAAAGCAAACTTATGATTCTGCTGCAAGTAACCAAAAGCAGAATCTTTACCATTCATTTTTGTTTTTGCGTCACAATACTTAAGAGTTACAGGTATTATAATAGGCCACAAACTATTTAATTATCAAATTTGCCCAACATTGCAGGTGGAGTTTGAGAAGATGGAAGATATGTAAATAACCACAAGCACTCTAAGGCCAACAGCTAGTGTATGTATTCCACAATCAGTAGAATAAGCAGATCAGGCATCAGTATTAATCAGTTCAAAAGATGCAATTAAAATTAGTTTTTAATTGAGCACAGAACTGTTTTTCTCCCACTTGACTTTTCAATTTTTGCTGAAAGTAGAGACCTATCAAAGTTTTTCATCTTGCACTCATCAGGACACTTAGCAAGAATACCAATATAAGGGGAAAACACCGATTTATACTGAATGAGAAGTGAGTGTTGATTGATTTGAAATGATTTCTAACTGGTAGAGGCATTGCTATGGAGAATGGAATGCACCAGTTAATGGTGACTAATAGTCAACTGCCAAGCATTGTTTGAAGTTTAAACCAGGCAGCGTGACTCTGATTGGTCGAGACATTGCCCTGATGAATGATTCAGAAAATGGCTGTCACCTAATTTGTTTGGTTGAAACAGGCGCAATGTGTGTCCATATACTTTCATTCTGCAAAGAACAGGGCCCTGTGTATTAATATATGTAGCATCCAGTACATGAAAGGATCTGATCAGGTTAGCCGTTATCCAACAGGATGCCTTTTATGCATTCTATTTCAGCATAAAGCTTGCATGGTACGCAAATGACTCGAACCATATCCTGAGCTATTTTCTCATCATGCAAGCTTTATACTGAAATAGGACACATCAAAGGCATTCTGTGGGATAATGGCTAACCTGATCAGATCACTTCACGCTGTATGTCACGGAAACTCATGAACGGGCTGAAGATCCATCACTCTCAGCCCAGAAAAGTGCCCAGGATACCTCAGATTACTCTGCAGGGATATCAAAAATTTAAGCAACCTAATTACTCTGCAGTAGAAACACGAGTGGTATTCGCCACTAATAGGATACTGCCATCATCCCAAAATGATGTTCTGCCTATCACACAAATTGGTAATGTGGTATATAATAATAATCTTTATTAGTGTCACAAATAGGCTTACGTGAGCACTGCAATGACGTTGCTGTGAAAATCCCCTAGTCACCACACTCCGACGCCTGTACACTTAGGGAGAATTCAGAATGTCTAATTCACCGAATAAGATTTCACTGCCAGTGTGATGTTAGGTATGTAGGCCACATGCCACAAAGACTGGTGGATCCTGTCAAACAACCTGTCCCGGCTGCTGTTCAGGTATGAGCAAGGCCATACCGAACCAGCCAAGTGCCTTCATAACTCAAGACACAGTGTCCAACATTAGTTTTGATTCCGGGATTGGACAACATATGCCAAAACATCCTCGGTATGCTAAGAATTATGCTGAAAAACAATTTAGGATTATCAGTCAGGCTCACAGTGCGGCGTATTTGCATGCACTGGAAGCTACACATATTAATTCACAGGTCCCTGTTCTATGCAGACAGAAAGAACATGTACACACATTGCGCCCATTTCAGTGAAACATAATAAGTGGCAGACACTGGCTGGCTCACTCTTCAGGGCAATGTCTTTATCAATCCGGATCAAGCTGTCTGGTTACAATTTTAAACAATGCTTGGCAGTTAACTGTCAGTCACCATCAACTGATGCAATCTCAATGGCAATGTCCCTGTCAATCAGATTCCAATGGCCAATCAATCAACATTCTCTTCTCATATAGTAAAAATTGTTGATTCCCCCTTATGCTGTATTCTTGCAAAGTGTCCCGGTGAGTGAAAGACGAAAAGGCTTCGACATGTCTCTTTCTATAGCAGCCCACACATTCTGTATCACCAAGCACTGTTTTCAATTGTAATTTTCTCAGCCATGGTTTGTTTCACATTGCACTTTTAAATGTGTTTAACGTGAGAAAGAGGGGTTGTTGCTTACATTAACATAGTGGGATTCTACTTACTCCAGTGCAGGAGTATTAAGCAGAATATTCTGGTAGAAGTAAACGGAAATACTGGAATTGATTACCAACCAATTAAACAAAAAGGATTTCCAGCCCTTTTGCTTATGTTGCAGTTAGAATAACAGGTACATCAATATATTTTACATATTTTAAGATTATTGTAGCTGGGATATATTTTTATTGAACCGCCAACAAGCATCAATTTTGATCATCTATTAAAAAACATGAGGCTAACAATAACTTGTGGCGATACTAGGGGGAGTATATTTACCTAGATGCATGAGATTCCCTAGCTTCTCTATTGCAAAAGGAAATTAATCCACAAAAAAAGTCCCACGCTTTTGGAACAAACAAGCATATTGTGCTCTCAATGCATGCATGCATGTTTCCTAGTATCATTATCAGTAATTTTAGAGTTTCTGTTCAAACATCAAGACTGATTAAATTTTATGCAACTGATTGTCAGAAACTCCACAGCAAGTGCATTTATCTGAAACCAATTATAAGTATGAAAGTAATGAGTAGGTGTCAAGTGGAGACAAAATATTTTTGTACTCAATTTAAAACTGATTTTACTAATCTGTAATTAAAATTATCTTTATGATGCATTGATATAGAATTCGTAATACACGATTACAAAGAACAAATAACAAAGAAAAGTACAGCACAGGAACAGGCCCTTCGGCCCTCCAAGCTTGTGCCGACCATGCTGCCCGTCTGAACTAAAATCTTCTACACTTCCTGGGTCCGTATCCCTCTATTCCCATCCTATTCATGTATTTGTCAAGATGCCCCTTAAATGTCACTACCGTCCCTGCTTCCACCACCTCCTCCAGCAGCGAGTTCCAGGCACCACTACCCTCTGTGTAAAAAACTTGCTTCGTACATCTCCTCTAAACCTTATCCGTCGCACCTTAAACCTACGGCCCCTAGTAATTGACCCCTCTACCCTGGGGAAAAGCCTCCGACTATCCATTCTGTCTAAGCCCCTCATAATTTTGTAGACCTCCATCAGGTCGCCCCTCAACCTCTGTCGTTCCAGTGAGAACAAACCGAGTTTATTCAACCGCTCCTGATAGCTAATGCCCTCCATACCAGGCAACATCCTGGTAAATCTCTTCTGCACCCCCTCTAAAGCCTCCAAATCCTTCTGGTAGTGTGGCGACCAGAATTGAACACTGTACTCCAAGTGTGGCCTAACTAAGGTTCTACACAGCTACAAACATGACTTGGCAATTCTTATACTCAATGCCCCGGCCAATGAAGGCAAGCATGCCGTATGCCTTCTTGACTACCTTCTCCACCTGTGTTGCCCTTTTCAGTGACCTGTAGACCTGTACACATAGATCTCTCTGACTTTCAATACTCTTGAGGGTTCTACCATTCACTGTATATTCCCTACCTGCATTAGACCTTCCAAAATGCATTACTTCACATTTGGCCGGATTAAACTCCATCTGCCATCTCGCCGCCAAGTCTCCAAACAATCTAAATCCTGCTGTATCCTCTGACAGTCCTCATCGCTATCCACAATTCCACCAACCTTTGTGTCATCTGCAAACTTACTAATCAGACCAGTTACATTTTCCAGCAAATCATTTATATATACTACAAACAGCAAAGGTCCCAGCACTGATCCCTGTGGAACACCACTAGTCACAGCCCTCCAATTAGAAAAGCATCCTTCCATTGCTACTCTCTGGCCTTCTTTGGCCTAGCCAGTTCTGTATCCATCTTGCCAGCTCACCCCTGATCCCGTGTGTCTTCACCTTTTGTACCAGTCGACCATGAGGGACCTTGTCAAAGGCCTTATTGAAGTCCATATTGACAACATCCACTGCCCTACCTGCATCAATCATCTTTGTGACCTCTTCGAAAAACTCTTATCAAGTTAGTGAGACATGACCTCCCCTTCACAAAACCGTGCTGCCCCTCGCTAATACGTCCATTTGCTTCCAAATGGGAGTAGATCCTGTCTCAAAGAATTCTCTCCAGTAATCACCCTACCACTGACGTAAGGCTCACCAGCCTGTAGTTCCCTGGATTATCCTTGCTACCCTTCTTAAACAAATGAACAACATTGGCTATTCTCCAGTCCTCCGGGACATCACCTGAAGACAGTGAGGATCCAAAGATTTCTGTCAAGGCCTCAGCAACTTCCTCTCTAGCCTCCTTCAGTATTCTGGGGTAGATCCCATCAGGCCCTGGGGACTTATCTACCTTAATATTTTTCAAGACGCCCAACACCTCGTCTTTTTGGATCTCAATGTGACCCAGGCTATCTACACACCGTTCTCCAGACTCAACATCCACCAATTCCTTCTCTTTGGTGAATACTGATGCAAAGTATTCATTTAGTACCTTGCACATTTCCTCTGGCTCCACACATAGATTCCCTTGCCTGTCCTTTAGTGGGCCAACCCTTTCCCTGACTACCCTCTTGCTTTTTATGTACACGGAGAAAGCGTTGGGATTGCACCATCTATCATTATTACACCCAACACACAGATACCTAACTATTTTTAACATAGAGAATTAGCTTTTCAGTGAGCATCTTTGCCATATAATAGGAAATATAGTTTGGTTAAACGCTGAAACATGACATTGGTCATAACATTTTTAACTGTATTATACATATTTAATGCTCTTTAAATATAAAATATTCCTGTTCCAGCAGCAACAATGTGCTGTATCAACTTCTTTCCTGCCAAAGTTTAAGATGTTTCGACTGGCACAAATGCTGTGGAGGTTTCTATGTATCTCAGTGCCTCAGACTCCTTGTTGGTTGCCTCTTTCACTTTTTATCCCTATTGTACTGTGCAGTTGTCTGTGCTGCCCATTTGTCTGGAGCACTTTGTAGCTCTAAATGCTGTAAACCTTCCCACTACTATAATCAGTGCTGTTTTATATCCATTAACAAGGTGCTCTTTGTAGCTTATGAAGGTGAGCCATTGGATTTAACAAGCTTCTCAATTTTTCAAAATTAAATCCCACCCACTCACCTTGTTATTATGTCACACAATTATCTCTCCACCCTATTTTTAAAGTGTTCATTTCAACAGACTTTCCTGTTAAATTATTGCAAAGCTTTAATACGCTTCGGAGATAAAGTTCAGTCCGATTTTCCATGTCTCACTTTAATTCTTAATTACTGTTGTGTGTTTGGTCTTTTATACCTTACGAAGGAATCCACCAAACACCTCGACTTGTCCAAACCAGAATCTTTTATTGAGTCTTGTGTGGTGAGATAGCAGTCTGTTACAGAGCACGTTATCATGGAGTCAGCTAACTACTCCTGTGGACTGCTGATTGGAGGTCGCACACCATCCATCAATGACGTAGCCCATAGGCATATCAGCACAATTACCTCTTCTTCACATGTATCATTGCCATTTGAATGCCTCGCCTAAGAGGACCGTGTGCCTGGTTAAGTTCCTTTTGCAACTTTGTGGCTCAAAAAACCTTTTCTTTTCCAAATTAGATCAAATGCGCTGTCTTAAATGCTCCAATAATTTAACTTGCTGATACCGTGGCGTGCCTTATTCTTTCGAAGACGATGATAAGGCCCTATGATTAGATGACCAAAATTGTGCTGGAAGCCCAGCCTGACCCTCACAAATTCCCTTTCCTCTTGGTCAATTCCCAAACCATACTCCAATCTAGATGGGAACCACTGAAGCTCTCATCGGTTTAGACGCAGGTTCAGCAATAATCATTCATTGGATTTTAAGTCTGCTTTCCACCATGAACTTCAGTTCTGCCTCTAAAGGCGGGCGACAGTCTTCATTTATCGCTAAGAAGGAAACAGAAATCCTCTATTTCTTGTATTATTATTTAGTTACTTACAATTTCACTGGGCTCGTAAACTAGTGTTTAGACCATAGCCCATAAGACCATAAGACATAGGAGCAGAATTAGGCCACTCGGCCCATCGAGTCTGCTCTGCCATTCAATCATGGC
The DNA here is from genome assembly GCF_047496885.1 of Scyliorhinus torazame. Taxonomy (NCBI): domain Eukaryota; kingdom Metazoa; phylum Chordata; class Chondrichthyes; order Carcharhiniformes; family Scyliorhinidae; genus Scyliorhinus; species Scyliorhinus torazame. Next base: position 18,315,670 of record NC_092721.1, on the reverse strand, counting down.
TGATATTTTTCTCATCCCCATTCTCCTGCCTTCTCCCCTTAACCCCTGATCCCCTTATTGATCAAAAACCTAGCTATCTCTGTCTTTTGTTTTTATAAATTTAGAGTACCCAATTCATTTTTTCCAATTAAGGGGCAATTTAGCGTGGCTAATCCGCCTAGCCTGCACATCTTTGGGTTGTGGGGGTGATACCCACGCAAACACAGGGGGAATGTGCAAACTGCACACGGACAGTGACCCAGAGCCGGGATCGAACCTGGGACCTCGGCGCCGTGAGGCAGCAGGGCTAACCCACTGCGCCGCTGTGCTGCCAGCTATCTCTGTCTTAAAGATTTGGACTCCACAGCCTTCTGCGGCAAAGAGTTCCACAGATTCACCACCCTCTGGCTGAAATTCCTCCTCATCTCTGTTTTAAAGGGTCATCCCTTTAGTCTGCGGACTGTGTCCTCTGCTTCTAGTTTTTCCTACAAGTGGAAACATCCTCTCCACATCCACTCTATCTAGGCCTCGCAGTATCCTGTAAGTTTCAATAAGATTCCCCCCTCATCCTTCTAAAATCCAATGAGTACAGACCCAGAGTCCTCAACCATTCCTTATACGACAAGCTCTTCATTCCAGGGATCATTCTTGTGAACCTCCTCTGAACCCTTTCCAAGGCCAGCACATCCTTCCTTAGGTGCGGGGCCCAAAACTGCTCACAATATTCTAAATGGGGTCTGACCAGAGCCTTATACAGCCTCAGAAGTACATCCCTGGTCTTGTATTCTCGCCCTCTTGACATGAATGCTAACATTGCATTTGCCTTCGTAACTGCCGGCTGAACCTGCACGTTAACCTTCAGAGAATCATGAACAAGGACTCCCAAGTCCCTTTGTGCTTCTGATTTCCTAAGCATTTCCCCATTTAGAAAATAGTCTATGCCTAAATTCCTCCTTCCAAAGTGCACAACCTCACACTTTTCCACATTGTATTTCATTTGCCACTTCATTGCCCGCTCTCCTAGCCTGTCCAAGTCCTTCTGCAGCCCCCTTGCTTCCTCAATACTACCTGTCCCTCTACAGATCTTTGTATCATCTGCAAACTTAGCAACAGTGCCTTCAGTTCCTTCTTCCAGATCATTAAGGCACTCTTTAATTAACTCTTCCCCAGGAAGAGAGTGCACACGTGCATTACCCACATCCGGTGGTCAAGCACGAGCTGTATGTTCAGGGAGTGGAACCCCTTTCTGATAACTAACGGCAGTTTTAGATGGCCCTGTGAGCGCAGGACAACATAAGTGGCATCTATTACCCCCCTGGACGTGAGGCATCCCGGTGATGGTGGAGAAACCTGCTGCCCGGGCATCCTGCTGGGCTTGGTCCATGTCAAAGATGATGTAGTTTTCTGTCGGATGCACCTGTGGGCTGTGAGATACCACACAGGTCCCCGCTTGAGCCCTTGAAGGATCCCAAAGAGTAAAAATTCCGGGCTGTGGTGATCTTGACGGCCACCGGGAGCCGGTTTCCTCCTCCTTCACGTGGTGCCAAGACCGACAGGACGGGGCACAGATGCCGCACCATCTCCTTGTTGAGGCGGAGCCTCCTGCGACACGCGCTGTCCGTCATCTGTTCAAACGACCAGCAACACCTGTACACTCTGGGCCATCGCGGGGCTCCCCCTCTGGGTCCTTCCCTGGCCGGATGGGCGGCCAGGTCCTCAGGATGTGGGGCGAGGTCCGGCACATGGGGTGCTGCCTCGAGCATCAGTAGCCGCTGCTGCCGCCGTCTGGCCGCCCGGAATTCCAACTGCAACACTGAGGCAAGTTATGGGTCCAAAGTCCCTGCCATAGTGTTCAATATCTGTAAGGCATTGGGAAAGGGTGTTCGACTGACAAACAGCGGTGTCTCCCACCCCAGGACCCGCCACTCCCGTATTGATCTCCCTTCCCTCCCTACCCCGGATACCCGCACACAACGACCGGGTCCTGGTCCCCTCCCGCTTTCACTCGCCCACTCTCCGGCTGTTGGCATGTCCCTGGAGCTGTGTCCCATTCCATGAGTGTTCGGATCACGCCTGCTGCATGTGTGGCGTTGCCTCCCGCAGTGTTCAAGCACAGTGTCCAGGCATCACGGTCCGATTGGGATGCTAGGCAATGACTCTCACATGCTACATGGCCCGCCCACCCACGGGAATTCAATTGAGATGTGTGAAGTGCTCATTTAACCACAGTTCTCTATTAGCCGTAGCCTTCAGCCACATGGCCAGTGGCCAGGGCAGTCAGTGGAGGTTACGGGTGGGCGGTGGGGCAGATAGGCAGGGGCAAGGTTTGCCCCCGGAACGGGTACACACAATCCAGGGGTTCGCATGGTGGTGCCGAGAGCAATTGCCCCCCGGTTGCTGCCCCAGCACCACCCCCCCATATCCACCCATGGCAGCCGACCCCTGCAGAGGGTCCTTCCCCAGCTGAGGATCACCCACTCCTCACCGAGCACTGGGGTGGCAAGCTTAGCGACCCCAGCTCTTTGCCTATGAGCAAAGATGGCTACTCATCTCCTCTGCTCCCCACAGAAGCCCTTCCACCAGGTTCACGTTTTTAAAAAGGAGTACCAACCGGTGACAGCGTGACCACTTGCAGGGGAGGCCGATGAATGACGGGAAGCTGTTGGATAAGGGGTGGCTCCTATTAATTCGATGGAAAAAGGGCTTAAATGGTGATAATTGTTTTCTTGTCACGCTACGGTGAGATCCCGATTTTGCCAACGGGAGTGGGCCGTTTGCATCGCCATCTGATTGGCGCCTGGCGCGGATCCCCTTTTCTGCCTCGCCCGCTATTCACCGGCCTCATTTCGCTCAGCGCGAATGTAACGAGGCCGGAGAATCGAGCCCGTTGTGCTCATTCATTAGAGTAATCAATCGGCCTCTGTAAAGAAAATGCTTACATTAAGTATATTAATAGATTATGAACGGTTTCAGCAGCCTGTTCATCTTCCTTGGTGAGATTCAACAGCCTGAGATGTTCCAAGTCGATGATTCATTTATATCAGACAAAACAATCACACAAGATGTTCCACCACCTTCAGCCATCAGAGGCCTAGAGGCAGGGAGTGGAAATCCTGTTCGAACACTGTGCCACTATACTGAAACCACTGCTTTAAGTGAAGAACAGAATGCAAGAGGGACTTGAACTAATTAAACCAGAGAGGGCTTTGGCTGCACAGACTATTAATAATATGGCTGTGTATATTTAGCAGCCTCATGTCACTGGAGGGAAACAATTTATGGTCCATTAATCTGACAGAATGGATTTTGTTTATGCTGACAGGTAAACAGAGAAATGATGTTACCTTCAAGTTTGCTAATTGTAACACATAAATATTTCTTAGCGTAGGTGTGCATGAATTTCTGTTTTGTTTTCAAATGAGGCAAGATTAAGCACTAGTCTCGTGTCTAATGTCAAACAGCAGCTGTTACCATTAAAAATGAATGCTCTCATTGAATATTGTTAGTTTGCAAAAAAAAAGAAGTTCGGAACTTCAATTTTGGTGAGGTATTAAAAAATATATATTCAGCTCAGTTCCCTGGTGGTCTGATGGTTAGGATTTAGATCTCTCACTGATTTAGCAATGGTTGTATACCTGGTCATGGAAGCTTGGATATTCAAGCATGGATTTATGAAGGGGAAATCAAGCTTAGCAAATCTACTGGAGTTCGTCGAGGATGTAACTAGGAGAGTTGATGAGGGGAAGCCAGTGGATGTGGTTTATTCGGACTTGCAGAAGGCTTTTGAGAAAGTCCCACATACGAGATTAGCCTGTAAGTTAAAGCACATGGGATTGGGCAGTGTATTGAGATGGGTAGAAAACTGGTCGGCAGACAGGAAACAAAGAATAGGAATTAACGGGTCTTTTCAAATTGGCAGGCAGTGACTAGTGGAGTTTCACAGGGATCAGTGCTGAGACTCCAGATATTCAAATGTATATTAATGATTTAGATGAGGGAACAAAATGTAATATCATAAATTTGCAGGGTACACTAAGTTGGGTGGGAGGGTGAGCTGTGAGGAGGATGCATAAATCCTTCAGTGTGATTTGGACAAGTTGACTGAATGCGCCAATGAATGGTAGATGCAAGATTACCTGGATAAATGCGAGGTTATGCACTTTGGTGACAAAATCGAGAAAGCAGACTAATATCTGAATGGCCATAGATTAGGAGAGGGGAATGTGCAGCTAAACCTGGCTGTCCTCATTCACCAGTCGGTGAAGGTAAGTATGGAAATGCAGCAGGCGGAAAAGAAGGCAAATGGTATGCTGGCCTTCATTGTGAGAGGATTCGCGTGCAGGAACAGGGATGGCTTGCTGCAATTATACTGGGCCTTGGTGAGCCCACACCTGGAATATTGTGTGCAATTTTGGTCTCCTTATCTGAGGAAGGAAGTTCTTGCTACAGAGGGAGTGCAGCAAAGATTTACCAGACTGATTCCTGGGATGGCGGTACTAATGTACGAGGAGAGTTTGAGTCGGTGAGGATTGTGTTGGCTGGAGTTCAACAGAATGAGGAGGGATCTCATAGAAACCTATAAAATTCTAACAGGACTAGGCAGGGTAGATGCAAGTCGAATGTTCTCGATGGTAGGGTGTGTCCAGAAACAAGGGTCACGGCCTGAGGATGTGGGGTAGATCATTTAGGGCAGAGCTGAGGAGAAATTTCTTCAACCAGAGAGTGGTGAGACTGTGGTATTCGATACACCGGAAGTAGTTGAGGGCAAAACATTGGGCCCTATTCTCCCCCAAAAATTCTCAGTTAATTTGAAACGGGTTTTTCACGGAGTTTCCCGCCAGCTCTACCGGTGAGTTCCCCGCCGCTATTCAATGACACTTAGTCACTTCTTTGAGCCCTGGGGAGTTTCTCACCAGTTTAAGCCACTCTTCGAATTTTCTTTAGCACTGGGAAGTTGAATTCAGGGTTCGGGCCTCCATTTTGAATGGATGCACCGTTCTCAAAGTAAGCTTGTGGGTCCCCCACACCCCCCACCCATGGGCAATGTCACCCCCCACACAAATGGAGCCAACCCCACCCCACACCCCCAAGTGAGGACACCCCGCTATGGGGTCCTTGGGGGTCCCCCCTCTTCAGTTCCCCCCATGCCCCCTTACAGCACCACCTCCCTTCCAAGACTCCCACCCAACACCCCCCCCCCCCCCCCCCCAACATCCCGGAGGCCCCTATTTCCATGCCCTGCACTCCCCCACCCTTAAAATTCCCCCTCCACCTTCATTTTATGGGCACGGCCCCCCCTCACCCCCTGGCCCATGGCAGTGTCATCCTGGCACTCGGGCACCCTTGCACTGGCACCCTGGCACCCAGACAGTGCCCCTGCTGGCGTGGCAGTGCCATCCAGGCACCTTGGCAGTGTCAAGGTGGCAGTGCCAGTGTGCCATCTTGGCAGAGCCAAGGTGCCCACATTCCAGGAGGAGGGCCAGGGTGCCATGCTGCACTGACCCTGACCATCCTGGGGTCTCCTGTGGCCCAAGGGACCCCCAGCTGCCATTCCACTTGGTCCACGTTTGTGTGGACCAGCATTGATCGGCACCCAGCTGCAGCCTCCCTGGGTAGGCCGGAGAATCGAGGGAGGCCAGTGGATCTCACACAGATAGGTCGTAAGTAGGTTTACGATCTACGTCCGCGAGCGTCATTCGATCCTGCCCATTTGGGGCGGGGTTCCGACTCCGATGCCTCACAGGGCGGTGGAGAATTCTGGGTGGCATGGAGCCTGTCGGGAGGTTCGCTGGACGGCTTTCCCAAGATTCTCCAGCCGCGTTGTGCTCAAGCGAATTCCCAAAGCGGTCGATGATTCACGGCCATTGTATGTTTTCAAGAAGCGGCATGGTAGCACAGGGGTTAGCACAGTTGCTTCACAGCTCCAGGGTCCCAGGTTCGATTCCCAACTTGGGTCACTGTCTGTGCGGAGCTGCACGTTCTCCCCGCGTCTGTGTGGACTCCCTCCGGGTGCTCCGGTTTCCTCCCACAGTCCAAAGGTGTGCAGGGTAAGTGGATTGGTCATGCTATATTTCCCTTAGTGTCCAAAATAGGTTAGGTGGGGTTACTGGGTGACGGGAATAGGGTGGAGATGTGGGCTTAGGAGGGGTGCTCTTTGCGAGAGTCGGTGCAGACTCGATGGACTGAATGGCCTCCTTCTGTACTGTAACCTCTATGATTCTAAGCAGTTTGTGATAGCACATGGGGCGAAGGGGATCAAAAGATATAGGGGGAACGCGGGATTAGGCTATTGAGTTGGATGATCAGCCATGATCATAATGAATAGCAGAGCAGGCTCGAAGGGCCCAATGGTCTCTTACTGCCTATTTTCTTTGTTTCTATGACACAATGAGTCGAATGATATCCTCTGTGTTTGTAATGATTCTATGAATTAATGTTTGAGTTATTAAGGTGGAGACGTTTAATGCTTCCGTTCAAGCTGCAGATCAAGAGTTCCTGACAAGTGCATCAAGCGATAATTAAAAAAAAAAATTAAAGGGCAATTTAGCGTGGCCAATCCACCTACCCTGCACATCTTTGTGTTGTGGGAGCGAAATCCACGCAGCCACGGGGAGAATGTGCAAACTCCACACGGATAGTGACCCAGGGTCGGGATCGAACCCGGGTCCTTGGCGCCGTGAGGCAGCAGTGTTAACCCACTGCACTACCGTGCTGCCCTTGCATCAAGCAGTCATACATATAATCGTCAGCATTACCACAAAGTGCATGAGGACAGGAGAGAAAGAGTCCGAGGTTGGTAGAGGTGAAAGAGAAAGTTAAAAACAAGGCGTGGTCAGCACATGGGCCCAAGTTGGGAAAAGAGTGCGTTCAGATCAGATGGCTATTTGACGCCTCGTCTGATCTTATTCCCGATTGGATTAGATGACGAATAAATTCTGGCGGGATCGGTGGCCAAATTAATCCCTTCAATTTCCGGCTGGGAAGGTTAAGTTAAATTCTGGTGGCCTCGGAATAGTCGTTTGAGGAGGCCATTGCTGCCAAACATTTCAGAATTATTCAAGTTTTATGATGCAATGGCAAGCATATAATTTTTGCATTCTTCTGGATTAATGAGCCAGCAGGAAGTGACAAACTTCACTCCCCGACATCTGCATAGTGATTTGGGCGCGATTTAATGCCCAAAACTCAGAGTCCCGTTTTGGGCGCATATAGCAAGGCGTGACCCCGCTATCAAAAGGGACTCTTTTTTCTGGCCTCGGTCGGGAACGCCCATCCAAGTGAGGCCGCACTGACCTCACTTCCTGCACTGATGAGCTCATTTTTAAACGCTGCCCCGATCGTTCGACCACCTCTGGACCTCCCCAACGTCCCAATTTACCTCTCACCCCACCTCACCCCACTTCTTCATGGAAGGACATCATATCCCTGGCATGGGCAACCTGGCACCTTGGCACTGCAAGCCTGGTAGTGCCCTGCCATTTTGGAAGTGCCATCCAGGAATCCTGGCAAGCCAGGATGCCACTGCCAAGGTGCCCAGGTGGCAAATGCCAAGGTGCTTAAGATGGAAGTGCCAAGGTGCCTTGGTTGCAGAGGGGGTGCCAGGGTACCACCCTGCCCAGAGCTCGACAATCTGAGGGCCTCTTATGGCCTCCTTAATTGGACGGCAAAACAACCGTCAGGTCATTAATTGTTTGCTGTGGGTAAATTACATTGGCTGACTGTTTCCTGCACGAGGCAAGGTTCCGACACCCATTGAGCCTGACTGTGGTGTACAGAAGCTGGCAGGGAAAATCAAGTCCATGTAGAATGAGACTTTCAGTTTTAGCCTTTACAACAGGCAATAGAGAATCAGCCTTGCATTAGAGAGCCAACCTGGTTGCCTTTTACATCAGCAAAAGCTCACTCAAGTGACATTACTGATTACGTTTTGGCAGCATTCGATACCATGGATGCCTTCCAATCACAGTGACTGAAAGATAAAGAGTAAACAATGAATGTCAGGGTTATATTGTGGCACTAGCCGCAGATTAGCCACAACCACCATTGTGGCAGACATCCACTGCCCCACACAGAAATACCCGACAGTATTGGGAGGCAATTGGCTGTCCCCGCTGGCTTTCAGCAGAGCGGGAACCACTGAGTTGGACAATATGGTGCACGGCAATCTCCAGTCAACGTCTGCCATAGAATTGGCATTGCATCGACAATCAAATTCACCAATACCGTCAGCTTTTATACCTCTACTTTCTTTCAGGCTCGCACAGGGCACAAACGCGGCGTCAGGTTTCCATAATTGTATTAAATAGGCAGCTGGTGCCTCATTCAGAAAAAAAACAACAACGTTCATGTTTATTCGGGGGAACACAACCGGGGACTGAGCCCTCACACTCACATATATTCCCTCATAGCTAATTGAAAAAAATTTAAAAGCTGGATAATGACCATTGGCCACCTAAAATGGCGTCTGACAAAGGATGCTGGGAAAAGTGTCCAAGTTCAGATACAAACAGGCTGCAGCTCCAAATAAACAAAAGGCTGCAGCCCAGAATTTGCAAGTAACGTAGGAAAATGGCGGTCAAGATGCCATCCCGGGACAATGGGCTTAAATGCAAATCACCTACAATGTAACAGACTCAGCTACTGTTCCTTATTTGGAAAGGCCTACGTGCCTTGGACACCAATGGACATGGCTGGTAAAGACACGCCCTGCCATCAAGGTGGCGGGGCTTGATTGGGCCTAATCGATCAGAGTGATTGAACTCAGATCAATTGATTGGTAGCTCCCAGAGATAGAAGATGCTGAGCAGCCCTTCACTCGCTCTCTCAACAGCAACCAACAACGGTATCCCTTCACCGGCCAAAGATGAAGAAGACCATCCAAGTCACCGATAGAAGGAAGACCAGAGCAAAGGAGAAGAAAGACCAGCTACTGACCATCAGGACTGCAAGACAGCGGGTCCCAGATAAAGACCCGGGCCGGGATTTTCCGAGCCTAAATCGCGCTCGGCGCGGGGGCGGAGAATGGGGCGTCAGACCCGTGATTCTCCACAGACCGGAGAATCGCTGCCAGCTGCGCGCGTGTGCAGTCGACACGGCGCCAGTCAGGGGCCATTTGGGGCAGCACGGTAGCCTTGTGGATAGCACAATTGCTTCACAGCTCCAGGGTCCCAGATTCGATTCCGGCTTGGGTCACTGTCTGTGCGGAGTCTGCACATCCTCCCCGTGTGTGCGTGGGTTTCCTCCGGGTGCTCCGGTTTTCTCCCACAGTCCAAAGATGTGCAGGTTAGGTGGATTGACCATGATAAATTGTCCTTAGTGTCCAAAATTGCCCTTAGTGTTGGGTGGGGTTACTGGGTTGTGGGGATGGGGTGGAGGTGTTGACCTTGGGTAGGGTGCTCTTTCCAAGAGCTGGTGCAGACTCGATGGGCCGAATGGCCTCCTTCTGCATTGTAAATTCTATGATGATAAACAGGCTCCCGCGGCGATTCTCCGCCGGCAGCAGGGCGAGTTCCCGTTGGAGTGGTTCACTCATGGTTCCACCCGGCGGGCACTCGGAGTGGCGACTGCAGACTCAGTCCGCCGCCGCCCTGGTGGGGGCGGGAGGATCCGTCACTGGGTGGAGGGGGGGGGGGGGGGGAAGGGGGAGGGGGGAGGGGGGGGGCTCCAGGACACGCGATCGGGGGCCACCAATCGGCGGGCGCGTGCAACCTGGGAGGGGGCCTTTATTTTTGGGGCCGACTTGCTGCGTGGGTCCGCCATGTTGCGCGGACCCGGAGCCGGAAGTGCAGGGCCCCGTATCAGAGCCGGAGCTGCGTGGAGCACTCCGAGGACCTGCAAAGGACAGTCCAGAGTGATTTGCGCCTGTTTTCTCACGGGCGTGGGGACATTGCCCCATTTTCAGAGAATTCCGCCCCATATCTGCCCGGTACTTGTCAGTCACTTGAAAGTTGAGTTAACGTCTTGTACGTACTAGCTTTGTAGTTTAACTTATGTGGGTGTGTGATTGAATAACCTTAACATTGTGTGAATGTAAATAAATATTATACTCTTGTATGAAAAAAACTTGGAGTCATTTGTCCACCGTATACGGTTAAGGCGCAACAACCCGCATTTGAGTGTGGACAAGTAAACTAGTCCTTTTGAGTTCATCCTATTGCTGCGGGTTAATAGAAAATTGGATCACATCAAAATGAGGAGTTGGGAAATATGTCACTGCTTATCAAGGGGGGAGCAAATCAAAACACCTTCCGGTGAGAAGAGCAATTGCAGCTGTTTAAATTAACCCCCTCCTGTCTGCAACAAACACATGATAACTGTGGTGATATGCATCACTGTGAATACATAAGGGGTTAATGTAGATACACTATGACTAAGTAAACACTAGAGGGAGCACCAGACATGCAGACATACAGCTAATGAACACATAGAATAGGACACGGCCAATGGGCAGTCAAGAAACCCAGAGGTGATACTACCACAGGGAGCTACCCATATAAAAGGACAGGGCACACATGCTCTTTCTCTTTTCCACAGACGACACTCAGAGACACAGGGGCAGATCAGAAACCTCACAGCCAACACGTGGCTTAGAGCAGACTGGTTAGTTAGACTGAGTTACTGTAGCAAGATTAGCAGGAGAGTCGAACTCAAGTAGGAGAATTGTGAACTGTTCAATAAATGTGTGAAACCTATCTCCAAGTCTGAACCTTCCTTTGTCAGAGCGTACATCAAGGAAGCAGCTTATGCTACATGAAGAAGCATAACACAACAGCAGCTGTTTAAATTAACCCCCCTCCTGTCTGCAACAAACACATGATAACAAGATGATAAATTATGCAATTACACTGCACTAACGGATCTCCAAAACTACTGAGTCATTATACTTAGTTTTTTTGAATTTTGTTCATCAATGGAACTTTACTTTTTGGTGTCCACTCTTTTCTGTACACAGCAATGCTACTGTTGTGTTTTTATAATGATATAAAGGTACTAATCATTTCTGAGGGATTAGGTGAACATATTGCTGAGTGTTGGCAAGGAGACCTGAGGCACCTTGGTACTTCAAGTAATTATCGAAACACGTCATCCAACTGCGGGCTCTGTACAGGCTCTCGCATCTTTCAGTCGGCTGGGTTAGGGGCAGTGACTGCTTGTCCATTATCACTCATGCTACCCTTCCTCGGTTAGCCTGTTGCTTAGGTGAACTTGCAGGATGTCAGGCTGATCAGGGAGCTGTGGTTGTCCCTTGTTTGGCGCCGACATTCGCTTGGACTGATGTCGCCCTCCACCACTGTCACCATATTTGATGGACATGCAAGGCCTTGTATCTTGTGAAGAGGGGCTGTAGCCAGATTCGGCCATTAATTTCTAAGCTAGTTTATTGACACTATAAACAATATATACAAGGTGGGAAAGTGAAAAGACACATCTCGTCTGACTGCTGCTTGTCTCCAAGACAGACCCTTCAGTACATGACTGCTGACATCACAAATGCGTCATAGCCTACATAACTCATGGGCATATTATTTATTAAACTCATTACACTACATTCACAACACCTTTCTCTCTCCACAGATCTTGCCTGTTCTGCTGAGAATTTCCAGCATTTTCCATTTTTATTTTTCCAGAAAAATACACCCGCAGAATATTGTTGGGAATAAGATTGTCCTTCTAACCGTGAGTATTTCACGGCTGAAAGAATCATTCTTATTATTTGTTAGAACATAGGAATAGGTAAATAATGTACCTTCAAATACTTTTTAGTATTCTGAGAGCCATTTGTCAATTAATTTTTCTTCATTGGTCTTGGAAGGTAATTGATATAACATTCAGTATCTATTGAGCATTGGGTCACAGTTTTGCATCAAAAACCTTTTGGTTAAGACCTGCCCACTCATATTCCACCACAGAGGCTCGTATCTCGAGTTGAGCATGGCTAATGGCTACAGCCTTTGTCTTCCAAAAAAAGCCACTTCAGGGTTGCATTACATGCTGTATTATAGCCCGATCTCAGTGAATACAATCAAAATCAGCAGGCTCCTCTACAGCTCATTCTCTAACTCCACTGGGGTGAATATCTTTGGGAGGTAATTGTCATGATACGGAAACATACGGCCAGCACAGTGGCGCAGTGGGTTTGCCCTGCTGCCTCACGGCGCCGAGGTCCCAGGTTCGATCCCGGCTCTGGGTCACTGTCCGTGTGGAGTTTGCACATTCTCCCCGTGTTTGCGTGGGTTCCACCTCCGCAACCCAAATCTGTGCAGGATAGGTGGATTGGCCACACTAAATTGCCCCTTAATTGGAAAAAATGAATTGGGTACTCTAAATTTATTTTTAAAAAGTGATATGCAAACATGCAGATAATGATATACAGACAGGCAACTAATGACCACAGGGAACAGGACATGACCAATGGGCAAGCAGGACCCTCAGGGGTGGTATCTCACTATAAAAGGCATGATGCATTCACACTCCGCCTCTTTCCACTGATGAACATCTACAGAGTGAGTCAGGGTGTATGTACAGTATCACACCTCCAGCACGTGGCTAAGAGCTAGTCTGGTACAGTCAGACAGAGTAACCACACTTAGGTTAGCAGAGAGTCAAACTCATAGAGAACTGTGCTAACTGTGCTACTGGTTCAATAAATCAGATTGAACTAACTTCAAGGTCTGGAGCATCTTTTGGTCAAAGCTGCATCCTGTTTAAGCCTGTGTTATCCCAGAGTACAAAACACATCAGTAATTGCGATCGAGGCAAAGATTGATTGCTGACATGTGCTCTGAACTGTTGGCAGGTCCAGGTGGAATGGGGCCTTCCAGCCCACCTAGGGGAAGAAGAGACAAAGAAGGTTAGAATGGGTTGGCTGAGTCCACTCGTGGCATTGGCAATGGAAGGAGTGACATCAGAGTTTTAGGAGCTGATTGGCTGATGGATACGGGAGGAGGAATGGCAGAGGTTCATGCTGTGGCTGCAGCTGGCATCTGCTCTCCTCAACTCCATTGTTGACACTATCAGCCCTCACTATGGAAGAGCAGGGATAAGAGGCCAAAGATTTGTGAATTCTCCGGCCCTTCTCTGGTGGCAAGATTCTCTGGCCCCCCTCATCAGCGCACCCTCGCTCCCCCCCCCTCACAGGTTTACCGTCGGCATGGGTGGCCTCAGTTGGAATTCCCAACTGAGGCGAGAGCAGAGAGTCCCACCACCGAGAAGCATGCGGCTGGGAGACCGGGGGAATCCCGCCCAATGTGAAAATGATGCCAAGTAAACGACAGAGATTTGAAGAAACGTATACAGCAGTCAACCAATGTGACTTATCGACCATCATCTCACCTCCACTTCTGATTCCCTTGTCCCCAAGAAAACTTGTATGCTCTTCCTTCTTGCTTACTCAGCACCCAAGTAAATCCCCATCAAGTTGAAATGGCACAAAGTTGTGCATAACTCTGACATTCACCTCAGCATCCATCATCACATCAGGTTAGATTGTCATGAACATTTTAATGACAGGGAATGGTTGATCTTCAAGGATTAAGAATGGTCAGGAAGCAGTTGCGTTTCGAAATACATTGTCCCATTAATGCAGGGCATTGATTGCTATCCCTGGAGAAATGAAACACATCTTTTTGTTTTATGAGAAAAGGTAGTTAAGGCAGTGTGAAAGAAGCTGGAAACCTCTTGACCCTGGTGGGCTGTGTACAAAAGGTGTTGCATGGTAACTTATGACTGAAACAGAAAATGCCAGCAAACATTGCGTTTGAAGTTGGTTCTGGCTTTGCTTTGAGAAGAGAAGGAATGATGACTGTGTGTGAAGAAGACTTCAGTCTTTATACAGCCCAGAGCCAGCCCTCAGCCGGAAGTAAATTTAAGCTGCCCCCAAACTACTCTATGTGCTGTGACTGAGTACTCGTGAGTGTTCCTCAAGTCCGCCTGAAAAGAAGTGCAAGAGTCATCGATTGTTTAGCAGATCAGCGTTGAGAGGCCAACCAAATCACCCTGTCGCCATCTCAAGGATTCCACCATCTGTCCTTTCAACCTTTGGCTGAATTCCTCTTTTTTTAATTTATAGCTAGGGTGGGGGTGTGTGTGTGAGTGTGAGTGTGAAATGGAGTATCTCCAGTGTGTAATTAGTATACTTTCTTATTTCATACCGTATGTTAATAAGCTTTGTAATTCTATTTGACAAGACTGGTTTGATAATAAACTAATAAGTAATAATAATAACCAATTATTGTCACAAGTAGGCTTCAATGAAGTTACTGTGAAAAGCCCCTAGTCGCCACATTCCAGCACCTGTTCGGGGAGGCCGGTACAGGAATTGAACCCACACTGCTGCCTTGTTCAGCATCGCAAGCCAGCTGTTTCGCCCACTGTGCTAAGTTTGTTGTTCATGGAAAGCACCTTGTTAAAGTCTCTTTTAATTTCGGTTTAACTGTAGCGGAGGTAAACCATTAGCATTTTGATGAGTGAATGAAACTTTTAAACTAATATTGTGACTTGTGGAGTAGTGGGGAAGGAGCAACTGTGCACTGCTTCCACCCCAGTCATAACGAGATCGCGTCAAATACTCTTAGGCCTCATGCTTCTCGACCAAAATTGTTTCCGGATCATCCTTTGCTGCACAGATAACCTGGCCCCCTTTGATCCACGCCAAACTTTCTCCTTCAAATCATCTTCCCTCCCCCCACCAAACCACATCTCCAACAACAAATCAAAGGAGGTCCTGAACTACTTTGTCACAAAGATTCCAACTCCCCATTCAGCCGCCTCTCCTGCTTTCGCTTTGCCTCAAGACTAACAATTCAAACTACCCCCATGTCTCCTCCTACCCTGTTCCTGATTCCATGTTCCATGGGTGCTATTCATCCCCCACCCCCGGCCCCACCCCCACCGCAGGCGGAATTGTGTGGTGGAGGCCCAGCGGAGGTATCTTCTGGTCCCAGTGCTGTCACTGGTGTTTCCCATAATTTTCACCCTCTGCCATGGGGAAACCTGAGGCAGGGATTCACCGCTGGCGGGAGCGGGAGAACCCATCGGTGGGAATGATCATAAAATCCCACCGCATTTCTCTACCCCAGCATTTTCTCCCTAAGCTCATTTTGCCTCGGGGGCCTGCGGACCGCTTGTTTAATCCTTAAATTTACTTCTTGATCTCCCGCCTCGTTGTCAGCTTGATCTCCCTTTCAAATCTGCCATCACCCCTCCTGCAAAACATTCCGATCCCACCCTCTGTCCCCTTACTCCAACTCCAATTTCACTCCCCATCTCGGGGCGTTGAAAAATGTTCTCCACTTTGAAATCTGCCGTGGACAACGCCAAAGGGAATCCTAACCAATGTCACAAAGAAAATCCTCCATGGTGGTGATCATGGCGCGACCTCCCTCCCCATTCTCCTCTATCTTTCTGCAGCCTTTGCATGGTCTTTCAGGTGTCTGAACGCGTTGGAATTCCATCCCTCATCTGTATCCATCTCTTCAAGTAAGCCTTGGCTGGGCATCCATTTATTTAATTGCACCTCTGTGAAATGCCTGGAGACATTTGTTTGCCAGTTTTTTTTCCAGTTAAAGCTGGACTGAGTATGATGACACACATCTACAGCAAACAGATCCCGTGTGAGACGTTTAGCGAAATGAATGTGTGCAAGGCTGTGATTCAAGCGACTCGTGCTGAGAGTGTAAAGAGGTCCACACTGTGGTCCTGGACATTAAATATAAGCAATTTGAGCACTTTGACACTATATTAGGGGAAGTGCAGCAACCGCACTTAATACTGCGCTTGACCTGATGAGGTGAGTCCAATTTGTCGGCATTGCACAGCTACAAGCATTATTCTTCCAGTTTACTCTCATCACTTATCCCCAAAGGTGCCTGAGGTGAATGTCTCTCTGTTTAATCACAGAAGATCGGCTTTTTGAAGGAGTTTCACCTGAGTCGCTTGCAGGATAGATAGTCGCAGAATCCATGCGTCCTTTCACAAGCAGTGTTAACCACACCATTTTATTTACCTTTGCCCAGGCATTGAGGTCGAGTGCCTGGTACACATTCCTTTTTTGTCAACCATTTCTATGCTTCCGTGCTCACACGACCATTGTGCCGCAGACATCTTTTCGGCAAACGTTTCAAAGGACATCTTACAGAAACATGGGGAAAAAGGAGCAGGAGTGGGCCATTCGGCCCCTCGGGCCTGCTCCGCCATTCACTAGATCATGGCTGATCTTCCAACTCAGCAGCAGAGATCTTTCGCTGTCAGTCAGTGTGTTAACCTGCTGTGAAAATGTGGCAGGTGAACGGAGCCACATTCTCCCTGCAGCTGTTCAAACAAGGCAAAAGCATTCACTTATTTCAAGCCTCACAATTCTGTTTCAAAGTCTTTCTGTAATTTTTTTTCTATGTTCTTTCGACAAACTAAAAGCCTCCCCAATCGCCTGGAATCTCGTTTTTAACCTTCTGAGCTACCACATAGTAATAATGAGCTGGAGGACTGTCTGTAATTCGTCTTCAGGAAATCTTGAAGATGTATTGGTTTATTTTATTTGTCAATGACTTTTGAACGGCTCGCTGCCGCATCTTATGGCCCCGCCCCCACCATCACAGAAGATTCCACCTCATGATTTATTGGCCAAGGAAGGTGCGTTTGTAATTCAGCCCAAGCAGATTGAGTATCAATCCTTCTAAAACACGCCAAGGACAGGCCGTAAGATGGCAAGAGATTCCTGGTCAGCCATGTGATGGAAAGAAAATTGGATCCTCTACTGTTGCTGGCAACATGTAAATGAAATGTGTGTTGCCACAGCAACCCGGCCTCCTTGGGGTTTGGTTGCTCAATTGGCTGGACGGCTGGTGTGGGTCAGATTGGTGTCAATTGGTGGTCTGGATGGGGGATCTTCAGGATCTGCCTCCTTGCCATAATAACTGTGTTGGAGGTTGTGGTGCTGTGGGTCAGTCCTGCCGTTGGACAGAGACCTCAAGAAGATATCGGGGTGGGGGGGTGGATCTTCTTTTGTCCTTCTCTTAATTCAACATCCCTCTGAATTAAAGAGCCATATGATTCTTCGAAGCTAACATGTGGAAGAACCATTTACCTCCTTATGGATTTCACTTTATTAATTTTGCCCCTTTATCTGTTCTCAATAAAATTATAAATTTAGTGGTTTAAAATCTTGATTTATTTCTTCTGTGGCAGACACACTATCATTCCTTGCAACCCACTGGCTTTGAAAGCAGACCAAGGGAGGCCAGCAGCACGGTTCGATTCCCGTACCAGCCTCCCCGAACAGGCGCCGGAATGTGGCGACTAGGGGCTTTTCTCAGTAACTTCATTTGAAGCCTACTTGTGACAATAAGCGATTTTCATTTTCATTTCATTTCATTTGATAAAATTCTAGCCGATCTGACTGCAGTCTCAACTCTCCCCTGTGGTCTGTTCTCCATCACGCTTGACTCCCCTTTTTAAAAATTGATTGACAGGATGTGGGCGCCGCTGGTTGGGCTGGCCTTTATTGCCCATCCCTAGTTGCCCTACAGAAGGCGGTGGTGAGCTGCCTTCTTGAACCTCTGCATTCCCTGAGATGTAGCTACACCCACAGTGCTGTTAGGGAGGGAGTTCCAGGATTTTGACCCAGCGACAGTGAAGGAACGGCCGATATATTTCCAAGTCAGGGTGGTGGGTGACTTGGAGTGGGTGCTCCAGGTGGTGGGGTTACAGTGTATCTGCTGCTCTTGCCCTTCTAGATGGCAGTAGTCATGGGTTTGGAAAGTGCTGCCTAAGGAACGCAGTGCATCTTATAGATGGTACACACGGCTGCCACTGTTCGGCGGTGGGGGAGGGTTTGAATGTTTATGACTTGATAGAGTTTTTCGAGGAGGTCACTAAGATGATTGATGCAGGTAGGGCAGTAGATGTTGTCTATATGGACTTCAGTAAGGCCTTTGACAAGGTCCCTCATGGTAGACTAGTACAAAAGGTGAAGTCACACGGGATCAGGGGTGAACTGGCAAGGTGGATACAGAACTGGCTAGGCCATAGAAGGCAGAGGGTAGCAATGGAGGGATGCTTTTCTAATTGGAGGGCTGTGACCAGTGGTGTTCCACAGGGATCAGTGTTGGGACCTTTGCTGTTTGTAGTATATATAAATGATTTGGAGGAAAATGTAACTGGTCTGATTAGTAAGTTTGCAGACGACACAAAGGTTGGTGGAATTGCGGATAGCGATGAGGACTGTCAGAGGATACAGCAGGATTTAGATTGTCTGGAGACTTGGGCGGAGAGATGGCAGATGGAGTTTAATCCGGACAAATGTGAGGTAATGCATTTTGGAAGGGCTAATGCAGGTAGGGAATATACAGTGAATGGTAGAACCCTCAAGAGTATTGAAAGTCAAAGAGATCTAGGAGTACAGGTCCACAGGTCATTGAAAGGGGCAACACAGGTGGAGAAGGTAGTCAAGAAGGCATACGGCATGCTTGCCTTCATTGGCCGGGGCATTAAGTATAAGAATTGGCAAGTCATGTTGCAGCTGTATAGAACCTTAGTTAGGCCACACTTAGAGTATAGTGTTCAATTCTGGTCGCCACACTACCAGAAGGATGTGGAGGCTTTAGAGAGGGTGCAGAAGAGATTTACCAGAATGGTGCCTGGTATGGAGGGCATAAGCTATGAGGAGCGATTGAATAAACTCGGTTTGTTCTCACTGGAACGAAGGAGGTTGAGGGGTGACCTGATAGAGGTATACAAAATTATGAGGGGCATAGACAGAGTGGATAGTCAGAGGCTTTTCCCCAGGGTAGAGGGGTCAATTACTAGGGGGCATAGGATTAAGGTGAGAGGGGCAAGGTTTAGAGTAGATGTACGAGGCAAGTTTTTTACGCAGAGGGTAGTGGGTGCCTGGAACTCACTACCGGAGGAGGTAGTGGAAGCAGGGACGATAGGGACATTTAAGGGGCATCTTGACAAATATATGAATAGGATGGGAATAGAAGGATACGGACCCAGGAAGTGTAGAAGATTGTAGTTTAGTCGGGCAGTATGGTCGGCACGGGCTTGGAGGGCCGAAGGGCCTGTTCCTGTGCTGTACATTTCTTTGTTCTTGTTCTTTGTTCTTTGGAAGGGGGAGCAATCAAGCGGGCTATTTAGTCCTGGATGGTATCGAGCCTCTTGAGTGTTGTTTGTCTATCAAAGATCTTGCCTGCAATAAATTCAATGGCCCAGCCTCCACTGCTTTCTATGGGGGAGGGGGGATCCGACTCCCAGTGGGGGGGGGGGCCTCGACGGTGGCCAGGCCCGCGATCAGGGCCAACCGATCGGCGGGCGAGCCAATTGTGGAGGGTGGGGCCTATGTTCCTCCGCGCCGGGCCCCTGTAGGGCTCTGCTGGCTGTGGCGCGCATGCGCCGGCCTGCGCCGGCCATGCTGGCACCCATATCGACAGCTGGAGCTGCGTGAGGCGCTTCAGTGCCGTGCTGGCCCCCTGTGCGGCGCAGGATCACTGCTCCTAGGGGCCAGATGACCCCCATGTAAAACGCTCCGGCGCTTACGCCGGTGTCACCACTTAGCCCCGTTATCGGAGAATCCCGGACCCGATTTTTCCTTCAAGAAAAATACTGCAACTTATGCGGTGAACACCTGACAGAACAGCAATCTATTGTCGCTCACACATGTCTCCCACATTTCACCCCCACCCCCACCCACCTTGGACAGAGTTCATCTCCCACCACCTCCACCACCCACCACAAGCCCGGGACATTGCTTACCCCTCCCCACCCCTTACCTCACTCCCCAACATTCACCGGGCATTGGTCACCCCCCTCGGCCTGGTTCAGACAGTGCTCACCTCCCCCTACAACCCCCACTTAACCCTCTGAACACCCAAACCCCTCTGCCTCCCCCCCGACCTGAAAATTCATTTTAGGAAAACTAATGGGATTAAAGGCTGAAAGGTCCTCTGGACCTAATGGTTTGCACCACAGGTTCTAAAATAGACGCATTGGCAGTCATTTTCCAAAAATCTTTGGATTCTGGAACTGTGCCAATGTGGCGCCCTTGTTCAAAACGGGAAGGAGGCAAAATGCAAGAAACTAATGGCGAGTTAGTCTAACTTCAGTTATTGGAAAAAATTGATTATTAAGGAGAGAAAAGCAGTGCCTCAGGAAAATCATCATCTGATCAAGCCGGGTCAGCATGGATTTATGTCTGACAAAGTTAGTAGAGATCTCTCAGGCGTATCAGTGAGAATAGACAGAGGAGAACCAATCGATGTTGTATATTTGTATTTTCAAAAGGCATTTGAAAAATGCCACACAAAAAGCTAAAATGCAAGATAGGAGCTCATGGTATTGGAGGTAATCGTCTGGCAGGGGTTGGCTAACTGACAGTAGTAATAATGGGGTCTTTCCCAGGTTGGAGGGCAGTCACCTGTGAAGTACCACGGGGATTGGTGCTGGGACCACAGCTCTTCACACTATATACTAATGATTTGGAGGAACATAAAGTGCGTACTGTG
This sequence comes from Scyliorhinus torazame, assembly GCF_047496885.1. Lineage (NCBI taxonomy): Eukaryota > Metazoa > Chordata > Chondrichthyes > Carcharhiniformes > Scyliorhinidae > Scyliorhinus > Scyliorhinus torazame. Next base: position 18,295,196 of record NC_092721.1, on the reverse strand, counting down.
GACTAATTTGCAGATGAAACAAAGGAGGCAGGGAAGTCAGGTGACAAGGAGGATATAAATAATTTACAGAGCGATACTGACAGGTTAAGTGAGTGGGCACAAAATTGGCAAATGGAATTCAATGTGAGAAAATATGAGATTGATCATTTTGGAAGAAAGAATGAGCAGGCAGATTATTATTTCAATGTGGAGAGACTGCAGAAAGCTGTAGCGCAAAGGGATTTGGGGGTTCTTGTTCATGAAACCCAGAAAGCCAGCATATGGGTGCAGAAGGTAATAGGTAAGGCAAGTGGAATGCTGCCTTTTATTTCAGGGGGCTGGAGTATAAAAGTTGGTGCAACTGTACAAGGTGTTAGTGAGGCCACGTTTAGAACTACACGTTTAGAACTATGTGCAGTTTTGGTCACATTATTTAAGGAAAAATGTATTTTTAACAGAGGTCGTGCAGAGGAGGCTCACTAGGATGATCCCAGATATGGAGAGACTGCCATGTGAGGAAAGATTAAACAGCTTACAGTTCAGAAGGATGAGAGGTGATAGGATTGAAACATATAAGATTCTGAGGGAGTTAGACAGGGGCCAGAATTCTCCAGCCATTCATGCAGGCGTAATTCTCTGGTCCCACTGGCTGTGCACCCTCTCCCACGGGTTTCCCAGTGGTGGGGAGGGGTGGCTCCAATGGGAATTCCCATTGACAGCGGCGGGAGCGGAGAATCCCACCGCCAGCGAGCGCCGCCCCGCTGAGAAACACGTGGTTGCTTGGCCGCAGAACCCCGCCCAAGGTCAATGTTGAAAGGACGTTTCCACTGATGGGAGAATGTCGGACCAGAGGGCATTGTTGAAGATTATGGGGGTGCTCATTTATGACGGATTTGAGGAAGGATTTCTTCACTCAGAGTGGTGAATCTTTGGAATTCTTCATCCCAGGAAGCTGTGGAGGTCGAGTCCTTGAACATTTTCAAGGCTGAGATTGATAGTTTTAATCAGTAGCGAAATTACAGGTTATGGAGAGAAGGCAGGAAAGTGGACTTACGGTGTGTTAAATAAGACTAGGGGCGGGATTCTTCGCAATCGGCGCGAATCAGTCCGGCATCGCGCCGTCCCAAAGGTGCGGAAGTCTCCGCATCTTGGGGGGCCGAGCCCTCACCTTGAGGGGCTAGGCCCGCGCCGGACTGATTTCCGCCCCGCCAGCTGGTGGGTAAGGCCTTTGGTGCCCCGCCAGCTGGCGCGGAAATGACTTTCCCGTGCAGCGCATGCGCGGGAGCGTTAGCAACCGCTCACGGCATCCCCGCGCATGCGCAGTGGAGGGGGTCTCTTCCGCCTCCGCCATGGTGGAGACCATGGCGAAGGCGGAAGGAAAAGAGTGCTCCCACGGCACAGGCCCGCCCGCGGATCGGTGGGCCCCGATCGCGGGCCAGGCCACCATGGGGGCACCCCCCGGGGCCAGATCGCCCCCCCCAGGACCCTGGAGCCCGCCCGCGCCGCCTTGTCCCGCCGGTAAGAGAGGTGGTTTGATTCTCGCCGGCGGGACAGGCATTCCAGCAGCGGGACTTTGGCCCATCGCGGGCCGGAGAATCGCTGGGGGGGGGGCCCGCCAACCGGCGCGGCGCGATTCCCACCCCCGCCGAATATCCGGTGCCGGTGAATTCGGCAACCGGCGGGGGCGGGATTCATGCCAGCCCCTGGCGATTCTCCGACCCGGCGGGGGGTCAGAGAATCCCGCCCATGATCTTATTAAATGGTGGAGAAGACCTGAAGAGCTGAATGGCCTACTCCTGTTCCTATTTCTTTTGGTCTGATGGTAACCCCTCACCTCCACCCCACCCCCGATGAAGCCACCACTCCTGGAACAAACCCTCCATCATCACCCCTTGGTCACCCGACCTGTTCCCCCCTCACTGCCCAAAAACCTTTCCCCCCGCCACCCTAACCCTTGTACATTTATCATGCACACTTCTCCTGCACACTTACCTTCTCTCCTGTCAAAAGCAGCTGGGACCTTTGAACTATCTGGCTTAGTGCCATGAAAAGGGGGCCATGGTGGCATTTCCTGTGACGCTACTGCTCTGTACAGAAGAGTCTCCAAAGAGTTGCTGTGCAGCACATTTCTCAGTAGGCCCAGGTGGGAAGTTGGACTCAGAAATGGGCAGCTCCAGATGAGGTGAATAAAAGGGAGTGCCGTGGAAAACCGAGGGTGATTGCCACTACACAAGAGATCCCGCCCATTGTTCTGTGAATTTCTAATTGCAACCGGGGGTGAGTGGTGAAGTTGAAAGTATTAAGCTATGAAAGTCAATTCCCCATTTTCAAATTCTTTATAGCTCCAAGTGCATTTTTACCTTGTCCAAATATTATGAAATAATATTTTATTGACTCCGCACAACTGGGGGTAACTGTTACCTTCTGGGTGGTAAACAGCCTGTAGCAGTATGGCAATGGTGGACAATGGAATTGAAAATTGGAAGAGTTTCAGAACCATTGATTGATCTGATAATATCCATTTCACCGTTACACCAAATGATCCCATGGAATGAGCTTTGTTGTTTGTTCTGTCCAGGTTATGCAAAAACAAGCGTGTTACATTGCAGTGATTTAATTTGCGCACATGAAAAAGGCAAACATATCTCATTACTCAAACACATAAATTAAATATGATTTGGTACCTAATATAATAAATGACAATTTTAATAACTATACTCTTCCTTAATGACCAGTCAAGTTATTCCTTGGTAACCATTTAAATTACCCCAAAATAGATCCCGTTTGAAAAAAAAACATGTCATGGTAGAATCGGGCAGTTATGCCCTTAGGTTTATTTTGAATGTAATGAATTCCTACTGTCAATTCTTCACAGCTAATTAAAAGGCACTAATTTAATTAGATCCCTTGTGGTTCTTCTCTTTACAGACTTGTTCTTAGTGCTGTCTCAGACTACTTTGCTGCTATGTTTACCAGTGATGTTTGTGAAGCTAAACAAGAGGAAATCAAAATGGAGGGCATAGACCCTGGTGCACTCTGGGATCTTGTCCAGTTTGCTTACACAGGTAAGGTGGAGCGAAAAATTCTTTAGAAGCAATGAATTATTGTTCGCCGTTAAAAGATTAGAGTGTATGTGATAAAGAGACGTGACACCCTTGGGTTCAAAACTTAAATTCATGTCCATCAGTCATCAGTTGACATGTTTCTAATTCATGATTGTTCAATACTTTTCAGAGAGTTTTAAAAATAGATACTTTTAATGGCTTTAATATTAAATATAGAATTCCTGCAGTATTGAAGGAGGGCCATTCGGCTCATCGAGCCTGCACCGACCCTCTGAAAGAGAACCCTGTCTAGGCCCAATCCCCCACCCTAGCCCCATTGCCCCACCTAACCTTTGGATACTAAGAAGCATTTAGCCAATCCACCTCACCTGTACATCTTTTGCCTGTGGGAGGAAACCAAAACACCCGGAGGAAACCCACACAGACATGGGGACATAGTGCAAACTCCACACAGTCACCCAAGGCTGGAATTGAACCCGGATCCCTGTCGGTGTGAGGCATCAGTGCTAACTACTGTGCCACCGTGCCACCCACATATGCGATGTTAGAGACAAATGTGTTAAGATCTTTTGCCTTACGCATGAATGAAGATAAATGTAATTGATACACAATGTATGAATAGTCATCGCCGTTATTATTTTCACTTGTGGTATAAAAGCATCATGCCAGGTCCATGGGCAATGTACGTTACCAGTGAGCAAAAGGACTACACATAGTCAGTCCCCTTATCCTTTAACCCGGGTTCAATTCCCAGCTTGGGTCACTGGACATTCTCCCGTGTCTGCGTTATTTCCTCCGGGTATTCTGGTTTCCTCCCAAAAGTCCCGAAAAACGTGCTTGTTAGGTGAATTGGACATTCTGAATTCTCACTCTGTGTACCCGAACAGGCGCCGGACTGTGGCGGGGATTTTCACAGTAACTTCATTGCAGTGTTAATGTAAGCCGACTTGCGACACTAATGTCGATTAAGATTCAGTGTTCAGCCAGTGTACTGGAGAAACTCGCATGTCAAGAGCCAATGCACAGTTGTTCATTGGGGATTCTGATGTCAGAACAATTGTGAGGAGGGATGGGTGGAGAAGGAGTGTTGGCTGGGCATGGCGGGGGTGGCTGGGAGGTGTGTTGGGGGGGAGGGGTGAAGTTGGTGCTTGCAAAGAAGATGAAGACCGACAAGTGAAAAGAGATGCTTGAGGGGGTAGAAAGAGTGGTGATCAGCTGCGGGTTACAACTTTAGTCTGGAGCCAGACGGAACACTGCAGCAGTAAAGGTTTTTTTTCAATTCACTTTATTTTATGTGGCAGCCTCAACCTCTAGTAAGACTGTGTACCTGAGAATACAGCTCACATACAGTCAGTCACAAACTGATTACCAAAGGGAGCGGGAAAAGCTTGTCGACTTTGATTTTACAGACAGTGGGCCTCACGCCTATTTCAGACAGGCACCTTGGATGACTGCAGGGGCCTTAAACCCTGTGTCGTGTTGGGTGTTCCGATACACAAACGAACCAACACGGTTGTAGATGGTACAACTCTGTTTTATTATTCTGTACAATAACAACTATTAACTACTGGCTGTGGTTCGTACTTCACCAGCTAACCTGTGGACCCAGCCCTAGCACTATCTTAGTGAGGCACTCAGCACATGGTGTATGTCTGAGTGGCTTGCTGTGAGCTCTGTGCTCTGAGCTATCTCCTGGTAGAATGAGCGGGAACTGTGGTGTTCCCTGTTTTATAGTGCGTGTGTTCTCACTGGTGATTGGCTGTGATGTTGTGTGTGTATTGGTTGGTCCAACTACCTGTCCATCAGTGTGAGTGTGTGATTGCACCATGATATGTTAATATGGATATCATGACAGCGTGTGGACTTACCCGAAGCAGATTTTACATGTGTGTGTACCCCATCCCCCTCTCCCCCTCTCCCCCCCCCCAGCCCAGTGGGTGTCCAAGATGTGTGGTAAAATATTGTGAGAACTGGTGCCATTTGCCATTTTAAGTGGGCATGTGAAGAACATAGAACATAGAACATACAGTGCAGAAGGACGCCATTCGGCCCATCGAGTCTGCACCGACCCACTTAAGCCCTCACCTCCACCCCATCCCCATAACCCAACAACCCCTCCTAACCTTTTTGGGCACTAAAGGCAATTTATCATGGCCAAACCACCTAACCTGCACGTCTTTGGACTGTGGGAGGAAACCGGAGCACCCGGAGGAAACCCACGCAGACACGGGGAGAACGTGCAGACTCCGCACAGACAGTGACCCAGCGGGGAATCGAACCTGGGACCCTGGCGCTGTGAAGCCATGGTGCTACCCACTTGTGCTGCAAGAGTGAGTCACAGGTCAATCTGCAGCAATTTGCAACCTCCAGTCCTTTGCACTCTGCCAGAATATTATTCCCACTGCAAAAAGATTCTTGTTGAGTTAGCCGTTTCTCTTTGAGTATTCTTTTGGAACATCATGCACTGGGGTTAGAAAAACATGCACTAAGCATACTGGTCAATGAACAAGTATCTTGAGAAGTGCTCCATAAAAGCCGCCTGCTTCGTTTTAGCTTCTGAACTCAATCATTTGTGTAATAATACGTGACATTTGTACGACAGTAATGGCATTCTTAAACGTGGAAAATGCAGTAATTGTACGGGGAGAAGAGAAAACTAGCGTCTATTGTGTTACTGAAATTGATTTTCAGGTCTTCGGAAATCTCAGTTTAGCATGGATTCCCTATTCTCTTTTTTTTAATCCATAACACTGTATCAAATTATAATGTATGTATTAAGATCGCAGAGCCAGTGTATCACTGAAACAGTTCATAGAGTGGGAGCTCCTTTGCAGAAATTGCAAATCCTGGAAATGTGATTATGTTATACATAATTCATGGACTTTGCTGATAGAGGTAGAAATGCATATTTGTAGATGTTGAAATATTCTTTGAGATTCATCGACAGCAAAGAAAAACAAAGTCATGGTGAGGTTCCTTCAGCGATGTGATTTGCATTTAAACAATCCAGAAGTAACTAATTAATTAAGTAGTAAAGCATTTCACGTTGCACACGGGCTTGTTAAATATAATTTAGTCTGGTGCTTCAAAGTGTATATTCAGCCTATAACTTACATGACATTCACATGTACTGGTTTTCAACCATGCAACCAATTACCTTCCTGTTGATCAATTTTATAGCTGGTTTTTGGCCTTGCGAGATACTGCGAGTGCCTAATCTGTTCAACGAAGGCGAGTTAAATTGAGCTGTAAGAACAGTTAAGAAAGGATTTATTCAATGGGTGCCAAAGGTAGAAATCTGTGCTGGTTTGATAAGAAGCAGGACTTGCGTTAAAGCACATGTGAGTTACAATAGAATTCAGGCGATGGCTTGGAAATTAAGCTGCCAAACTATCGCCCTGGTTGACAAAAAGCCACATTAAGCTTTCATGTGCAAGTGCTACCTCTGGCAAAGTTAATTAAAACTTAGAAGTTACATGCTGAGAAAGTGACTCACTGAGTCTGATGAAAAGAAATATCCCGTGAAAGAAAAACTATTGCCTGTCATGTAAACAAGAAATTCCACTTGTGTTATTGACTGGAATTTTTTATAGAAGCAAAGTGAATGTATCCAACCATGTTGTGCACACTTTGAACTTCTCCCTGATGCTTGAGTTAAAGTAATGGGAGCAGGAGTAGACTATATGGCCCCTCATGCTGATTCTATCATTCAGTAAGATCACGGATGCTGTTATACCTCATGGCCACTTTCCCTCGCTATCCCTGCATTCCTTGGCTGGAATTTTTCAGTCTTACTGGCAGCGGGATCTTTCATAGAACATAGAGTGCAGAAGGAGGCCATTCGGCCCATCGAATCTGCACCGACCCACTTTAAGCCCTCACTTCCACCCGATTCCTGTAACCCAATAACCCTTCCTGACCTTTTTGGCATCTAAGGGCAAGTTAGCATGGCCAATCCACCTAACCTGCACGTCTTTGGACTGTGGGGAGGAAACTGGAGCACTCGGAGGAAACCCACGCAGACACGGGGAGAACGTGCAGACTGCGCGCACACAGTGACCCAGCGGGGAATTGAACCGGGGACCCTGGCGCTGTGAAGTCACAGTGCTAGCCACTGTGCTACCATGCTGCCCGTTTCAGTCCCACTAATGGTGACCCCCGACGGGCTGTGGAGGGTGTGGGGCACGCAAGACCCCAGAGACATCAGCAGGACTGGAAGACCCCGGTTCACCAGTCAGGATCTCAAGTTCAAGCCCATCGATCCTCACAATCCCTTTGAAGGATTACCGTGCTGATTTGATCACAGCAAATATTCAATTAACTATTCAGAAAAAGCCCTTCGGTATAGAGAACAAGACAAGCTAAAAATTCTCTTGAGGGACCAACCATTCTTTTTTGAAATAGTTTTCACAATTTAAACTGGAATAACGGTGACTTAAATTGCCTCAGTCAATAAAAAGGCCTTCTGCACCTTCCTTCTGTGAAAAGTATGCCAAGCATTTTACAGTTGGATGACTGGGCAATGTTGCACTGCCCCACTCCAACCAATCATTCTGAAGTCTTATTACTGGAACAGGAGACAGTAACAAGTTCTCTATTTGATTATTAATCCACTTATAGAGATGCACGCTATGAAACAAGATTCAGCGCTGGAAAACTAGGATCGCGGGACGGTGGTGTGCTGCTGATTCATTGGTGCATCGTCTCACATCTCTGCAACAAATATATTTGGACGTAATTCAATACATCCCACATTTTGTGACTTTTAGTTACCCGATTTGTTTTGCCTGTCAAGAGGAGCCGTAGCCACTGACTCAACTGACAGCCAGTCTAAATAAAAATACTGGTGGCGTGTAGAATGAGATCAGGGGATTGAAGTATTTCTCGAGAAAATTGTGACAAGATAGCTAAAGGACTCAGTGCTGTTTTTTTTTTCTCTTAGCCAGCTGCACTGACAGATTTCACAGTTTCTGTTAAAGTTCCAATATCACTAAAACTGGAGACATTTCACAAATGAAACATTTGCTCGAGAGATTTATAAGGGGTTCCATTCAGTGGTCAACTTGTTGGATTCCAAAGCAGGTGCTCACCAATTGAGACGAACATCTCAACAAATGTCTAAAGCACATTAAAGCGGAATTTCTACCTCAATGCACCGCTTTAACTCCGGTGAGATTCCATCAAAACAGTTCGGAACAGTCTGGTTCCAAGTCATGTTAATATCACCAGCTAGGTCGGGGTTCATGAGGGGCAGCACCAGGACTGGAGTCTCCCTTTGCTGACTTACCATTTCCATGGTCAGGGGCTGGTTTAGCACACTGGGCTAAATCGCTGGCTTTTAAAGCAGGTCAAGGCAGGCCAGCAGCACGGATCAATTCCCGTACCAGCCTCCCTGAACAGGCGCCGGAATGTGGCGACTAGGGGCTTTTCACAGTAACTTCATTTGAAGCCTACTTGTGACAATAAGCGATTTTCATTTCATAGTGCAAATGGAACTTAATAATAATAATCCTTTTATTGTCACAAATCGGCTGACATTAACACTGCAGTGAAGTTACTGTGGAAAGCCCCTGGTCGCCACATTCAGGCGCCTGTTCGGGTACACAGAGGGAGAATTCAGAATTCTCAGCTGGTACGGGAATTGAAGCCGCGCTGCTGGCCTTGTTCGGCATTACAAACCAGCTGTCTAGCCCACTGAGCTAAACCAGCCCTCTGTCTGGCGTTCATCCAGTCGGCCCATTGTTATCACTAACATCTAGAACAGTTCAATAGGGCGAAGGGGACAGTAGGCTGATTGTCAGGCCTGTAGCCCTGGAATTAAATGAGAATTTTCTGTAATTTACGTTTGGCTGATAGAATAGCACTGCCTCTGAAACATCAGTTGAGAAAGCAAAGTCCCAATTACTCTTTTTCAACAACAGAATATGTACGTTAACCAAACTTTTATTGAACAGACACAACTTTAATGCCTGGAACTGGATTCAAAGTCCTGTGCCACGCATATATTTGCAATTTGATAAAATTGCATGAGAGATAGAAACTGCTTCCACTGGTTGGGCATTCCACAGTGGGGTGGGATATGGAGTATGGGGGTGAAGGGCGGGAGGGGGGCACGGAGTGTTATAAAATTCACAAATAGGGTGAGATGTCCCAGCCCCCTCATGGTGGGTTTTCTGGCGGTGGAGGCCAATGGCTGACGGCGGGATCTTCCCACCCCGCAGCTGTCTGTGTCCACGCCCCGCCGACCTCCCAGCTGCAGCTCCTATCATGGCTGGGTGGGGGGGGGGCGGGTTTGCCTTACCGGGACCGAAGATCCCTCAGGTGTGATGGGCTTGAAAATCCGGCACAGAATGTTACCACTGCTGCATATTTTAAACGTATGTTGCTGGTCAGACTTTGTTGTGTAACTCCCTGGAAGTGTAGATTTCTTTCATTGTTAAATAGAGTTACAGGAGCATTCTGGTTATTTTGCTGAATCGATGAGGTGGCGACCACCGTAGGAGTTGGGGAACTATGGGCGGGATTCTCTCATCCCGCGGCAGAGTGTTCACGCCATCGTAAACGCCATGAACGGGCCGCTGCCAGGACCAATTCACGCCGCTCCAGCTACCGATCCCGGCACGAACTGGGCGCCGCGGGATCCGCGCATGTGCAGTGGCCTCCTTCGATCTGCCGGCCCCGATGGGGACTACAGGGGCCGGCGTGTACGAAATGAGTCCCCCAGCCAGAGAGGCCGGCCCGCCGATCGGTGGGCCCCGATCGCGGGCCAGGCCGCATCGGAGGCACTCCGCCCGGGGTCGCCCCCCCCACAGGCCGCCACTCGACCCTTCCACACTGAGTTCCCGCCAGCTGAGAGCAGGTATGGACGGCGCCGGCGGGACTCGGCGATCCCACGACGGCCGCTCGGCCCATCCCGGCCCGGGAAACACGCCAATGGCACCGATTCTCCGCTCTGTAGAGAACTGCGTTCCTGCATCAGGATGGCATGGCCCGGTCACGGGGATTCTCCGGCCCGGCCCCGGGCTGAGAAAATCCCACCCTATAATTTGGTTAATTAAATACATCTGGAATTCTAAAACACGATAGTCTCGGTATGATAACCCTGAAACGACTGGATTGTTGCAGAAATCCATCTGATTCACTAAAGTTCTGCGTGGCGTGAAATCTGCCATCCTTACCCAGTCTGGCCTCTCCAAACCCACAGCAATTTTTGAACTTTAGAGTACTCAATTCATTTTTTTCCAATTAAGGGGCAATTTAGCGTGGCCAATCCACCTGTACTGCACATCTTTGGGTTGTGGGGGCGAAACCCACGCAGACACGGGAAGAATGTGCAAACTCCACACGGACAGTGACCCGGGGCCGGGATCGAACCCGGGTCCTCAGCGCCGTAGGCAACAGTGCTAACTACTGCACCACCGTGCCGCCCTTGCAATGTGGAAGACTCTCAGTTGCCACCTGAAGTGACCTAAGAAGCCATTCATTTGTCTTAAACGCAATAAATGCTGGTCATGCGAGAGATGGCCACAATTTATGAATTAATGAAAGGAACAGGTTATCATAGAGTCAGAGAGGGTGTATAACAAGAACAGTTCATCATGTGACAGGATTAAACAGTTTGGCATGCATCTAATAGAGCTTGAAATGAGACATTGCCAAATGACTCTTCAAGCCAACACTTTCCAGTTATCAATGAATAATTAACATTGGCACTGGATTTCCTCAACAGAAAGAAACATTTAGACAGAGCCTTCCATGATGTCTCAAAATCTTATAACAGCAAATGAAATATTTCTGAAGTGCAGCCAGTGTTGTAACATAGGAAAGGACCAGCATTCATGTACACATTGTAGTCTGGTTGGAAATGTTTCAATATATTTTTATTAGTTGGTGAGTGATGGAATTGTTTTTGTTGCTTCCCAACATGTGGTGATGGCTTGGAGTGGAAACATTCATACTAGCCTGTAAATGCAGTCCGTTCAAGGCCACCCCGATCTTTCAACCACCCCTCAGCTAACCCACTGGAGCCTCGCGAACCCACCACCCGGCCCCACAGCTCCAAACTTACGTCTTACGGTGTCATCGAGTCCCGCCTCTTAAGGGTAAGGCACCTCCAGGCCCGACCCCTGGCATGGGCAACCATGCACCCGGGCACCTTGGCACTGCCATCATGTCACTCTGGCAGTGCCACCTGGGCGCCCTGGCAGTTTCAAGGTGTCAGGCTGGCAGTGCAATTGTGCCCGGGTGCCACCAGGTGTGCTAGAGTACCACTCTGCCCAGAGTCCAACCACTCAGGGGTCTTTGATGGCCTGGGAGACCCCCCCCCCCCTTTGATGGCCTGGGAGACCCCCCCCCCTCCCCTAGATGCCATTAGGCCTGGTCTATGTGGACCAGTGCTAAAAGATGCCCTGGCGAGGTCTCCCAGACAAGGCCGTTAGGTGCTGGACGTCGAGGGAATCCGGTGCAGACCTATTTAAATAATCCAAATGGCTGAGTTAAATATGCTAACCTGGACCTCACCCAGCACATTGAATCTTACGAGACGTTTCGAGCATTGTGAATCTCGCGAGAAACCTTGTCGCATCACCAAGTCAGGCGCGACAAGGCGGTTAATCGTGCCCCACATTTCAAAAGCAATTTGTTGATTGCAAAATGCTTTTGGATGTCCAGAGGTAATGCAAGACAATGCATAAATGCAGATTTTTTTTCATTCTGGGATTGGTCTATTGCTGCTGAACCCATGTAGCCATCATGCCCATTTTGGAGCCCGAGGCAATCCTGAGCTTTCAGTTGGCTTTTTTTGAAACTATTTTATTTTACTTTCTGCTGATTTGTGCAGCCTGTTACAACAAGAGGAGCTGCCTGTTGGACCAAGGGGCAATGCTGTGCTTTTGGGCGACCAAAGAGACACATCCCTAAGCTGTTGTGGTGCGGGATGCTACGTGGGCGACATACAGCTGAATCAAGGACGCCACAAACACCCTTCTTGCCAGAGGCAATCAGTGCAGAACCTTCCTAAGGCAAGCCAGCAGTCAGAATGATAGCACTCTCGGATCAAGTAGCCAACGTCCCTCATTTCCAGGCAGATCACACTGCACTCATGTAGCAATCGGGGTAGTCAGCTGCTTTGTTCAACAGGAAGGGCCACTTCTCCATCAATAATCAACTGCCGCACGATCACCATGACAGGATAGTGCAAATTTGCACCAATTCCACTGGCTGCTGCAGGAGTCCATAGAAAATACAGCACAGAACAGGCCCTTCGGCCCACGATGTTGTGTGTCCACAATTGCCGATATTCAGCCATCGCCCTTCTTTTCCACCTCTCCAGGAGCCTCAAATGGTGGCCTCCAATGATAGCCCTTATTCTGAGGTATTCCGATTCCAATGGCTGGCCATAACCTCCCCTTTCCCACCCCACCCATGCTTCCTGACAGCCTCATGTAGTCTTTCCAGTATTTTCTGTTTTTCTGAGAAGCGATTGAGAGTTGGTCGGTTAGTGCTGAATCTTCCCGCACTGGAACATGTTTGCAATATTTTTTGTCTACGTGACGATTCCGAAGCGGATGAGGGTCATTGCCCCTGGAACCAAGGCGCAGCGGAAAGCATGGTCTTCTGGGAACCATGGAAAAAATGGACAAAGGACATTAAAAAAAATCCATGTTTAGGCTGGGATCTTCAGGCCCCCTCATGGCGGGCCCCATCACGGGAGACTCGTGGCGCAGCCAAAAGTACCTTGACTTTGGCGGGAAGCAGATGATCCCAGCTGCTGGAAAGGCTGAGAAATGCCACCATAGATGTTGTGGATCATGGAAGCAGCTGGTTGGCAGGTTAAATATGTATTGAAAACTGAAAGGACATGGTTGAACAGTGATTAGCACTGCTGCCTCACAGTGCCAGGGAGACGCGTTCTTGGGTGACTTTGTGCGGAGTCTGCACTTTCTCCCCTTGTCGGCCTGAGTTTACTCCAGGTGCTCCAGTTTCCTCCCACAGTCCAAGGATGTGCCGGTTAGCTGGATTGGCCCATGCTTAATGTCCCCAAGATGTGCAGATTAGGTGGGGTTCCGGGTTACAGGGGTAGGGCAGGCAAATGAGTCGAGGGAGGGTGCTCTTTCAGAGGGTCGGTGCAGACCAGATGGGCCGAATGTCCTCCTTCTGCACAGTAGGGATTCTATGATTCAATTCCATGGAGTCTATGGCTTCTGCACTATTAGAAGTTCGTAAACAAGTGCACAGTCGCAGCTCTGTCGGTAACAGCACCTCAAGCACAAATTTGGTGTTTTTGATTAATAAGGGGATCAGGGGTTACGTGCACAGGGCAGGAGATTGGGGATGAGGAACATATTAGCCATGATCGAATGGCATAGCAGACCCAATGATCGGAGCAGCCTAATTCTGCTCCTATATCTTCTGGTCTTATCTTATCTGTTACAGCCCAATTACTAATATTTTTCAACTAATTCTCAGAATTTGGGCATGTATTCTTCACCTCTAGTTTCCCTAGAGAAGTTAGCATTGAGTAGCTTCTTGAACAGCTGAGGCCTGTGTGGCATGTGTCCTTCTACTTTCTTGTGTTTGCGTGATTTCACGGCAGACTCAGAGGAAACGGGATTGCTACTGCTCGCTTTATTCTTTCGATGGTGGAGGTCAGAGGTTAGGCATGTGTTACCAAGTCAGCCTTAATGGATTCTTGACTTATGTCCTATACATAATACGTACTCCAGACATGATGTCCCAGTGGTGGGCAGGGTGCATATTAATGCTCCTCAGTGAAGCACACATCGTGCTGTTTGTTTGATGTTATGAATGTTGAATGTTGTACGAAGATTTTTTCACATAAAATATTAAGTTGGAATGCCATTGGTCAGACATGCAAACGTATTGAAACTTTTTGAAATGAACACTTCCTGAGCTAAGGACACTGGCTTACAACTGTTACTATGTTGTATTTGCAAAGGGTACAAGTTCCTTTTATGAAGACACCGGGGGCGATTCTCCGAGCCCCGTGCCAGGCTGGAGAATCGGTGCAACCACGCCAGGACGCCTCGCCGATTCTGCGAGGTGCGGAGAATCTGCGGCATTTGCGCCGCCGCAGGTCGCTGGAATCGGCGGGGCCACCGATTCTCCAGCCCGGATGGGCCGAGCGGCCGCTCCGACACGACAGAGTCCCACCGGCGCCGTTCACCCCTGTTCGCTGCCGGCGGGAATGCTCGGGGGGCGGCCTGTGGGGGGGGGGGGGGGGGGGAGAGGGGGGCTCCTTCACCGGGGGGGGCACCCGATGGGGTCTGGCCCGCGATCGGGGCCCACCAATCGGCGGGCCGGCCCCTCCCACCCCGGGCCAGCTTTCAGGCGCGCCAGGCCCCTGAACACCGACGCCATGTTGGGTCGGGGCCGGCGCGCGTAAGAAGTTCCCCACGCATGCGCAGGATGGCGCGGCCCAACTGCGCATGCGCAGGATTGAGCTGGCCCAACTGCGCATGTGCGGGTTGGCGCAGTGCCCATTTGTCACCGCGTAAGGAGGCTGGAGCGATGTGAACCGCTCCAGTGCCATGCTGGCCTATGTGGGGGCCAGAATAGGTCGTGCCCGGGCCCCGTTCACGCCGTCGTGAAACACGACGGCGTTCACGATGGTGCGAACACTTGGCCTCAATATCGGAGAATTGCCCCCACAAGTCTATGGGCAGAATTGTCCCAGAAATCAGCAAAGTCCGATTTCGGACAGGTGAAATGGTGTTTGACCCGATGATGACAATGGTGGATATTTATGCTGTATGGTGCAGAACTTTCTTTAAAAAATGCAGAGGCAGGGCAGCGTGGTGGCACAGTGGGTTAGCCCTGCTGCCTCACGGCGTCGAGGTGCCAGGTTCGATCCCGGCTCTGGGTCACTGTCCGTGTGGAGTTTGCACATTCTCCCCGTGTCTGCATGGGTTTCGGCCCCATAACCCAAAGATGTGCAGGCGAGGTGGATTGGCCACGCTAAATTGCCCCTTAATTGGAAAAAATGAATTGGGTACTCTAAATTTATAAAACAAAAAATGCAGAGGCATGGTTTCCATGTTGGATCGCTGGTGGGTGGCCTCTGATTTGCCCACCCTGCCCTTCAATACTCTGGGTGCCGTATTTAAAGGCCGCTCCTGCACACAGCCAATGAACCTCTAGTAAGAGGAAGCCACTGAGAAGTGATGGCTGCCAAGGCCAAGAAACATGCTGCCCCAAAATTCAATGACGCCTGCCTCAAGCGTCTGCTGGATGCAGTAGAGGTCCACTGTGATGTGCTCTACTCACTCTCTGGGCAAGGTGACCAATACAGCAAGGGAGGAAGCGGCAGTGGTGGTCAGCACAAAAACCCTTCCAAAAGAGGACATCCATCCAGTGTTGCAAGTGGACGAATGATCTATTCCGGTCTGTCAGGTAAGTCACTCTTCTCATCACTCACAACTCACGCACCCCTCTTACATCCACAGTGATCTCACTCAATGCCAGCTCAAGGAACACCACCACTAACTCTCCAACACACACCTTCCTCTCCCCTGTGGGCCATGCTCTCATTTTGTCCATGGCTACACTAATCAGCCCCACATGTCAGGCACCCTTAACATGTACCCTGGCATGTGTCCTGCTTACGCTCTCTCCATCTGTTTTCATGCAGGAATGGCTGGCTCATAGTAAATGGGAGAGATCTGAGACTGGTGGAGGAATGCCCGAACTGAAGGTCGTCACAGACTTAGAGGAAAGAACGATTCAGCTGGCTGGCGAGGAAGTAGCCCGCTCCTGCGCTGATGGTGAGGTCGGTGGTGCTAAACCGAGTGAGGATCCTGCACAGTGACAGCCGTCAGACAACCATACTGTGCGCCATGTCTCCTGTTCCTCAGGGCCCTGCATTGCAGTAATGATCATTCCTTCCTTTCGCAGGCACCTTTGGGAAGCAGCCAAGGGTCCATGAGCCAAATCCTGGACTCCAGCCCTGAGAACAGCACTGACGAGCTATCTACAGGCACCAAAATGGATACCCTTCACACTGCTCACCCATACCCTCCACCAGAAGAGAGACACACACCTCAATGAGACCTAGTTGTTGATTAGCCTCAGGGTCACAATCCGGTCAGCACAGCACACCATCAGAACCACAGCAGGCGGAGGCAGGGACTTCCAAGGATGCTGACAGCTGGAGGCCAGGAATCTACTGAGTCCCAGTCGGATGAAGACCCTTTGGATTTGATCATGCCCCAGTTGCTGGAGCACCGAAGACAAGCTCAGGAAAATCAGAAAGGGATGTCTGGTGCATTCCTCAGATTGCAAGGCACGATGTAGGAGTCTGTCTGCCTTCAGACGGAAGTAATAGCACTGCCATGCCAACACACCAAGGTCAATACGATAGGGTGGCAGCCATCATGGAGGCCTTGGCACAAGATATCTGTCCTGCACTGCTGTGGGTGCTGCACTCCATGACAGAGGCACTTTCTGGAATCCATCAGTACCAATGCCAGAGGAGGGTGTGGGGAGGGGGTGGGGTGGGGGGAGGCATCTCAAGCTCACTCCAACTGCCCCTCCCTCTCAAGGAGGTAGCCAGAGGGCATTCGGGCATCCATAGGGAGGAGAACTAGCTGCTGCACACCCCAGAGCCATCCACCCAGGTGACTCCGGGAGTGCTGGGCCCATCCGAATCCGAATCTCCTCTTCCCGTGATCGTTTCAGTTCGACAGTCCGAAGAGGGTGGCACTGCCACAGACAGGACTCCAAAAACAGCCCGTCCCCAGTCCCTGACCTCCAGAGGATGTCTGCAACGTCATTAAGATAGTAGCAGTCAGCAGGCCGCGTCCACATCCACTGTGGATGTGGGGGATGCACCAAGCCAGAGTGGAAGTGTAGTAAGAAAGATCAAGAAAGCATCGTTGGAAAACGTGGGCATGGGTTTGAATTAAATGCTTAGCATGTTCACTGTTGTAAGTGAACACCCACCAGCGTCACGCTATCTAAGGTTCCTTGTTGTGATGAACAGTGCGCCTGTCAGCCTGAAGTGGAAAAGTTAATTCTTGCACAAGATAAAGGCAAGGGTTCTCAGTCCAGGGCCTCCTCCCTATGCTGTATACAACCCTTCCCAGTCACTGGGCACATCAGTCATGCTTGTATCTCGATGGGAATTAGAATGTCTGCAGGAATGTCCTGGGCTGGCATCGCAGATACCAGCCATTCTCCACGTGTGTTCTCTGCGCCTCGGAGGTGCGGCTGCCCCCATCTCATCTGCATCTGTATACAATGACACTGCGGCCCTGAAGGGTTCAGCTCACTAAGGATGTCACAGGATCAGGAGACGGTAAACTGTTCCTGCTCCATCACCAGGATATGAACCTGATCACTGAGAGCAAGTGAGCTGCCATCAGCCAGGCACGGGTCAGACATTCACAGAAGCTCTGCGAGGATCGATGCACTATTCCAGGTGTAGGCTCACCAAGACCCTGTATAATTGCAGCAAGATACCCCTCCCCCTGCACTCGAATTCTCTCGCTGTGAAGGTCAACATTTGCCTTTTTTACTGCCTACTGCACCTGCAGGCTTACCTTCAGTGACTGGTGTACGAGGACACCCAGGTCTCGTTGCACCTTCTGCTCTCCTAATTTATGGCCATTCAGATAATAATCTGTCTTCCTGTTTTTGCTCCCAAAGTGGATAACCTCACATTTATCCAAATTATGTCTGCCATTCATTTGCCCACTCACTCAACTTGTCCAAATCACACTGGAGAATCTTTGCATCCTCCTCACAGCTCACCCTCCCACCCAGCTTTGTGTCTGGATCCACTTACGTGCGGAGGTTTTTGAGGTCCCAGAGAGGTCACCTATGGAACCCTGGAAGAAGCCACTGGCGTAACACCTGAGCGCTGCAGTCACTTTCAGTGATCCTGGCAGAAGTTGCCCTCCAAGCACCTGTAGCACCAACTCCTGCAGCGGGAGGCAGATGTGATCAACCAGTTCCCTTGTCATGTGCAGTCTTTGTCGACACTAGTTCTCCGGTTATCTGCAGGAATGACAAATGCTGGCCATAGACCCTGCATCTAGTGAGGCGTCTATCAGCAGGGGCTCTCTGCATCTCAACCTGTGCATGCGGAGGATGCCCTGTCATCCCTTGCTCTTGAAGGTTTGGCTCCCGCCTTTGGCGAGTCAAGCACCACCGTTTCAATTTTCTTCATCTTCTCTCCTGCCTATAAGCAACAAGACAGACAAATGAGATTGCCAGTCCCCATCTTTCTGACATTCTCCTCACTGCAGCATCAAAGAGAGAAACTTGACGGTTGGCATCTATCTGGTAAGGATCACATTTTGTCCATTCATTGTCTGAATTGCCTCTCAAGGGACGTTGACGTATGTCGGAGGGTTCTGGCCACAACATGGGTGCCCAATACTTAGCGTGCCTGCTGGTTGAGCAAATTCCCATACCACACCCACTCCACACCACATGACTGAGTGGCGATAGCTTTGCCCACCCAGCTGTACCCTGAGCTCTCATCTCAGGTGCAGGTATCGTCCTAACCTGCATTCCAAGTCCTTGTGCTCTGCTTGGACCATTAGGGGCACTTGTCAATAGGCAGTCCAACATCGAGCTTGGATTATTAGCGTTATCCTCGGGCAGTGTGCCATGGCCTCTTTTCGAAGGGGATATTCTAGCTTGCCCTGTTGCCGAATGGTACAGCCAAACCACTGCACTCATTTAATTTGTAAGTCTGTGCACAAGGGGTTCAAAGTAAAGCAGCATATTTTGAATTAATCAAATAACCAATTAAACAAAACCAAATAAACAGCAACAATTGAGATTGCGCACAATCGTATAATAAGCCTAACCCCAAGCATGTCAATTAAGCTCAAGCTAAATGGTCTCAGTTGCGACAGAATGCTCATCTTTGGCATGTTTTTCCATTTGCGTTGCCCTTGTCTTCATTCCACCTCCTTAGACATACTGTCATTGTGTGCAACCTTCAATTGCCTGTGGTGATATGCATCACTGTAAATATACAGGGGGTTAATGTAGATACACTAGGGCACCGTAAATACAAAAGGGGTTAATGCAAATACACGAGGACTGAGTGAACACTAGAGGGAGCACCAGAGACATCATGACACACAGACATTCAACCAATAGGTCAGTACGATAGGACACGACCAATGACAGTCAAGACACACACAGAGGTGACACTACCACAAGGTGGCTACCCATATAAAAGGACAGGGCACACATGCTCTTTCTCTTTCCATAGGCAACACTCAGAGAGACAGGGACAGGTCAGGGAAGCATCACACCCACCGCATGGATTAGAGCAGTCTGGTTAGTTAGATTGAGTTACTATAGATAGATTAGCAGGAGAGTCGAACACAAGTAAGAGAATTGTTAACAGTTCAATAAATATGTTGAACCTATCTCCAAGTCTGAACCTTCCTTTGTCAGAGTATACATCAAGGAAGCAGCTTATGCTTCGTAAAGAAGCATAACACAACACTGCCCACCCCTGTTCTGAAGCCCATACCCTAGGGTTCCCTTCCCTCTTTTCCTTTCAGCCTTGAACTGAAGCCGGGGCCTGGGCCTTGGCATGACAAGGGAGCCATGAAGAAGCTGCTGTTCAGATTTTCCCGTGACCGCCCCACCCCTGAAGAAGCACTGTTGTTCCGTAAGCACTGTGCCAGATTGAGCGCACTCACCTCCAATCTCCCCTCGGAGTTCTGCTTGCCAGGTGCAGGTCTTTGGAAACTAATCGTATATTGTACCATCCCGAGATCACACGCTATGGGATTTAAATTTGGCGTGGGTAATGATTGAGCATGTGGGCGCTATCATCATATGCAAATGTATTCTAATGAAGTTCCCAATGTTGAATGCAGAAATGCAGCCCAGCACTGTTGGGGGCAGGGGCTGATCTCCTCCTGCATCTACACTGCCGGGAAACCCGGCTCAGATCTTCTCGCAATATTTTCCAGTTGCCACGAAATTGCCGTGGGGCAGCAGTCTTACACTATCTCCCTTTCTTCTAAAACCTCTCCCATCAAATCGTAGCTGTTTGTGGTTTGAGAGAAAAACACCAGAAGGCCTCATTGCTTCAAACCAAGAGTTCTGGAAGGAGAATTCCAGATCAATACCACTGTCTTGAGTGAGAAACCCCAAGTACAATAGCTGCTGTTGAAAGGAACCCTTCAGCTATAAACAAGCCTCTGGACAATCCAGTAATATTTTATTTTCCGACTTGTAACTTGGCCAAGTGCTGTTTCAAAGATCTGATAATCTGCAGCGTTTGGTGCACCTCTGGTGCATGCTTGGTGGTGGTGGGTGGGGAGCGGTGTAGGGTAGGGTTTGTGTGTTGTTTTTGCATTAGTGTGTAGCTGGATATATCTGTAAAGTTAAAACCTTTTATTAATAATTTCTTTACCTTTACCTGGCGAATGTTTGCAATTCTTTACTTGTTAACTTAAAGAACAGGGCCGTCTTATTTCTTGAGCCGAGCTTTGCACAGTTAAATATACGTTAAATTGGAAATGTAATCTCCCTTGTAAATTCAAACTCTGTTATCACCATCTCAGGAGTGGGACAAAGGGAAGAGCTTGTCCACCCTGGCTGAACTGGTCATAACATTGATATCAAGCCTCTTGAGGGTTGTTGCAGGTAAAACAAGCCACGCACACAGAGTAGACTATTCCATTGCAGATGCAGTCAGGGGGTCATTTGCTGTAGAACCTCCAGACTTTGACCCACTCCAATAGTCAGGGCCTTTCTGTGGCTGATCCCGTTGACTTTTTGGTCAATGGTAACTCCCAGAATAATTACAGCATTGCACGACTGGCGTTGCAGAAACTCAGTTGTTTACCTGAGAGCGCAAAATTAATTTTGCTGTTTGAGTCGGCCGAAGGTCAAGGATTGTTTCCTTTTGTAGGATTATAAAGACGTGGTGAATGTCAGCGAGTATGAACATTTTTAGACAGATGACTCTTCAACAAAACAAGACAATTTGTGCTGACAGACCTGTAACGTGATTCTTACCAACCATTGAAGTACATACTTCTCCAGGATTCAACATCATTCTAAGAGAATGTAATTGGGCAAATGTTTAAATAACTCAATTTGTATTAATATTACAACTAGCTGTGATAGGCTTCTGGAAACAAGTATCCCCCTCCCTACCCCTCCAGCCCCGGCCCCCGATATTGGAACCTCAGGGATTAGTAGAAGATGTCAAATGTGACCTTGCAAAGATCATTCGTCATTGTTTGCAGATGCTTTGGGGATGCCAAAACGAGGGGCCAGAAACATAATGTGGTCAGAATTAAATCGACTGGGAATTGAGGAGAAACATCTTTCCCCAGCAAGTGGGGCGAATGTGGAATTCACAATTACAAAGAGCAATTGAAGCAAATAGTGAAGGTCCACTCAGAGAAAGCGTAGGAGGAAGAAATGAATAGCAGGATGCACTGATGGGGGCGAGGTGACGAGGGGTGAGAGGAGGCTTGTGTGAAGCAGCTGAGCAAAATTTCTGCACTGTAAATTTTAGGTAATTATTTTACAGCGAATGTATAGTGGAGTCCTGTTATCTACAAGGTAGTTCATATCGTTCAAATCCCTGGATGAATAACTATTCATAACACTTGTGTGTCAGGCAATCTAGATTATAGAATATATATAAAAACAGACATTGTTGGGGAAGCTAAAGCACCAACTTTCGACAACATTTTGAATAGTTTTGGAGACTTATTTATCATAGAATTTACAGTGCAGAAGGAGGCCATTCGGCCCGTCGAGTCTGCACCGGCTCTTGGAAAGAGCACCCTACCCAAGGTCAACACCTCCACCCTATCCCCATAACCCAGTAACCCCACCAAACACTAAGGGCAATTTTGGACACTAAGGGCAATTTATCATGGCCAATCCACCTAACCTGCACATCTTTGGACTGTGGGAGGAAACCGCAGCACCCGGAGGAAACCCACGCACGCAAGGGGAGGATGTGCAGACTCCGCACAGACAGTGACCCAAGCCGGGAATCGAACCTGGGAGCCTGGAGCTGTGAAGCAATTGTGCTAACCACCATGCTACCGTGCTGCATAGGAGATATAGGAGTTCGCAAAAAACAAGTTGGAAATCTGGCCCTCACGTCCATGAAGAAACTCATAATTAATTACATGGCCCATCCCCCCACCCCTCAATAGTTTTGTATTTTCTCCTGTTTCAAATATTTATCCATTTCCCCCTTAAAAGTTGCCTCAAAACATTCCATATTCCTTTGTATTAAGACGTTTTGCCTCACCTCTCTCCTCATTCTTTTACTGTTAATTTTAATTTGATGATCACTGGTCAATTCGTCCAGTCAGACAAAGTTTTTTTTGTTTCCTATCACTCCATAAAAACGCTTAAAAGTTTTAAAATCCTCTACTAAATCTTCTATGTGCTCTCTCTTCTCCATTGGCATTAGTCCTGTATTTTAAGACATTCATCATAACTGTGGTCTTCCAATCCCAATGCCATATTTAGGAGGTATCTGTGGGTCCCCCTATTAAGGGGGTCACCCCAATATTTTGGAGACGGGGGAGCCAGGAATTCCAGGGTGGGGGCTGATTCGCGATGCAGGGGGCTGCTTTGCGATGCAGGGGAGGTGGGAGCAGCAGCGGGACCTCCCTATCAGGTCACCCACTCAAAAAGGCGGAGCCCCTGGTAGCGGGATTCCCTCTGGAATCCCTCGTATTCATCACCACACATACATTTTCATGGCAAGGGATACCGAAAATTGCTTCCTGGCAATTCACCTCCGAGGCGGAATACTCCGTTGCCCGATATCGTAATCGACGATTGGGCAGAGAATCTCGTCCGAAGCCCAAATCAGGGGCGGCACCGATTTGACGTCGGTTTTCGAGTCTCCGCCCCCTCTGAAATGGTGTCGTCGGAAGGCCCACCCCCGCGCTCCGCCCCCGATGGGCCGCATTTCCGACCACGCAGTTGACGTGTGGGCTGAGCAGTCGGGAACCTGGCGTGGCAGCTGTGGGCTGTGTCCTGCGCCGCCGCCCTCGGTCGGGATCCATGCTGCTGGCTGGGGAGGCTTCCGCGAGGGCTGGAGGGACTGGTGGGGGGTGGCCAGGGGGTGGGTCTCATTTAGCATGTCGGGTCCGTGCACGGCCGGTGCCATGTAAGATGCGTGACCACAAGGTCGTCGCCTTGCGCATGCGTGGCCAGGGACACGGCCATTCTCCGGTTGATTTTGGCGCGGGAGCCGGGTGTTTCACCCAGCGTCGCTGCTAACCGGTGAGGTTTTGGCGCCGATTTTAGGGTCATAAAACGCCCGCGAATTCTTTGTTTCAGCCGGCACTTAGCCGCCGATGGACACATGGCTGGGGGGTGCACAGACAGGCAGATACATTTTGATTCAGAGAAGTGTGAGATGATGTGTTTTAGTAGGAAGAACATGAGAGACAACATAAAATAAGAGGTAAAATTCTTAACGGGGTGCAGGAGCAGAGGGACCTAGGTGTATATTTGCGAAGATCATTGAAGTTGGCAGAACAGGTGTTAATAAAGCTTACAGTACTCTGGGCTGTTTTAATAGGGGCATAGAGTACAAGAGCAAGGTGATGCTGAACTTATACAAGGGGTTGAATTCTCCGCCTCCGCAGCCACGTGTCTATCGGTGGCAAGCCGTCACTGGCAGCGGGATTCTCTCTTCCCGCCACTGGCCAATGGGATTTCCCATTGTGGCCACCCCATGTTGCCGGCATAACGGAGGATCCCGCCGGCAGAGAATTCACCCCAAGATACTAATCAGACCTCAGCTGGCGTATTCTGCACAGTTCTCTGTATCACACCGAGGCAGCATGTGAACACTTTGGAGAGAGAGTGCAAAAAACGTTTAGAAATGGTTCCGGGGCGAGAAACCTCAGTTATGAGGATAGATTGGAGAGGTTGGAATTGTTCTCCTCAGAGAGAACAAGGTGGAGAGGAGACTTGATAGAGATGTTCAAACTCATGAGGGGCTGGACAGAGTAGACAGGGAGAAACTGTTGCCGCCCATAAAAGAATCAAGAGTGAGAGGCAGAGATGTAAGGTGATTTGCAAAAGAAGCAAATGTGATGTGAGAAAAAAAATCGAGGTTGAATCGAGGCAATCAAGAGGGCATTCGATGATTACTTGAACAGAAACAATGTACAAGGGTATGGGGAAAAAGACAGGGAAATAGCACTAAGGCGTAACGCTCATTTGGAGAGCTGGCGCAGTCGTGATGGGCTGAATGGCCTCCTTCTGCACTGCAGCAATTCCGTGATACTGTGATTGGGAGTGGGGGACAGACAGTTCACCACACTGTCCACTGACCAGGTGAAAATATCAACCTCCCTCATTGAGCAAGGTTGGTAAAAAATAACCCATTCAGAGTAAAACGCTGCCATCCCGATGCTGGTTTGATCCTGCAACAGTTTGACAATGGAGGAGACTACTGCATTTATTTCAGCTCAAAATGTTTTCAACGCATCTTGAAAAGGAACATTTTATTTAAGGCAAAGTGAAAAGAAAAATTCAATCAGCACAGATAAATTAATGCAGTTTCCGAACTAACTGTCTTTAAAATGTTCATGTGCCGCCGCTCATATTGAAGCGCAATGGTTATGGTAACAGGCTGGCATCTAATTGGTAGGGAGTTCAAATCCCACACAGGGAAAGTTGTGAAATTGAAGTCAGTAAAGCTGGTAAATTGTGGGATGCCTTTCAATGAAAAAGGGTCATGAAAGTTCTGTTGTAAAACTAAATACCCTTCAGGGAGGAAAATCTGCTGCCGCTAGCTTCTCTGGTTTACACGTGACCTCTGCCCAAAATATGTGGTGAACTCTTGATGTCCCCAGGCCAATTAGAGATGGGCAATAATTGTTGGCTCACGCACCCAATGGAAAATAGAGAAGCTTAAAAAGATTAATGCGATTCACACTTAAATTATTAAACGAGCCCTTCCTTCATAGAATTGTAGAATCTATGGCACGGAGTCAGGCCCTTTGGCCCAAACTTGTCCATGCCAACCAAAACGCCCATCTAAACTAACCCCATTTGCCTGCCCATATCCTTCTAAACCTTTCCTATCCATGTATATGACCAAATGCCTTTTAAATGTTGTCAATGCCACTGCATCAGGTGGAGGGGCTGGTACCACCTTTAATCAGCATCGCTCGGATTGACTCCGTCCACAGATCAAAGCCCTGAAGTTGAAATCATAGAGCTTGATTGTTAAGGATTGGTTCTGACATTGTTGTCATTACACATGAGCTCATCCATTACGCACTTGCATGATTAAGAAGTATTCATTTTGTTTTCTGAATGAGGTTATTTTGATGTTTAGCTGGTGGTGTTCGAATGATGCTGTTTGCAAAAATCTAGATGAGCAATAAAGGGGAGGGAAGCAGATGTATATCATCCGTATTGCAATTATCTAATGCATGCCGGCACTTTCATTTCAACGATTTCCCAAGAAAGGTTTGTTGGACACTTCAGAATAAAGTCATTTGTCTCTTTAGCATGTAACTTGCATACAAACCGTTCAAATCTGCTTTTAAATGTTTTCCATTGTTATTGACAGGCAAAGTGTGCCACTGCGAACATTGTGCAAAAAAAAAAACATCCTCTTTTGAAAATCTTTTGTGTATCGTGTCACTCTTGAGAGTATATTTGTCACAGCGTGTTTTGGGAATGCATTTGTTTTCAGGCTGCCTTGAGTTAAAGGAGGAGACAATCGAGAATCTCTTAGCAGCTGCCTGCCTGCTACAACTCTCCCAAGTGGTGGAGGTGTGCTGCCATTTCCTAATGAAACTGCTCCATCCATCAAACTGCCTGGGTATCCGTGCATTTGCTGATGCTCAAGGCTGCACGGAATTAATGAAGGTGGCTCACAGCTACACTATGGTAAGGTGACAAGAGATGTTTTATTTCAATCACCTTCTTGCATCACGTCTTCTTTGCTCCCGCATGTACATTGTTCTACGTGCCTGGACTTTCTCTGTGAATGTTGTCAGTGTTCAGCCTGATGTGCCCATTCCGACCAGAAATGTAAACCTTGCACTCTTGGGCTAAATTTTGTACGGGTAAATTTTACAGGATCAACAGGCGGACAGTTCTATGGTGAGTCTGCTGACTCCTGTTCTCGACATTGTCCAGAAGGTCGGTGAAGGTGCAAGGGAGCGTGACTAATTTCAGTGCTCTTGTCCAAGGGCCAGCACAGCATCAATGGGCCGAATGGCTCCCTTTTGTGGTTGTGTGAATTACATTTCAGATTTTGGCCCCCGAGGTTTTGGGGGTTAATGTGGTTGAGAGCATTTTCTGTCCTTTTGAAATTATTTTTTTAAATAGTTTTGACAGTGGATCTGCAGTGCGTCACTGGAAATTTGTGTTTTTTTTTACTCTCTTCTTGATAGTTCAGAATTATGAGTGTCACGATTTTAGTTCCCCCAATAGCTCTGCAGGTTTGTGAATTTAATGCTGGAATCATCCATGTTGCAAATGCCCTGCTTGTGATACTCATACCTATGTTGAACTAAATTGGTCATAGCCAATCTCACTGGTAACTGCATTGCAGTAGGGTTCAGCCCCCTGAGTATGGTTCCTGTGAGCAAAGTCCCTGAGTGGCACAGTGGTTCTCAATGTTGTTTCACAGCACCAGGATCCCAGGTTCGATTCCCGGCTTGGGTCGCTGTCTGTGCAGAGTCTGCACATTTTCTCCGTGTCTGCGTGGGTTTCCTCCGGGTGCTCCGGTTTCCTCCCACAAGTGCTGAAAGACGTGCTGTTAGGTAATTTGGACATTCTGAATTCTCCCTCAGTGTACAGGTGCCATAGTGTGGCAACTAGGGGATTTTTACAGTAACTTTATTGCAGTGTTAATGTGAGCCTACTTGTGACAATAATAAAGATTATTATAATAAAACAGTACTTCTTGTCCGAGATTCTGATGACTGCAGCCCGTGAAATCATATTCTAGTTGGGACTCAGTGCAGTGTTAAAAGTAAGGGAGAAGAATGATTTCAGAAAATAAAGTATTTGGCAAAGCATTTTGTTATTTCACAAAAGTTGGCATCATGGCATAAACAATATTAAAACCCATTCAATTGGATTTGGATTGTTTTAGCCGAGGAGAGTATGTAGCCATTGTTTTCTCCATTCAGTATCTGTACTACATGATCTCTCATGGTCTCACAACTCAACTGTCTTAACAGAGATTCAATTCTTTCTCATCATTAGTGATTTTGAGTGGACTGCTGCGTACTTCTGGCCGAAAAAAATCAAATGCAATTTCCTAAGACACCGGCTTTGTTATCAGTCATTATGGACAGGTTACAAGCACTGCTGGAATTAGACTTAATAACACACATTATCAAACTCTTTTATCAGGCTCTGCGGCGTATATTTTAATGCTTTGGAAACATCACATCGACGCATTGGCCTGAATTTCATGTTCACCCGCCAGTGGGTGTTTAGACCAAGGGGACGGTGAGGCATGAAATTGAACTGCCCCTCGATTCCTGGGTTCCCGTTCACCCCGACTTCACAGTTTTTTTAAGTTGGGGCGAGCAAGGCCTTGGATCGGCAAATTGCCCTTGTCCCAATTGAGGTTCTCAGGTGGCCAATATGGGGCCACTTAAGAGCCATTCCCCACGCAACTGATCATTTTAGGCTGGCAGGTGGATACACCTGGCCTGGGGGAAGCCCCAAAACGAACGGCCTTGGGCCTTAGATGGAGAGAGGGGGATGCCTCCATCAAGACCACACTTTTGACTTCAAGCACCCCCAGCCCTTGATGTTTAATGACCACAGAACTTCTTTCCACCCCATTGCCTCACCCCTGACACTCCAATCACCTACTTTCCGACCACCACTCCCCCCCCACAAGCCTTCACTACCCTCCTACCCTGGGACCCGTAAACTCAGGATCCCGACACAATCGGAATCGAATGTGGCTGGTAGATCCCAGGAACAGCCTCTTCCGGGATCCCCGGCGGCCGTTACGCCGAAGGAGATCTAACAAGATCTCGCGAGACATCGCAAATTATATCTAACCCACAATGGGCAGAGCCAGGACTTGCAGAGTGAAGTCAGTTTGAAAGCTCACTTAATCCTGCCGATACCAGATGGAACCAGCTCCTGGGATCTACCGGCCTTCGCCGAAGATGTCCCTGCCAGGTGCTGCTTAACACTGGTCCCCACAACAGAGATTTGGTGGGTTGGCGCTTGGGGGGGGATCTCTCAGGCGATTGGAGAACTCCAAGTGGTCAGCCTCTGGGCACTTTGGCACTGCCAGCCTGACACCCTGGCACTTCCACCTTGGAACCCTGGCAGTGCCACCTAGGCTTCCCAGGCAGCACTTCCAGGTTGGCTGGGGCACTGCCAGGGTTCCAGGCTGGCAGTGCCAAGGTGCCCAGGTGGCATTCTGCCCACACCGTGGGTCTGGCCTGGGGGTGCCCTGCCTGTATAAGCTGGGGTACGGGGAGCTCGAGGACCACCCAATAGGTGAGTTGGGGCGTTGGGCAGGGGTTCAGGGATTGTGTTGGGGAGTCACGAGATCGGGGAGATGGCGCCCCGAACTCTTCCTGCATTAAGGAGGTCCTCAGTGCAGCCAATGTGACTGTGTGCAGCTTCAGCGGGGTATTCCCCGTTGAGGTCCAAACAAAAACGGAGTGTCACTAGATAGTGGGGTTCTTCATGGCGCTTATAGACCTCTTTAATCCCACCCAGAATGGACTATTTTTTTCAGTTAGATCGTGTCCTTACCTTTCAGTCCAGTCCCGGGACTTAGGCTCACACATCAGATTGCCCGGCAGCTCTCGAAAGCGGACTTCCTCCCGAGTGAAGTGCAGAATTTCTGCCCGAAACCAATTGAAGCTCATTCAAGCAATGAAATAGCTACAGGGCAGTCAGGGTCTGCGGGACATGCTTTTCCCTCACAACTCAAAGAAAGGCCATCATATACAATATTCAGGCCACTAAATATACATTCCAACACTCTTATTTACAAATATGCCAAAATGTGGCATATTCCAAAAGAAAAAGACTGATATTTATATAGCGCCTTCCACAAGATATCCAAAAGACCTCTGCAGCTAATTTGTATTCTCCAAGCTCTCACAAACATCACTATGGCAATGATCAGATAATCAATTTTTGAATGACATTGGTGAGGGATAAATATTGGTTTGGAAAGTCCAAGCATGTGCAGGTTAGGTGGATTGGCCATTCTAAGTGTCCACGGGTTAGGTGAGGTTATGGGGTTCCAGGGATAGGGAGGGGGAGTGGTCCTAGGTAGAGTGTTCTTTCGGAGGGTCGCTGCAGCCCCCCTGCACGGTAGGAATTCAATGATTCGATGAAACTGGCGTGAACTCCCTGCTTTTCTTTAAAATTGTGCCACGGGATCTTTTGCGTACACCTGGGAGGGTGAACAGGTTTAGTGTTTCAACCAAAAATCGCACCTCCATCCAGCGCACACTGACTCAGAAATGTACTGGAGTGTCAGCTTAAATGTCGTGCTCATGTCTCTGGAGAGGTACTTCAAGACCTTAGAGTATGTGGACCATTTTTCGTATCTTGGGAACCTCCTCTGGATGAAGGCAGACATAATTTACAAAATTCGTCCTTGTCTTCGATGTGGCATGTCGGCCTTATTCCGACTCAGGAGATGAGTAATTGAGGAGCAGGATCCCAAAGCTGAGACTAGTGCCATGGTTTGCCAGGCTGTGGTGGTCGTTGTGGTCCTATATATGCTTCGGAGGCTTTGCAATCTGCAGCAGGCATCTCAAGGCACTGGAGAAGAATCACCGGCAGTGCCCTCACAGGACCCTCCAAATCCAATGGCAAGAAAGGCTGCACAACAGCAGCATCTTCTCCAAAGCCAGTATCCCCAGCATCGAGAGGGTAATTATTCAAAACCAGCTCCACTGGATGGAATGTGTCCTTTGGATGCAATTCACCAGATTCCTGAAGAAACTGTTCTACTCGGAACTGGGTTGCAGTGGAATATTTCCAGGAGGGCGGCGCAGTCCCTGTTCGGATGTCCTCAAAGTATCCCAAAAGTGGCAAACATCTCCACCGACACATGGGCGTCCGCGACTTGTGACCAAGTAAAATGACAAGGCGTTGAACACATCGAGAGAGTTCATGGGGTGCACCCAGAGGTGCAGTTAAGGCCTCGGCGAGAGCGCCCAAACCCCCAAAAAGCTCATCAACCCGACCTTTCACGCACCGCCTACCGTTCATCTGGTGGGGTCTGCACATTGTGCATTGGATTTATCAGTCTTTTCAGAATGCATCGAACCAGAATGAAAGCAAGTCATCCTCAATCCTGAGGGGCTGCCTACGAAGACGAAGACTTCAACTGACAAACTTCTAACTCTGAGGTGGGGTTGCTACCAACTGAACCGCAGCTAGCGGATTTTTCTTGAGTTTGATGATTGATGCATGGGGAACCCATCAAAGCTCTTCATATCCACCTTAAGACCTTCACGAAGAGCAAGTGTTTGTACTTCATGAATATCAAGATGCTTTCTGGCCACAGAAACAAAGGCAAATATCCAATCAAAGGCCAAGGAGAGCTTTCCCCTTTGTAGAGAGCTGCTCTTGCACTCAGGTTTTCAATTTCCCTTGACTGGGTCTGCTTCAAGGTAAGCCAAAGATTTGGACTATTGTTGGAACAATCTTCCATGGATTGTATCGATATTTCATTGGCAGAACTAAAACATTAAAATCCACCTCAATCTGCGTCAGAGACTGAAACCAAATAATAAATGGTTTGGGTATGCGGACACTAAGGAACTGAAGTGCTTGAGATGACCAGTAAATCTCACCTAACATTAAAACAACAGCTGCGCTGTTCTGAGGCATCGTACACCGAAAAATGTATCAGCAATAAAGCAGAACTTTAATGTACTGCACTTTTCTGGAATAGCTTTTCATGGTGAAGAAAATATCGATATAGAAATTTCTGGCACAATCCATAAAACGTAATGAAATAGAAATTGAAAATGCCCCAGCTGCTCAGCGGAGATATTGCTGAATTTATTAATACCATAAAATGTATTGAGACTCAATACCTTAAATATTGGTGAATCTCATTTCATATGCTGATAAACAGACCAGTGCAAAAAAATTATTAGCATCCATGAATAAGTAATGATGGTCAAAGGAGATAAGAATTGAATGTGAGGAAATGAGCAGTGGTTTAATTAAAAAAGGATAGACAAACTGCCCAGTTGATTGCAAGGGTTACCGACACTGATGTAAAATGCTGAACCATGCTTTCTGTAATTCCTTCCTCTCTCAACATTCATGCTATGCAGGGAACTAGGGCAGCCCTTTGCATTCCCCTGCGAGTGGGTTCGTAGGCAGGGCTGGAGGACTGGTGAGTGGAACATTTTTCAGATGGTCTTCCCAGCAGATTCCTGCCCGTCAAAGTCTCTCTGCAATTTTATGTTGGGATGGGCTAAGCCCCCTATCCTTGCTGCCGTTGAGGCCCTTAGGTGGCCAGTTATTGACCACTTAAGGGCCATTTCCCACCCTGCCTCGGTTTTCAAGCTGGCTGGTGGATTTATGGGGGTAGGGGGGGGGGTCCCAAAAATTGAACCAGGTTCAGTCCAAATGTACATACATTTTGTAGTTAATGAAAACATATAGTTAACCGACTTAAGATAAAAGACTTCATTAAGACCTACCAAATGATCACCAGATAACACGGGGACAGTAAACAGGAAAACACATTGCCTTGCAAAAAATGCAGAGGAATACTAAAATTCTGCAAGAGATAAGAAATATTCGAAGAAGCATTTTGACCTGAAGAATAGCTCGAAAAGCTGATGCACAGAGGAAAGTGGCCAGGGAAAGCTCCAAAGAAAGGCTTGCAAGCTGAAAGTAGAAATTTAAAAATTTATGCTGCAGCAGATGACTCCATAGGACCTCATGGAAGTCCAGCTTCAGAGTCAGCAGACTGAGCAGGGGTGAGCTGAAACTTTTAAATTCTGGGATAAAACAAGTCCTGAGCAACTTTTAAATAGCTCAGTGGTCAGAAATTGCAGTTTAAAAACTCAATCAGAGAAACCAGAGCCCTGAGTCAGCGCATGAACACTGAACACTAAAATCTGACCTTTCTCCGAAAGGGGACAAAAATAATTAATTTGTTTACTCAGAAGAATTTTCAACTGAAGATTCAGCTTTAAAGACTAGCTAAGTTCAGGATTCAATGCTTTTTGTAGAATCGTAGAATTGTTACACGACAGAAGAAAGCCATTCGGCCCATAGAGTCTACACTGACCCTCTGAAAGAGCAGCCTACCTCTGCCCACTCCCCCTGCCCTTTCCCTGCACCCCATAACACCACCTCATCTTTGGGCACTAAGGGGAAATTTAACATGGCCAATCCTCCCTGTGGTGATATACATCACTATAAGTACACAAAGGGTTAATGCACATACAATACACCTAGTTAGACACTAGAGGGAACACCAGAGACATGACACACAGGCAGTCAACCAATAGGTCAGTAAGATAGGACACGACAATGGGCAGTCACGATACACACAGAGGTGACACTACCACAGGAGGGCATTACACCAACCCATATAAAAGGACACATCACACATGCTGAGTCTCTTTCCAGTGGAGACACTCAGTGAGTACAGACACATGGTTGATTGAACATCACACCCACCACGTGGATTGTAGCAGACTGGTTCGTCAGTCTGAGTAGCTATAGCAGGATTAACAGTACAAAGAACAAAGAACAAAGAAATGTACAGCACAGGAACAGGCCCTTCGGCCCTCCAAGCCCGTGCCGACCATACTGCCCGACTAAACTACAATCTTCTACACTTCCTGGGTCCGTATCCTTCTATTCCCATCCTATTCATATATTTGTCAAGATGCCCCTTAAATGTCCCTATCGTCCCTGCCTCCACTACCTCCTCCGGTAGTGAGTTCCAGGCACCCACTACCCTCTGCGTAAAAAACTTGCCTCGTACATCTACTCTAAACTTTGCCCCTCTCACCTTAAACCTATGCCCCCTAGTAATTGACCCCTCTACCCTGGGGAAAAGCCTCTGACTATCCACTCTGTCTATGCCCCTCATAATTTTGTATACCTCTATCAGGTCGCCCCTCAACCTCCTTCGTTCCAGTGAGAACAAACCGAGTTTATTCAATCGCTCCTCATAGCTTATGCCCTCCATACCAGGCAACATTCTGGTAAATCTCTTCTGCACCCTCTCTAAAGCCTCCACATCCTTCTGGTAGTGTGGCGACCAGAATTGAACACTATACTCCAAGTGTGGCCTAACTAAGGTTCTATACAGCTGCAACATGACTTGCCAATTCTTATACTCAATGCCCCGGCCAATGAAGGCAAGCATGCCGTATGCCTTCTTGACTACCTTCTCCACCTGTGTAGCCCCTTTCAGTGATCTGTGGACCTGTACTCCTAGATCTCTTTGACTTTCAATACTCTTGAGGGTTCTACCATTCACTGTATATTCCCTACCTGCATTAGCCCTTCCAAAATGCATTACCTCACATTTGTCCAGGTTAAACTCCATCTGCCATCTCTCCGCCCAAGTCTCCAGACAATCTAAATCCTGCTGTATCCTCAGACAGTCCTCATCGCTATCCGCAATTCCACCAACCTTTGTGTCGTCTGCAAACTTACTAATCAGACCAGTTACATTTTCCTCCAAATCATTTATATATACTACAAACAGCAAAGGTCCCAGCACTGATCCCTGTGGAACACCACTGGTCACAGCCCTCCAATTAGAAAAGCATCCCTCCATTGCTACCCTCTGCCTTCTATGGCCTAGCCAGTTCTGTATCCACCTTGCCAGTTCACCCCTGATCCCGTGTGACTTCACCTTTTGTACTAGTCTACCATGAGGGACCTTGTCAAAGGCCTTACTGAAGTCCATATAGACAACATCTACTGCCCTACCTGCATCAATCATCTTAGTGACCTCCTCGAAAAACTCTATCAAGTTAGTGAGACACGACCTCCCCGTCACAAAACCGTGCTGCCTCTCACTAATACGTCCATTTGCTTCCAAATGGGAGTAGATCCTGTCTCGAAGAATTCTCTCCAGTAATTTCCCTACCACTGAAGTAAGGCTCACCGGCCTGTAGTTCCCGGGATTATCCCTGCCACCCTTCTTAAACAGAGGAACAACATTGGCTATTCTCCAGTCCTCCGGGACATCCCCTGAAGACAGCGAGGATCCAAAGATTTCTGTCAAGGCCTCAGCAATTTCCTCTCCAGCCTCCTTCAGTATTCTGGGGTAGATCCCATCCGGCCCTGGGGACTTATCTACCTTAATATTTTTTAAGACACCCAACACCTCGTCTTTTTGGATCACAATGTGACCCAGGCTATCTACACCCCCTTCTCCAGACTCAACATCTACCAATTCCTTCTCTTTGGTGAATACTGATGCAAAGTATTCATTTAGTACCTCGCCCATTTCCTCTGGCTCCACACATAGATTCCCTTGCCTATCCTTCAGTGGGCCAACCCTTTCCCTGGCTACCCTCTTGCTTTTTATGTAAGTGTAAAAAGCCTTGGGATTTTCCTTAACCCTATTTGCCAATGACTTTTCATGACCCCTTCTAGCCCTCCTGACTCCCTGCTTAAGTTCCTTCCTACTTTCCTTATATGCCACACAGGCTTCGTCTGTTCCCAGCCTTTTAGCCCTGACAAATGCCTCCTTTTTCTTTTTGACGAGGCCTACAATATCATTCGTCATCCAAGGTTCCCGAAAATTGCCGTATTTATCTTTCTTCCTCACAGGAACATGCCTGTCCTGTATTCCTATCAACTGACACTTGAAAGCCTCCCACATGTCAGATGTTGATTTACCCTCAAACATCCGCCCCCAATCTATGTTCTTCAGTTCCCGCCTAATATTGTTATAATTAGCCTTCCCCCAATTTAGCACATTCATCCTCGGACCACTCTTATCCTTGTCCACCAGTACTTTAAAACTTACTGAATTGTGGTCACTGTTACCGAAATGCTCCCCTACTGAAACATCTACCACCTGGCCGGGCTCATTCCCCAATACCAGGTCCAGTACCGCCTCTTCCCTAGTTGGACTGTTTACATATTGTTTTAAGAAGCCCTCCTGGATGCTCCTTACAAACTCTGCCCCGTCTAAGCCCCTGGCACTAAGTGAGTCCCAGTCAATATTGGGGAAGTTGAAGTCTCCCATCACCACAACCCTGTTGTTTTTACTCTTTTCCAAAATCTGTCTACCTATCTGCTCCTCTATCTCCCGCTGGCTGTTGGGAGGCCTGTAGTATACCCCCAACATTGTGACTGCACCCTTCTTATTCCTGATCTCTACCCATATAGCCTCACTGCCCTCTGAGGTGTCCTCTCGCTGTATAGCTGTGATACTCTCCTGAACAAGTAGCGCAACTCCGCCTCCCCTTTTACATCCCCCTCTATCCCGCCTGAAACATCTAAATCCTGGAACGTTTAGCTGCCAATCCTGCCCTTCCCTCAACCAGGTCTCTGTAATGGCAACAACATCATAGTTCCAAGTAGTAATCCAAGCTCTAAGTTCATCTGCCTTACCCGTAATGCTCCTTGCATTAAAACATATGCACTTCAGGCCACCAGACTCGCTGTGTTCAGCAACTTCTCCCCGTCTGCTCTGCCTCAGAGCCACACTGTCCCTATTCCCTAGTTCTCCCTCAACGCTCTCACCTTCTGACCTATTGCTCCCGTGCCCACCCCCCTGCCATACTAGTTTAAACCCTCCCGTGTGACACTAGCAAATCTCGCGGCCAGGATATTTATGCCTCTCCGGTTTAGATGCAACCCGTCCATCTTATACAGGTCACACCTGCCCCGGAAGAGCTCCCAGTGGTCCAGATAACAGAAACCCTCCCTCCTACACCAGCTGTTTAGCCACGTGTTTGTCTGCTCTATCTTCCTATTTCTAGCCTCACTGGCACGTGGCACAGGGAGTAATCCCGAGATTACAACCCTCGAGGTCCTGTCTTTTAACTTTCTGCCTAGCTCCCTGAACTCCTGCTGCAGGACCTCATGCCCCTTCCTGCCTATGTCGTTAGTACCAATATGTACAACGACCTCTACCTGTTTGCCCTCCCCCTTCAGGATTCCCTCTACCCGTTCGGAGACATCCTGGACCCTGGCACCAGGGAGGCAACATACCATCCTGGAGTCTCTTTCACGTCCACAGAAGCGCCTATCTGTTCCCCTGACTATAGAGTCCCCTATAACTATTACTCTTCTGCGCTTTGACCCTCCCTTCTGAACATCAGAGCCAGCCGTGGTGCCACTGCTCTGGCTGCTGCTGTTTTCCCCTGATAGGCTATCCCCCCCGACAGTATCCAAAGGGGTATATCTGTTCGAGAGGGGGACAACCACAGGGGATTCCTGCACTGACTGCCTGCCCTTTCTGGTGGTCACCCATTTCTCTGCCTGCACCTTGGGTGTGACCACACTTACATAACTGCGATCTATGCTGTTTAAGAAGGGTAGCAAGGATAATCCCGGGAACTACAGGCCGGTGAGCCTTACTTCAGTGGTAGGGAAATTACTGGAGAGAATTCTTCGAGACAGGATCTACTCCCATTTGGAAGCAAATGGACGTATTAGTGAGAGGCAGCACGGTTTTGTGAAGGGGAGGTCGTGTCTCACTAACTTGATAGAGTTTTTCGAGGAGGTCACTAAGATGATTGATGCAGGTAGGGCAGTGGATGTTGTCTACATGGACTTCAGTAAGGCCTTTGACAAGGTCCCTCATGGTAGACTAGTACAAAAGGTGAAGTCACACGGGATCAGGGGTGAGCTGGCAAGGTGGATTCAGAACTGGCTAGGCCATAGAAGGCAGAGGGTAGCAATGGAGGGATGCTTTTCTAATTGGAGGGCTGTGACCAGTGGTGTTCCACAGGGATCAGTGCTGGGACCTTTGCTGTTTGTAGTATATATAAATGATTTGGAGGAAAATGTAACTGGTCTGATTAGTAAGTTTGCAGACGACACAAAGGTTGGTGGAATTGCGGATAGCGATGAGGACTGTCTGAGGATACAGCAGGATTTAGATTGTCTGGAGACTTGGGCGGAGAGATGGCAGATGGAGTTTAATCCGGACAAATGTGAGGTAATGCATTTTGGAAGGGCTAATGCAGGTAGGGAATATACAGTAAATGGTAGAACCCTCAAGAGTATTGAAAGTCAAAGAGATCTAGGAGTACAGGTCCACAGGTCATTGAAAGGGGCAACACAGGTGGAGAAGGTAGTCAAGAAGGCATACGGCATGCTTGCCTTCATTGGACGGGGCATTGAGTATAAGAATTGGCAAGTCATGTTGCAGCTGTATAGAACCTTAGTTAGGCCACACTTGGAGTATAGTGTTCAATTCTGGTCGCCACACTACCAGAAGGATGTGGAGGCTTTAGAGAGGGTGCAGAAGAGATTTACCAGAATGTTGCCTGGTATGGAGGGCATAAGCTATGAGGAGCGATTGAATAAACTCGGTTTGTTCTCTCTGGAACGAAGGAGGTTGAGGGGCGACCTGATAGAGGTCTACAAAATTATGAGGGGCATAGACAGAGTGGATAGTCAGAGGCTTTTCCCCAGGGTAGAGGGGTCAATTACTAGGGGGCATAGGTTTAAGGTGAGAGGGGCAAGGTTTAGAGTAGATGTACGAGGCAAGTTTTTTACGCAGAGGGTAGTGGGTGCCTGGAACTCGCTACCGGAGGAGGTAGTGGAAGCAGGGACGATAGGGACATTTAAGGGGCATCTTGACAAATATATGAATAGGATGGGAATAGAAGGATACGGACCCAGGAAGTGTAGAAGATAGTTTAGTCGGGCAGTATGGTCGGCGCGGGCTTGGAGGGCCGAAGGGCCTGTTCCTGTGCTGTACATTTCTTTGTTCTTTGTTGTTCTTATGACGCTTTCCGCCACCTGCATGCTCCTAAGTGCATCCAATTGCTGCTCCAACCGAACCATGCGGTCTGTGAGGAGCTGCAGTTGGGTGCACTTTCTGCAGATGAAGCCATCCGGGACGCTGGAAGCCTCCCGGACCTGCCACATCTCACAGTCAGAGCACAGCACCCCTCTAACTGACATTGCGTCAATTAATTAAAATTAAAATTTGTCTTTTTTTTTAAATAAATACTTTTTTTTTTAAATTACAAAGTTACTGTCAACTATCTGTTTCCTAGCACTAGATTTCTAATAGAAATGCGATAGCTAACTATAATATCCTCCGATCTCTGGCTTAGATATCCTCTAAATTATAATTAAGTTATTATGTTTAATTAGTTCCCAAATACTCAAAAAAATTTAGGTTAGAATCCCAACCAGCCACTCAGGTCACAGCTTTTCTGTGATGTCACTTCAGTTTCCCCCCGACACACACAATTTGAAAAAAAGGTATAAAAGTAAAAATCACTTGCTTACCTTCTGAGATGTTCTCAGGTTCTCTCGCTGACAGAGACTGCTCCTCCACCTCCAATCCTTGGCCTGCACAATGCTAATAATATAATAATATAATATGGCACTTACCTTACACCAATGGGTCTTATTATTAGGTTAGAGGAGGAGGGTGGGTGGGAGACACTACACGTGTAGTGTCTCGGGTTTCCTCTCCACCAGAATTTATTGGGGGGGGGGGGGGGGACTTGCCAGAGGTCGAACT
This sequence comes from Scyliorhinus torazame, assembly GCF_047496885.1. Classification (NCBI taxonomy): domain Eukaryota; kingdom Metazoa; phylum Chordata; class Chondrichthyes; order Carcharhiniformes; family Scyliorhinidae; genus Scyliorhinus; species Scyliorhinus torazame. The sequence goes on along the minus strand of NC_092721.1, from coordinate 18,256,466 downwards.
TCCGGTTCCCGCCGAAATCCAAAGGGCTGCTCCTGTAAAGGTAAGAGCTTTTAAACTAACTACTCACCTCCCAGAAGGCCCCTGCGCACCGCTGCCGCCGAAATCCAAAGGGCTGCTCCTGTAAAGGTAAGAGCTTTTAAACTCACTACTCACCTCCAAGAAGGCCCCTGCGCACCGCTGCCGCCGAAATCCAAAGGGCTGCTCCTGTAAAGGTAAGAGCTTTTAAACTAACTACTCACCTCCCAGAAGGCCCCTGCGCACCGCTGCCGCCGAAATCCAAAGGGCTGCTCCTGTAAAGGTAAGAGCTTTTAAACTCACTACTCACCTCCCAGAAGGCCCCTGCGCACCGCTGCCGCCGAAATCCAAAGGGCTGCTCCTGTAAAGGTAAGAGCTTTTAAACTAACTACTCACCTCCCAGAAGGCCCCTGCGCACCGCTGCCGCCGAAATCCAAAGGGCTGCTCCTGTAAAGGTAAGAGCTTTTAAACTCACTACTCACCTCCAAGAAGGCCCCTGCGCACCGCTGCCGCCGAAATCCAAAGGGCTGCTCCTGTAAAGGTAAGAGCTTTTAAACTAACTACTCACCTCCCAGAAGGCCCCTGCGCACCGCTGCCGCCGAAATCCAAAGGGCTGCTCCTGTAAAGGTAAGAGCTTTTAAACTCACTACTCACCTCCAAGAAGGCCCCTGCGCACCGCTGCCGCCGAAATCCAAAGGGCTGCTCCTGTAAAGGTAAGAGCTTTTAAACTAACTACTCACCTCCCAGAAGGCCCCTGCGCACCGCTGCCGCCGAAATCCAAAGGGCTGCTCCTGTAAAGGTAAGAGCTTTTAAACTCACTACTCACCTCCCAGAAGGCCCCTGCGCACCGCTGCCGCCGAAATCCAAAGGGCTGCTCCTGTAAAGGTAAGAGCTTTTAAACTAACTACTCACCTCCCAGAAGGCCCCTGCGCACCGCTGCCGCCGAAATCCAAAGGGCTGCTCCTGTAAAGGTAAGAGCTTTTAAACTCACTACTCACCTCCAAGAAGGCCCCTGCGCACCGCTGCCGCCGAAATCCAAAGGGCTGCTCCTGTAAAGGTAAGAGCTTTTAAACTAACTACTCACCTCCCAGAAGGCCCCTGCGCACCGCTGCCGCCGAAATCCAAAGGGCTGCTCCTGTAAAGGTAAGAGCTTTTAAACTCACTACTCACCTCCAAGAAGGCCCCTGCGCACCGCTGCCGCCGAAATCCAAAGGGCTGCTCCTGTAAAGGTAAGAGCTTTTAAACTAACTACTCACCTCCCAGAAGGCCCCTGCGCACCGCTGCCGCCGAAATCCAAAGGGCTGCTCCTGTAAAGGTAAGAGCTTTTAAACTCACTACTCACCTCCAAGAAGGCCCCTGCGCACCGCTGCCGCCGAAATCCAAAGGGCTGCTCCTGTAAAGGTAAGAGCTTTTAAACTAACTACTCACCTCCCAGAAGGCCCCTGCGCACCGCTGCCGCCGAAATCCAAAGGGCTGCTCCTGTAAAGGTAAGAGCTTTTAAACTCACTACTCACCTCCAAGAAGGCCCCTGCGCACCGCTGCCGCCGAAATCCAAAGGATCCAAGTGTTGAATCCAAATAGGAGAATTGTTAATAGTTTAATAAACATATTAAAGCTATTTCCAAGTGTGAATCTTCCTTTGTCAGAGTGCACATCAAGGAAGCAGCTTATGCTACGTTAAGAGCATAACAAAACACTCCCAACCTGCACATCTTTGGACAGTGGGAGGAAACCGGAGCACCCTGCGGAATCCACGCAGTTACGGAGAGAATGTGCAAAGTCTGCACAGACAGTAACCCGAGGCCGGAATTGAACCTAGGTCCCTGGCGCTGTGAGGCCTCAGTGTTAACCACTGTGCTCCCTGCCGCCATGTCCCTGAAGCATGGCAGCTAGTCAATTCAAGCCGCCATTGTTTTAAATTTTCTCAAGACTGAGCGCAAACTCTATTACACCAGGAACCCACCAAAACTAGAAAGTGCAGGGAAACCCTTTGTCTTCAAATCAACAGTGATGCCATCTTTGATTTCAGCAACTTCTTAAAGCTGAACCTACATATCAATTTTTTTTTAACCATGAACCAGAAATCCACTCTTCCAGGTCAATTTGGATTTATGCAGGGGGCCAAATCAATAATTGTGGACTTTGGAAAAAGAAGATTTCTTAGATATACAGTTGATTCAAAAAAAGCGATTTTTTTTTTTCAGGTCTGGGCAAAAATATGGCAGCTCAGATAGAAGTTAACATGCTGCTTTATTCGAAAGGTCCAATAGCGGACGCCATTGTTGCAAACCGAGGAATAAACAAATTATTTGCCACATTTGAAGCAGCACTAAAATCATTCAACGTGTATTTTACGAAGTAACAAAATCCTCGAAAGAACTAAATTTAAAAGTGTGTCAAACAGGCAAGAAATCCTGTCAACTTGTTCATTAACGAGTTGTACAGGATGGCTGAAGGTCACAAATACGGAGCCCTAAATTCTGAATTTATCAGGGATAGAGTAGTTGCAGGAGTAGTGGATGATGCTCTCTCAGACAAGCTGCTAGCCAAGGAAGACCTACCCCTCGAGAAAGTTATTGAGATTGTTCGTCAGTCTCTATGTGCAGTACCAGAGGTTGGGAGGTGAAAGAAAACCGTGGTAAAAAGGAAACCCCACTCTCCAATTAGTTAAACAGCACAGAAATAGGGAATTAGGGCAGCACGGTGGCACAGTGGTTAGCACTGCTGCCTCATGGCGCCGAGGTCCCTGGTTCGATCCCGGCTCTGGGTCACTGTCCGTATGGAGTTTGCACATTCTCCCCGTGTCTGCGTGGGTTTCACCCCCACAACCCAAAGATGTGCAGGGTAGGTGGATTAGCCACGTTAAAATTGCTCCTTAATGGGACAAAATGAATGGGGTACTCTAAATTAATTTAAAAAAAGAAATAGGGAACACTCTAGTCCAAGGGGAGTACCGTAACCAACCAGGAGAGCGACCATGCCGACGCTGTGGAGCAAAGCGCGCACCCCCACAGGTAAGATCAATGTCCTGCAATTTACCTCAATGCTTTCAATGCAAGAGAATTGGCCGCTTGGGCAAACTGCGCGAGGTCAAAACATCTGAAGGTCTCCCCCCACTCCTCCCCTCCCCTCTGCCATGGGGAGAGTCACCTTCAGCAGGATATTCCAATCCTGCCGACAGGAAGGGCGGGGAAATCCGGACATATATGTGCCAGACCCTTCTACTACCCCTTCCCCAAATTTTTATCTAATTTATTTCAAGTTATTCTAATTTATCCCATGTGTTTACATTATTGTTACTACCCCATCTAGTCTTGGTCAGATTCATGTGCACAAACAAGCATGGAGTCAGCACCTAGCTAAAACCCGTTCCTGTATCTATGTACGTTGTTTTTCCAGTTATAAATACGTCCAGTTAACCTGCTTAAACTACAGAGACTTCATTTAGATTTAACGAATGGTATCCAACACCCTACGGCAGTGTAGATGCATACACAGTGCTGTTAAGGCGGGAGTTCCTTGTTTTTGACCCAGCAACAATAAAGGAATGGTAATATAGTTCCAGTTCAAGATGGTGTATGGTTTGGAAGGGACTTGCCGATGTCTCCCATGTGCCTGCTGCCCTTTTCCCTCTCAGTGGTAGGGTGCACGAGTTTAGAAGGTGCTGTTGAAAAGAGGCTTAACAAGTTGCTACAGTGCACCTTGCCCATGGTACACACTACTTCCACTGGGTATGTGGCAGAGGGATGAATTTTTAAGATGGTGGATGGGTTGCCAATCAAGCAGGGTGCTTTCTTCTAGATAGTGTCAAGCTTCATCAGTGGTGTTGGAGCTGCACTCATCCAGGCAAGCGGAGAGTTTTCAGTCACACTCCAGACATGTAGAAAATTTGGAGAAGGTGAGTTGTGATTGGGAGCAGACTGCTGGGGCAGGATTGGTCAGGTTGGATTTGTCCTGCTTTTCCTGGACAGGACGTACTTGGGCAATTATCCATATTGTCGGGTAAATGCCAGTGTTGTAGCTGTACTGGAGCAGCTTGGCTAGCGGAATGGCTGATCCTGGAGGACAAATCTTCAGTATCATTGTGGAAATATTGTCAAGACCCATAGGTTTTGCAGTATCCAATGACTTAAGCTAATTCTTTCTATCACGTAGAGTGAATTGAGTCACCCTTTGTGTGAGGAAATACTTCCTGACATCACCCCTGATTGTCCCAGCTCCACCTTCTATCCACCCTTTTGGTCGACCCTGCAGCCCTGCCAGATCCAGCCGTGAATGGTGGGGGACAATTAAACAACTCACTGCTGGAGGAGGCTCTATAAATATCCCCATCTTCAATGATGGAGGAGTCCAGCACATCAGAGAAAAAGATGAAGCTGAAGCATTTGCTGCAATCTTCAGCCAGACGTATTTATTAGATGATCCATCTCGGCCTTCTCAAGAGGTCTTCAAACTGGGTGGCATGGTAGCACAGTGGTTAGCATAGTTGCTTCACACCTCCAGAGTCCCAGGTTCGATTCCTGGCTTGGTTCACCGTCTGTGCGGAGTCTGCACGTTCTCCCCGTGTCTGCGTGGGTTTCCTCCGGGTGCTCGGGTTTCCTCCCACAGTCCAAAGATGTGCGGGTTAGGTGGATTGGCCATGCTAAATTGCCCTTAGTGTCCAAAAAAAGGTTAGGTGGGGTTACTGGGTTATGGGTACAGGATGGAGGTGTGGACTTAATTAGGGTGCCCTTTCCAAGGGCTGGTGCAGACCCGGTGGGCCGAATGGCCTCCTTCTGCACTGTAAATTCTCTGATTCTATGATCACAAACACCAGTCTTCAGCCAATTTGATTCACTCCACGTGATATCAAGAAATGGCAGAGGGCAATGGATATGCAAAGGATCTGACAATATTCAGGCAATATTACTGAAGACTTGTGCTCCAGGGCTCGCCGCAGCCCTAGCCAAACTGTTCCAGTGCATCTACAACACTGGCCTCTACCCAGCAACGTGGAAAATTTCCCCACTATATTCTGTACACAAAAAGCAGGACAAATCCAACCTGGCCAATTACCGCCCCATCAGTCAACTCTCGATCATCAGCAAAAGTGATGGAAGGGAACATCAATGATGCTATCAAGTGGCATGTGCTTAGCAATAAGCTGCTCACTGATGCTTAGTTCGGGTTCCGCCAGGGGCCATTCAAATCCTGACCTCATTCGAACCTTGGTTCAAATCTTTGGGCAAAAGAGCTGAACTCCAGGGGTGAGGTGAGAGTGACTGCCCTTGAAATTACGGCAGCATTTGATCGAGTGTGACATCAAGAAGCCTTCGCAAAACTGCAGCCAATAGGAATCAGGGGAAATCCTTCTGCTGGTTGGAGTCAGACCTGGCACAGAGGAAGATAGTTGCAGTTGTTGGAGGTCAGTCACCTCGTCTCTAAGACACCACTGCAGGAGTTCCTCAGGGTAGTTTCTCAGACCAAACAATCTTCAAATATTTCATCAATGACCTTCCTTCCATCATAAGATGAGAAGTGGGAATGTTCACTGATTGGACAATGCTCAACAACATTCGTCACTCGTCAGTTACTGAAGCAGACCATATCCAAATGTAACAAGTCCTGGACAGTATCCAGGCTGGTGCTGATGAGCGGCAAGTAACATTTGCATCCTGTAAGTGCCAGGCAATGACCATCACCAATAACAAATAATCTAATCATTTTCCTTTGACATTCAATGGCATTATCATCGCTGAGTCTTCTGCTTTCAACATCCTGGGGGTTAACACGACCTGAAACTGAATTGGACTAGCCACATAATTACTGTAGCTGCAATGTCAGTCCAAAGGTTGCATCCACCTCTGTCTCACTGCTTCCTCCCATCTGCCAGGAATAGGATGTCCCTTCTGACCTCGACATGGGTGAGGAGGATGACCAGCGAGACGTCATTAAAATTAAGGGTTTGACCCTTTTCTCCCCTTCCTGATGAAATCTTGCACAAACACTGCTGACAGTGTGGCTGTCAGATGCCTTTTAAAGATGGCACCTGGATATGACGGCCTATTGCACGCCATCCAGGCCTGCCCTGCCAGTGAAGATGGCGGGAAACACACGGCTGCATTTTTAACGCCGGGGCCAGAAGATTTGCTGTGCTTTCTCCGCGACCTTCACAGCGGGAAACGTTCCACATTCCCTCCCCTTTGTCTCAAATTTGGAGAATTCCACCGAGAGGGCTGGATTTTCCCATTCTCAGGCTATGTCCTGATGCCGGCGTGGGAACAGAGGTGTTTTACGACCGGAAAATCGGTGCTAAACGGCCACCGATCCTCCGTTTGGCCGGGGGCTAGCAGGCAGGCAACGTAAAGCACTCGGCTCAAGCTGCCGATACAGCAGCCGGAGAATTGCTGGGTCCGTCGGCGCGCAGGCGGCCTGCAGCGGCTGTGCAACATTGTGCCGGCTGCGCGCTGATCCGGCCTGCCAAATAGTGCTCCCCTTTTGGCCAGGCGTGCGACCCCCGGACTGCTCCATAGCCTCTGCCAAAGTCCCCCCATGTCCACGATCAACTCTCCCCTGACAGTGGCCGCACTGGACTGAGTCCGCAGCCGCCACGCCGAGTTCCCGACAAAGAAAAGCACACGCGACCGTTGCCGTAGGAAACTCGGCAGGTCGGAGGCGGAGCATCGGGGGTGGGCCTCAGGTAATTTCCTGAGGCCGTCGATACGCTGTGCAATGTACCCCTAGAGTACGCCGCTTTGGGGGGGTGGGGGGGGCGGAGCATCGCGGAAGTGGCACTGTCCCCGATTTTGACACCAACGTTGATTCTCCGGCCAATCGCTGAACGCGATTTTGGTGTCCGCGATCGTTGAATCCCGCGCATAGTTTCTCACTCACTGCCCTATCGATTGCTTTAATCATCTTGTGTATCTCAATTAGATCCAACATTAATCTTCCATCGACAAGGATATACAATTGTAATCTGTGCAATCTGTCCTGATAATTTAATCCTTTAAGCCCCAAGAGCATTGTGAAAAACGCTCATAAATCAATCTTTCCAACAGCTGGTTGGGACGACAGGTAACACCAGTGTCTCTGGTGGCAGCTTTAAGGCTTGCGATGTGAGTGCTTCCTATTCTTTTCTCTTTCTATTTTCCATGCTATGTATTTTCGATAATTTTCTACACCTTCCAAATCATCTTGATATCTGCAGTAATGAATAATTATTTGCTTTCACTACTGAAAGTAATTCTGTTTGATATCACTTCTGTGAAGCACCTTGAGACATTTTTTGACATCAAAGACACAATATAAATGCAAGTTGCAATTTAGGACACCATTCGATCTATTGATCCTAGCTGCAACAAATAATAGAGCATTGAAGGCTCAAATCATGAAGCAAATTTATCCAGCAGAAGACGGACATGTCACAATTTCTAAATGCATTTGTTAAGGGCATAGTAGTGCAGTGTTGATGTTGCTAAGCAAACAATTCAGTTTTCTGAAGGGTGGATTCTCCAAGACCAACACCCAAACTGCTGGTGGAAAAATGGTTGCCCCAAAGCCACTTAATGCTCCAGGCAGCACTAGTTAGTTAGAGATTGTACTTGCACCCCTCACTGAGGAGGAAGCCATGTCTCAGAGAGCTGCCAGCCATTCTGACTGACTGACAGCACTTTAACCCTATCAGCGCCAGTGTCGAGCACCACCGGCACCCCTCCATTCCCGCACTGCGATTTCTCACCCGAGGCGCTTAAGTAGGGTTACGTTCTGGGCTTACCCAGTGTGCTGAACACCTCCTGCCAGGCAGAAATCTGAGGCCTGGGAGGGAAACGGCCTTTAAGTGGTCATTAATTGGCCAACTAAGGGCCTCAATTGGGGAAAAGTTGGGCAGTTCGGCTTAGGCCTCAACTGTCCCTGGCCCATTTTAAATTTGGGCAGAGCAGGTTGGGCTGAAGGCCGATGGGAAGGCCATCTGAGGGATTTGATGGACACCCCCCACCCCACCCCACCACCATCACCCACACCCCAACCTCAACTGTTTGGCTAATGTCTCCGTGAAAATGAAATCTGTCCTGGTTTGGCCTATATATGACTGCCTTCTCAGGGGACCAAAGAGTCTGTGGTATTATCAGGTATTGCAGTACCTAAGAGACTGATGACCATTGGTTAAACCTAGGGGTTTACAATTGGCTGTTGATACGTAGCTCCGCCCTGACAGGCAGAGTATAAGAACCGGTGCCGTCCCAGCAGATTCACTTTCTGTACCGAAGCTGCTGGGGAACAAGTTCTAGTCGATTGAAGCCTTCAGTTATGAAATCGTGCATCAGAGTCACAGAACTGCTAAGATTGCAGCGCTTCAAGAGGAGCATTGCTAACCGCTGATGCCCAAAATCCCAAGGATACATTTTTTTGGAAAAGTCACAAATGTTGACTGGAGGCTGAGTGCCATTATCGCTTGCTTCAGTCGAGGACAAACCCGTTGTGTAATTTTCCATTTTCTGTCTTGAGCCAAAGCGACAGACTAGATCAGTTACGTGAAAACGATGCCAGGACGCACCTGGCCTCAACTTTCTTAACGGTTTGTAACAGACATGAGATTTATTCAGTAAAGAACTGGCTGATACATTTATGAAAATTGAGAAATGAATGCAGATATGCACACCACCCTTTTACCCATGACTAAATTACCCAACTTCAACCATACTACCGTGCTTTTTGAAGATCCCGCTTCATACTCAACGCGCATTGTAAATATTCTAAAAGAATGAGGGCGAAAGCATCCGTGCCCTCAGTAAGTGAGCCCGTTGTATGTTTGAGACTAATTTCCACAGAAAACCCTCCGGCTTCAGAAAACAGGAATAAAGAGGTGTGAAATCCACCGAGGTGAGCTAAGAGGTGAACATGGTGCCCCAAACAAGTTACACTGCCAGATTTGCACTGTCACATCTGGCTGTCACACTGTTGCGGTTCTACCTGAATGGTATTCTATGCCAACGCCTATGAATTATATCACGGCCTGGGAAATAGAAATATGCAAGGTCATCGAGGTGTTGCAGTGTACAATTACACTTTCTTGTAGCTTCCTGCAGACTGAAAAAGTGGCAAAAAAGATCACAAAATACTTCGAGCCTTCAATTTCACTCCGTTTACATTTCCTTTATTAACAGAGCAGCTAGGTTTTTCTTATTAAGGAAAGCTCAGAATAAACATTTAATTGGAATTGACCTGACTTTGGTTAACCTGATGTTTTTTTACATTTAAAATAAAATCCTAAACTTCAGGCATGTTTTGACTGATTTCTCCATCTGCTGCATATGTGAATGACGCTTGTCTACATCCCAGCCTGACTCAATTCATTCAGGCCATGAACCCTTATTGTCGGTGAATGTGTGTGCAAAGCGAGAAACAGCACTTGAAAACCGGAACAGTTGACTAACAAATAGAAAACAGAAGTCAGGGGCAACTCTGCCATGTAAAGATTTTCCTCAAAGTTCACGGCAATTTGACTTGTTTCAACAGAAATAAATAATTGCACCTGTTTTACCAACACAATAAAAGATGGTCTCCTGCGTTGGCCTTTAGAAGAGGTTGCGATATGAGGAAAGCCATTTTTACGGCCGCTATCTTGACAGATGTTCATAGATCGTAGGTCATAGAATTTAAAGTTCAGAAGGAGACCGTTCGGCCCATCGAGCCTGCACCAGCCCTCAAAAGAGCACCCTACTTAAGGCCACAACTCCACCCTCTCCCCGTAACCCAGTAACCCCACCTAAACTTTGGACACTATGAGCAATTTATCGTGGCCAATCCACCTAACCTGCACATCTTTGGACTGTGGGAGGAAACCAGAGCACCCGGAGGAAACGCACCCAGATTGCCAATCTGCAGGGAAGCTTGGAATGTCCAAATAGTTTGAGAACTCTACTCTTGCAGAATATTTTCACTTAACCTTTAGTTTTCAATAAGTACTAATGATATGTACAATTACCAACATAGTGCACTTCAAAAAGAAACCTCATTAGCTGCAGTGATTCGAGATGGCCGCAGGATGGGCTATGATATTATGTGTGAGATTTTAATGCATTCGAAAAGCCCATCCACTTGCATTTAAATTGGACAGGATATTAACTCGAGTATTTTTAATAACTAAACTGCCTGTGTTGAACTTTGTTTTTAAGATTAAACAGACATTTCCACTTACTGGAATCCCGATTGCATTAAAAAGAATTCTCAGTCTGGTCTCACCCCTCCCTATCTCTGTATCATTCTCCATCCCTCCAACTCTCTGAGGTATCTGCACTCCAATTCTGGTCTCTTGTGCATCCCTGATTGAGGTACCCTCAATAATGATGCTTAGAGATTAAACTGTAAAGAAGGCTTTATTAGGCTAATAACTGTGCTACAGATATGGACGAGAGCTGACTGCTATACAGACCATGAGGCAGGCCTTTATGTATGGCTCCCAGATGGGCGGAGCCAGAGGCGGAGTCCCCAGGGTTCCAAGCCTGGTCTTAAAGGGGACATCACCTTACATGATGATAAGGCAGTAACCATTCATCACATTCACCCCCTGTTTAAAAAGTAGTCCGGCGGGGGTGAAGTGCCATCACAGGTCCATCCGTCTCGGCGGCCGTATCTCCTCAATTCGGGCGGTGGTGCGGCGGGCACGGACGTCCCGGTTGAGGGCACATCCGGGAGCACAGCGGTCGGAGCTTCGGTCCGGGTCGGGGCAGAGGAACTAGGCAGGGCCGGGGGTAGCGGAGCCGGCGCCGGCGGGGTGTGCAAAGGGGGGGGCGCACGGTAGGAGCTCACCAACGGGTGGTAGGGCCGGAAGGGGGTGTGTTGTAGGGGGCGACGGGTCCTGCAGGGGAGCGCCGCGTGAAGGGGCGTCTGTGGTGGAGGATCCAGCGGGTGCCAGATCCCGGAGGGAAACCGTATCTTGCCTGCCGTCGGGGTACTCCACGTAGGCGTAACTGGGGTTGGCGTGGAGCAGTCGGACCTTTTCAACTAGGGGGTCCGTTTTATGGCTCCTCGCGTGCCTCCGGAGAAGAACAGGTCCCGGAGCCGTCAGCCAAGGTGGAAGCGAGACCCCGGAGGTAGACTTCCTGGGGAAGAGAAACAATCGGTCATGAGGGGTCTCATTTGTGGCCGTGCAGAGGAGTGACCTAATGGAGTGTAGGGCATCGGGTAGGACCTCCTGCCAGCGGGTGGTTGGGAGATTTCTCGACCGCAGGGCCAGAAGGACAGCCTTCCACACGGTCGCGTTCTCCCTCTCCACCTGCCCATTTCCCCGTGGGTTATAGCTGGTCGTTCTGCTCGAGGCGATGCCTTTGCTGAGCAGATACTGACGCAGTTCATCGCTCATGAACGATGTACCCCGGTCACTGTGGATATAAGCAGGGAAACCGAACAGGGTGAAGATGCTGTGCAGTGCCTTAATCACCGTGGCTGAGGTCATGTCGGTGCAGGGAATGGCGAATGGGAAACGGGAAAACTCATCGATGACGGTGAGGAAATAGGCATAACGGTTGGTGGACGGGAGGGGCCCTTGAAGTCCACGCTCAGTCGCTCAAAGGGGCCCGAGGCCTTCACGAGCCGAACCTTGTCTGGCCGATAGAAGTGCGGTTTGCACTCCGCACAGACCTGGCAGGCCCTGACCATGGCCTTGACCTCCTTGGTTGAGTAAGGTAGGTTGCGGGACTTGATGAAATGGACGAGCCGGGTAACCCCCGGGTGGCAGAGGTCATTGTGGATGGCTTGCAGGCGGTCCTCCTGCGCGTTGGCGCATGTGCCGCGGGACAGGGCATCTGGGGGCTCGTTGAGCTCCCCTGGATGATACTTGATATCGTACGAGTAGGTGGAGAGTTCGATCCTCCACCTCAAAATTTTATTGTTTTTTATTTTGCCCCGTTGCGTGTTATCGAACATATAGGCGACCGACCGTTGGTCGGTGACGAGGGTAAACCTCCTACCGGCGAGGTAGTGTCTCCAGCACCGCACAGCCTCCACAATGACTTGTGCCTCCTTTTCGACTGCAGAGTGTCGAATCTCGGAGGCGGTGAGGGTTCAGGAGAAGAACGCTACTGGTCTGCCTCTTTGATTGAGGGTAGCAGCCAGGGCGATGTCTGATGCATCGCTCTCCACCTGGAAAGGGATGGTTTCGTCCACCGCGTGCATGGCGGCCTTGATGATGTCGGCCTTGATGCGGTTGAAGGCCAATTGAGCCTCAGCCGAGTGGGTAAAAGTGGTGGTCTTTAGGAGTGGGCGGGCTTTGTCCGCATACTTGGGGACCCACTGGGCGTAATAGGAGAAAAGCCCCAAGCACCGTTTGAGGGCCTTGAGACTGCGGGGGAGAGGGAGTTCCTTAAGGGGGCGCATGCGGTCGGGGTCGGGACCTAGGACCCCGTCTTCCACGACATAGCCGAGGATGGCCAGCCGGGTGGTGTGGAAAACGCATTTGCCCTCGTTATAGGTCAGGTTAAGGGCTCGGGCGGTCTGGAGGAACTTTTTGAGGTTAGCGTCATGGTCCTGCTGATCATGGCCGCAGATGGTGACATTGTCCAAGTACGGGTATGTAGCCCGCAAACTGTATTGGTCCACCATTTGGTCCATCGCCCTTTGAAAGACGGAGACCCCATTTGTGACACCAAAGGGGACCCTGAGGAAGTGGAAGAGCCGGCCGGCTGCTTCGAAGGCAGTATAGGGGCGGTCTTTTGGTCGGATGGAGAGCTGGTGGTAGGCAGATTTGAGGTCGACCGTGGAAAAGACTCGGTATTGGGCGATCCGATTTACCATTTCCGCGATGCGAGGAAGGGGGTACGCATCAAGCTGCGTGAATCGGTTTATGGTCTGGCTATAATCCACGACCATCCGTTTCTTCTCCCCGGACCGGACTACCACCACTTGCGCTCTCCAAGGGCTGTTGCTAGCCTCGATGACCCCCTCTCCCAGTAAACGCTGGACCTCTGACTTGATAAAAGCCATATCTTGGGCACTGTAGCGCCGGCTCCTGGTGGCGACGGGCTTACAGTCGGGAGTGAGGTTAGCGAATAGCGAGGGGGGTGCGACTTTCAGTGTCACAAGGCAGCACACCGTGAGGGGGGGCAAGGGTCCACCGAACTTCAGTGTCAGGCTTCGGTGGCTGCACTGGAAATCCAGTCCGAGCAGCAGGGGGGCACAGAGGTGAGGGAGGATATAAAATTTGAAACGGGTGTATTTGGCACCCTGGATCGAGAGATCCGCAATACAGTACCCCGTGATTTGTACCGAGTGGGACCCAGATGCGAGGGCTATGGTTTGGGATGTGGGATGGGTGCGTAGGGAGCAGCGCCTTACCGTTTCAGGGTGGATAAAGCTCTCCGTGCTCCCGGAGTCGAAGAGGCATGCAGTGTCGTGCCCGTTGACCTGGACCTGCATCATGGAGTTCTGCAGGTGTTTTGGCCGAGTTTGATCGAGGGTGATCGCACCCAGCCGCGGGTAGTCGGAGTCATAAAATGGCCGCTGCCATTGGTCGCACGTGTCGGTGCGAGAAGATAGCCGCCGACCAGATGGCCGCTCCCATGATTCGCACGAGGCTGATGACGCGTCAGAAGAAGACGTGTCGGGTCGGTGCGCAGCAGCATTGCGAGGCCTGCGGGCCTGAGAGCCTGATTTTCGGGCTGGCTGTTCTTTGTTTATCTGGCCCCTGGGTCTGGCCAGGCAGACCCTCGCAAAGTGCCCTTTCTTCCAGCAGTCGCTGCAGATCGCGGAGCGGGCTGGGCAGCGTGGGCGTGGGTGCTGGCCCTGCCCGCAGAAGTAGCAAGGTGTGCCCCCATGGTGAGCGGGTCGCCGCGTGGCGCAGGCCTGTAATACGGGCGAGTCTGAGGCAGTCCGGGGGGGGCTGGCAGAGTCCGCGGGGTACGTACCCAAGTTATGTCGGGCCACCTCCAGCGAGGAGGCGAGCGTTAGAGTCTCCTGGAGGTCTTTTGCCCCGTTTTTGAGCAGTCGCTGCCGGATGTAGGTCGAGCGGATGCCGGACACAAAAGAATCTCTGATGTGCAGGTTCATATGGACTTCCCCTGTCACATCCTGATGGTCACAGTCCCTGGCCAGCGCGGTGAGTTTCTCAACAAACTCGTCGAGCGATTCCCCCGAGCGCTGCCGGCAGGGAGAGAGCAGATGCCGGGCGTGCACCTCATTGATGGGTTTGACAAACCGCTTGCGGAGCAACTCAATCGCTTCCTCATAAGTCGTCGCCTTTTCGAGCGTGGCGGAGATTCTGTGACTCACCCGGGCGTGGAGTAGACGCAGCTTGCGTGGCCCCAGGATGGGAGTCTCTGCGGAGTCCAGGTAGGCCTCGAAGCACCGCAGCCAGTATTTAAAAATTTCCTTTGCCTCCGGCGTTCGTGCTTCCAGATTGAGCTTCTCTGGTTTTAGGCCTGCGTCCATCCTGAATCTAGTTTAGCCTAATAAATTGAGGTACCCTCAATAATGATGCTTAGAGATTAAACTGTAAAGAAGGCTTTATTAGGCTAATAACTGTGCTACAGATATGGACGAGAGCTGACTGCTATACAGACCATGAGGCAGGCCTTTATGTATGGCTCCCAGATGGGCGGAGCCAGAGGCGGAGTCCCCAGGGTTCCAAGCCTGGTCTTAAAGGGGACATCACCTTACATGATGATAAGACAGTAACCGTTCATCACACTGATTTTAATTGCTACACCACTGATGGCCATGGATTTAGCTGGCAAGTTTCTAAGCTATGGAATTTCCCTCCCTAAACCTCAAACATCTCTTTATCCTCCTTCAATTCAGCTTGAAACGCACCCTAGGTCTCGCCCCCGTGTCAGTAGCCCAGAGTTGGAAGGTTTCCCTGCAAACCGGATTGGGAAAAAGTGCCCTGAATCTTTAGATGTTAATGGTGGAGGGGACACACTCCACACTTATGCTTATCATGCCAACCTACTATGCACCCCCATGGTCCTGATGGACCCTATGTCAACTGAAATACATTTAAATACATTTCAATACTATTAAGGAGCCTCCTGCCACATAAACCCCCAAATGGAACATTGAAAAAAGCGTCACATCGGCGAGATGCACAGCAGCTCTGAGAGTGCAGGAAACGGTGTCGGGTCTGGGTTGTGGGAGGGGGACATTCCCTGGCACAGCCACAGCACAGATTGCCAACGTGACAGTCCCAGCCTGTGCAGACTTTGTTGTGTCAAACTGTGCCAAGGGGCAGTGCCTGCGGCAGCCCTCTGGGGAGTCCAATGCCGGGGGGAGTTCCCGTTATGTATGGTGGACGGGAGAGCACCAAAACCTTTGGAGGGAGGGACTTGGCAGTGTTGGGAGGAGCGGCCACTGAGGGCCGGAACGTGCAGGCCTGGATGGAAGCGGGCATTGAGGAAAGGGCGCTGGCAATACTGCATCAGTGGGTATTGGCTGTGGAGGGGGGAGAGAGCCCCGATGTGCTGTAGTAATGGATGGGGGGGGGGGGGGGGCGCGGCGGGGGGGGGGGGGGGGGGGGTGCGGTGGTGGGAGAGCGCCTGATATCTTTGTGGTGTGGCGGGGGGTTGTTGGGGAGGAAGTTTTAACTCTCTGCTGACCGGGATGCCCTTTGAAGATGGTGCCCCAATCCCCGTGGAGCCAGTCTTGCCAGCTCAATCAGCCCCACCCCATCAGACTGATGGCGTGAACGAAATCCGCATGCTGCTTGTGTCAGAATGCCAGGAAATCTGGTCTGAAAACTTGGCTGTTCCCCAGGAGTGATAGACACTGGTTTCCAATAAGAGCATGATATTCTGACAAATTATTGGAAAATCCCACCCTCAGACTTCATTAAATTAAAAAAAATCTTCTTGATGATATTCAAATTCTCATCATTGTTAATCCATCAGAAAAAAGAACATTTCCTTCAGGTCCTTAATCCATTATAAAACCGAATATTTGTCTTCATACCCACACATCAAACACTTGGAGTTTTCAACAAAACTGTGAATTTAAATCTCCCAATTCCCTCCACCTGCCATTGTGAAAATAATAGGTTGTTGAAGCAATCAACTAGCTTTAATGCTTATGTCAACAAACAGTGAAATAGAAAGTACTCTAATGGATGCTTGGGCACTCAGCCAAGAATACATAATGAGGCTTGGATGAGGCCCAGATATCCATTGGACTGTTGAAGCTCCCAGGCAAAGCTTTATTGATAATTCTGGCTCTCTGATCTCTTCTGTCAATTGCACAATGCTTGTTTATGCATGGTGAAGAGGTTTCAAGAGCTTGCAGTTTCTGCTTAACGGTCTGGATGATTGACATTTTAGCTAGCCAATCATGAAAAGGAGTTTCTTTAAATGAAAGACTGTTTTTTTGGATATTTTTTCACTTTTTTAAGAGAAAGAATAAAGAAAGAAAAAGAGACGTAGGAGGGAAAAGAAAGGAAGAAAAAAGGGAAAAAGATGAAAGAAACCACAGCCCCCCCCCCCCCCCCCCCCCCACTCCCCAGCCCTCCAAATAAATAAGAATAAATAAGAATATAATAAAGAATCACAGGACAGGTATAGTTTCACATGATGGGATATATACAACCTAATTAGGGTCAATTGCATGAAAGTCGAGAGCTGTGGAACCTCTTATAATGTACTTCATTTTCTCAAGTTTGAGATACTGTATGAGGTCACATACCCAATTAGTAAAAGAGGGCAAACAGACTGCTTCCTATTGAACAGAATAATATATCTAGCCAATAATGTTGAAAAGACGTGTGCATCAGCCTGAACTTTTGTAAGAGGGATGCCATTTCGTTCCACTCCAAAGAGTTCTGTAATAGGAGAAGATTCAATGTTACTACTGAAAATATCTGAGAGCGTTCAAGATATGTGAGAGTTTTAAAAATTTATTTTAACACACTTTATTGTCACCAGAGAGTTCATTGTTCTATACAGTGTGCAGTGGATGAATGGGCCAGGAGGACATGCGGGGCCATAGGGGTTAGTTGAGCGGTGTCCCTTGACATGGGGGGGGGGGCAATGAAGCTGGCCAGGTTGGGAATGTAGGCTGTGGACTCATGATCCAAACCACCCGCACCCTTAAAAAGCCCTGGTGAAATTCAGAACCTCTGGGAATGGGATCAAGAATTCTGGAATCCCATTCCAGGCTGTCATTTTTAAAGGCCAGCGGAGTGTCCCCAACTCCGCAAAGCCCAATGTAACCATTCCAACATCATAAAAGGCCTTGGTGCTGTCACTGAAAGTCTCATGGTGTGGTACAAAAGAGAACACAGGACCTCCTCCCCCCCAGTGTCCTGACGATTATGTATTTTGTGAACCAACAGATTATCTGGTCATTATCACATTATCACAAATTGGCTATGTTTCCTACATTGACTGCACACCAAAAAACAATTGTCAGCTGTAAAGAATTTTGACACATCCTGAGGATATGAAAGGCGCTGTATTAAGTTTTGCTTTCCTTTTCACATATTGCTGTAGACGAGGTTAGGGTTGTGATCCCTCTTTGGGTGCAATTCAGTGACCCTGTTGTGCCCGGCACCAAGCCGGCCGCAATGGGTGAATTGTGAGAGAGCCCCAAATCAGGCTCCGCGCCGCACTGATCTTCAGTCACCCGACTTGCTCCGCCCAGCGCGATCTGGTTCTCACCCTTGCTGCACATTTTAATGAGCCTAATGGATCATTTAAATACCTGGACCCGGATTCACCCCACGCCAGGGTTCAATGGCCACGCTGGGAGCCCTCGCCAGGGCGCCGTTTAGTACTGCTCCACACAAACATGGACCAGATGTAACAGCACCTGTGGGGGTCGCTCATGCCACTGGAGACCTCCGTGTGGTCGGGGACAGGGCAGGGTAGTACACTGGCAGCACTCCTCCTGACACCTGGGCACTTTGGCACTGCCAGCCTAGGATCCTGGCAGTGCCACCTGGGCACCCCGGCAGTTCCACCCTGACATTGCCAGAGTGCCGAGGTGGCACTGCCAGGGTTCCAGGGCACTGCCAGAATTCCAGGCCAGGTGCCAGGTTGGCACTGTCAGGGGCTGGGCTCAGGGGTTCAAGGTTGGGGGGTGAAGGGCAGTTCGCTAAAGCAGGAGTGTGGGCCTAAGGGTGGGGGGGGGGGCAGCAAGATCGGGGCTGCCAATCAAAATGACACCCCCCATCTGCAGACAGCCGTTCCTGCTGGCGGGATCAGCTCCTTGGCAGGAAATCACTCTAAGTGCAGCCTTGGCGGAGAGAAATTTCCTTGGGCCAAAAAATCGTCAACTGTTGGATAACAGGATGTTTCTCGACGATGCAGCTGCTGTGAAACACCCTGCCAAACGTGCCCGACAACGGACTTAGTTTGAAGTTTATCCAAGTTGTCCCTTTATCCCAGTTGAGCTTCCCCTCCCAAACTCACGTTCAGAATCGTGCGAAAATGAGGCTCACTTGTGCGAAGAGAGCTCCTTCTCAAGATGGGATTGTCAAGCTGAGTAAACCAGAGGAGACAATGGCCGGGATTCTCCTCCGGCCACGTCCGCCCGGTGACAGGAGAATCCCGCCCGAGGTCAACGGACTTCTCCATATTCCGCGTCCCGCTTGTGGCGTTCATGCGGTGGGCGAGGCGGAAGGATCCAGCTCAATAATAAACTTCTCAAGTTTCCTACGTTTGCTGTTTTAATCAAAAACAGAGGAAATGGAGAAAGCTCAGCAGGTCTGGCAGCATCCAGAGGGAGATGCTTTAATCTTGCTTTGCTTTGTAGTTTTAATGATGACTGTTGATGTAAACATTTATTATTTGAGTTATATTTTGAATTCACTCGGAGGAACTACAGGTGTTGTCCAATTCACATCCTTGGATAGAAACCGTACAAGCATCTGGAGCTAAAACATGCTAATGAAATACCAAATGCCAATGGAGAGAGGCACTTCATCACTAAGTTTTTAATATCTTCAATCCTTCTTCCACTTCTGAGGATGCTCATTTGCTTGTCTAATTCATATTTTAAACCTGAATGTTTCAACACAGTGCTGATGAATTTGGAGCAATGAATATTTAATGCCTCGGCATTATATTTAAAAACTCCCCCAGCAGTGCAGAGAAATGGAAACAACACCTCATACCGCATTAGAAAACTGCTTATGCTAAATTAATTTACAAGTCCTGTTTAAACAAATCCTGTAGTTTCTGTGGTGCAAAATATAAATCTTACAACAGTAAACAGGGGGACAAATGATTGCTGGAAATCTTAATAACAAACATAGGAAGTCACTCAGTATTTCAACACAAAGTGATATGCCTAATACTTCAGTTTTTTTGTTAATAACATCAAATGGATTTCTGTGTTCCATTTTTATTAGTTTTATGCAAGGCCTATTAGATCTTATAGGCTACACTTCTGCTGTGTGCAGTATTATGGAAACTTCACATGCCACATTCTAATTTTCTTTGATCAATCACACAATCGTTCGTAGCCTTAATGAAATAAAACCTTTCATCTGGAATCAGTTGACAACAGGGACATTTTGTGTGTCTTATCTCGGGACAGTTGAAACATTGTGCATGGAAGTTGAAAAATAGCATGCAGCAAGTGCTTCCCACACATCAACGGCGATCACCAAAGGAGATTATTTCCCCAAAAAACAGGGTTATACTTAATGGCGGTGAGGTGAGTCTTCAGCAAAGGGGAAACTGGGGAGGGTGTAGTAATGGTCGCTGATTTTTCACCCCCTAATTACATTTTGGGTGAATAGCAGTGCATTCTGGTTTTAACTGTAAAAGCTGTGCCTTATCACAGGACCAGCGGTGTGACTGTGACACGCAGCTGATATATGTAGTGAAGACCAGGCGCATAGTAAAATCTCCTCTGCACAGGTCAGACAATTCGCCTTAATTGGTCCCCATCTGAGAGGAGCACTTTCCACTGCGCCACTATTCAATCTTTCCACTTGCCTTATCAATCATTCTTACTGCCTCTCTAAGTGAGTTTGACATGTTTCTGGTGCATTAAGGGTGGTTTGCTCCTGTGAATTCACAGCCAGAGGTAACTTCTCGTCCAATTTCATTTCACTTAGAACTCTTCCAGCCGGCAGCCAGCGAGGATTGTCATTCCGTTGATTCAAGACTAGCTTCCTGAGGTGAAAGCTCATCATACAAAGACCTGGTGCCACTTGCTCGGAGCCAAAATATGATGGGTAGATACGCCCGATTGGGCTCATACCGGTTGTGAATATTGCAACGATATTTCAGGATGTTATTAAATCACCAGCTACTTTCCATCAAGTAAAGCAATTTATTGAAATTGGCAACATTTGATCCCAGTGGGAAGAAAAACATTTTTATTTACACGATTTGGAATGTTAATTAATTAATTAATTCCCTTTAATCATGGAGGATTGGCACATATCTGAACAATAATAAATTCACTTGATGAGCTTAGATTTCTGGCATACATAATTTAATACTGTTCAAGCTGCAGTGAAAGCCTGATATTTGCAACATGCCACAGTAAAATTATAGTAGCTTAATAGCGGTCTATGCTTAAATTTATACGGTGATGCTTTCGAACCCACTCCAGGACTTAAGCACATTGCTGACTCCCATATCCCACTTTGTCACAAAATTGGATTTAAAAATAAAACACATTGAATATATTCAAGGCCGAGATAGACAGACAGATAGGAGCATCAAAGCTTATGGGGAACAGGCAAGAAACTGGAGTTGAGGCCTTGCTCAGGTCAGCCAAGATCTTATTCAATGGTGAAGTGGATCGATGGTCTTCCTCCACTTTCTTCTGTCGCTATTTGTTTCTGACCACCTTCCAAACGCAAAGAAATGCAGATTTTTTTTTTGAATTTGGCTTTGTTCTTGGAACCGAACATTAAAAACAGAGGTTGAGAGGGTTTGAGGAATTAATCCGAGAGAGAGGAATTAATCCTAGACAGCTGCCAAGGCTGAGAGATCAAGAGACCAAATTCCGAAGATTGCAGAGTATGGAGAGGTGGTCGCAGGAGAAAGCTGAGTAACTGGAGTAGGTCATTGATTAACAAGGCCATGGAGTGGTGCACAGCAAAGGGAATTTGTTAAATCTGAGATTTAAAAAAATAAAATAAAATAAATTTAGAGTGCCCAATTAATTTTTTCCAATGAAGCGTGGCCAAACCCTGCACATCTTTGGGTTGTGGGGGCGAAACCCATGCAGACACGGGGAGAATGTGCAAACCCCAGACGGACAGTGACCCAGAGCCGGGATCGAACCTGGGACCTCGGCGCCGTGATGCTGCAGGGCTAACCCACTGCGCCACCGTGCTGCCCTAAATCCGAGATTTTTGACGAGCAGGGATCATTGCAGGTCCATTTATGGCACGTGTTAAGGATGTCAGGAACTTGGTGTACGTCCGGATAAGGGCAGTAGAGATTTTGATGACCTGAAATTTGTGCATAATGATAGGTCAGTCAGGGGAACATTGCACTAATTGGCTGAAGACACTACTGTGGCTCTCTCTCCCTCTCCACAGATGCTGCCAGAGCTGCTGAGATTTGTCAGCATTTTCTGTTTTTATTTGAAATCCCAGTTGGCCAGTAAGAGAATAAAGCCTGAAAGAAACAAAATAAACTTTACTGCACAAATTCAGAAAGGTAAAATAATCTACCGTATCTATTTCATGCTCATTCAGAATAACGATGAGGTAGATATGACTTAACAGACGTACTGTGATCCACCACACCATACTGCACATGTTAAATGACAGGTGGGAGCAAAACAGATCCCAACAGATTTCCCCGCAACTAACCCACATCTCAGTGACCACTGTGGGCCAACCAATCTCATTCAAGCTCTGTCTCCTTCGTGAAGGATTTTGACTCTCGACTGCCTTTAAAGGCCACTCTGACTCGGACTACTTCAAAGGTTGGTCACAACCCAATGGCTCAATCTCTCCTACTGACATTGCATTGCCCGGGATTCACAAAGTTGCACTCGGGGCTCAACTTACTGGCACCCAAAGAACATAGAACATACAGTGCAGAAGGAGGCCATTCGGCCCATCGAGTCTGCACCGACCCACTTAAGCCCTCACTTCCACCCTATCCCCGTAACCCAATAACCCCTCCTAACCTTTTTGGTCACTGAGGGCAATTTATCATGGCCAATCCACCTAACCTGCACGTCTTTGAAAGGTGGGAGGAAACCGGAGCACCCGGAGGAAACCCACGCAGACACGGGGAGAAGGCGCAGACTCCGCACAGACAGTGACCCAGCGGGGAATCGAACCTGGGACCCTGGCACTGTGAAGCCACAGTGCTAACCACTGTGCTACCATGCTGCCCACCCTGCCAACTCTTTCACACAGCACTATTTTCACGAAGTTGGCACTGCCCCAGGATTTCTCTGAACTCCAGTATCACGGCTGCACTGCAGTATAAATAGCTCCCAGGGCTTTCCTGAGCCCTAACCCTTCCAGAACCAGTCACCTTCCGCCACCCTAACAGCTTCCTACAACTTCTCAGAGTACTAACTATCTGGGGCCCAGGGCTAATCCGTGATCTGCAAACCACACGAGGCCCATAGCACAACCAAACCCCTTTCTCAGAAAACACAATGGCCGGGATTTTCCTCGCCCCACTCACCCCCATTAGCAGCATGTTTTGCGAAGGCGCAGGCAGCATTCCATTGGCTGATGGTGGGATTTCCAGTTCCACCACTGTGAACTGGATTTCCCATTGTTCATACCCTCTTCCGCTGAGGAACCTACGGCTCGAGGTCGCCGTCGGTGGGACATGAAAATCCCACTTGAGGGAAAAGCTGGAAAATCCCCACCCAATAAAAAATCGAAACCAAAAAATCTTCTTTAGCTCCACCCATCTGTATGATAATGTAACTTTTCCTGATCCAGCTCAGGCTGAAAATGATCCCTCCTTAACAATTTCTCCAGTTCAGTAATCCAACCTGCTCTTTTATGGCTCTTAACTTTCTAAAATTTAACCCCTCAAATTAACATGGCCGCGCATCTTTTGTTGCATTTATCCCATTTTATACAGTTTAAGATTAGGACTGAACATTACGAAACCACAAACTAGATATTCATAAGACGTTTTAAGAAAACATTCTCAGAACAATACTAAATGTTCACGCACAACAACTTCCCCATTAATATTAACGAACAGAGCAAGGTATGATGGCCTTTAGCATGCACGTGTTTCTGTAAGTCTGTGTAAATAAATAATGCACATTATAAGTATGCTGATTTGAACACCGGGACCTGGGATTCATGTCACATTACATTCATCCCCCACCATCTGGCCTGCAAAATCCTACCAACTGTCCTGGCTTGACACAATTCACACCTCTTTAACCTGGGGTTACCCCATCTCTGAATCTGTAAAGATTTAATCACCTGCTAATGCTCGCATTCCAAGCATTGTTTGGCATCTTTGAATTTGTCTATATATGTGTTTCTGGAACATACCTCTTCATTCACCTGAGGAAGGAGCAGCGCTCCGAAAGCTAGTGACATCGAAACAAACCTGTTGGACTTTAACCTGGTGTTGTAAGACTTCGTACTGATTTGAACAGAGTCCTGCCCCCAAGGTATAAAACCAAGCCTACCTTTTCCTCTGGAACAATGTTTAGTCCTTGACTGCAGTGTAATTGTTCCCAAGGTGCTGCATGCTACTCTCTAGACATTAATAAAACAGCCACTGAAAAGAAAAAAAAAACACTCACTGTAGCAGTGATGTGAGTGGATTGCAGCTCAGTTAGCCCTTGGTATAGTCCTAATGCTTCAAACTTGATAGTCATTGCCCACCAGGTAGGTGAGTAGGCGAAATGTAATTTTCATGACTCACTGTTCCTTGCAACTTTAGCGCTCTATTGAATATATTAAAATTTTATAACTCACGGGGGATTTGGTGAGCCAGATTATGTAATTTATTATGCTGTATTTAAACTTTTTTTCCTCCTCATTTAACTCCATTAATTCTTAAAAAGCAATTAAAAATAATGCATTTGCACTGGAACTAATGAAAAGCCTTTCAACGTATGCACCATTTACAGCTAATGTACATATGCCGGACAGAAGTCACATATTTCTTCTCATGGACTTGTCCCAGGCCCATGCCACGAGAACTCAATTTCCAGCTTAATAGTCGCTTTGATTTAGAATTCATGGTTAAGACCCATGGACTTTTTCTTTCGTCTGGAGGGTTCGACAGAAGGTCAGGATGCAGAAATGTATCGAGTTGGCAAAGTTTGTCAATAAATTCTCAAACTTCACAGGAATGAAATTTAACTTGCTTTGGATCGCATTGTAAAACGGCAGCACCCGGTGAATAGACAGGCCCCTTCACACCCAGGCTGATTCTCTTGTCCAATGAGAAAGAGGAAATCGGCCAGGTCCATAACCAGCTGCTGAATTACTATCACCAGTTTGGGTTTCTGTCAATGTTAAATCTGGTCCAGCTGGCAGTCTACCCCCGCCTGTGTGTTTCCCGTCAGCGAGGGGTGATTTCAATGGGACATCCCATTGACAAGCAGCGGGAATAGAGAATCCCGCTGACAGCAAATGGTACACCCCCCACTCCCGCTGCCGGTGTTTGGGAGACCAGTGAATCCAGTCCTAAATGTATTATAAGCTGCAGTACAAGGCAGGCTTTCTCATGAATAAGTATTTCTTCACTGGAAATTATAATTAGATGGAATAGACAGGAATGATTATGAAGGTTTGTAAAGACCATAAGACCATAAGACATAGGAGCAGAATTAGGCCACTCAGCCCATCGAAAATATAGGACAGCTGCCGAAAAGAGATGCATTGCCGAAGCTTTTCATCCTGCACTCATCAGGACAAACATATGAGGCATTTCAATCAATCACAACAACTTATATTACTGGTTACACATTCTCTATGATTACACCTGAGCCAATCAGTGTTGACGTGCTAACCAATCATCAATGTTTTCTCCTGTAGTGCAAATTGTTGTGGTCGTTTGAAATTTGGTATTCTTGCATTTGTCCTGATCATAGAATCATAGAATTTACAGTGCAGAAGGAGGCCATTTGGCCAATCGGGTCTGCACTGGCCCTTGGAAAGAGCACCCTACCTAAGCCCACACCTCCACCCTATCCCCGTAACCCAGTAACCCCACCTAACCTTTTTGGACACTAAGGGCAATTTAGCATGACTAATCCATCTAACCAGCACATCTTTGGACTGTGGGAGGAAACCAGAACACCCGGCAGAAACCCACACAGTCACGGGGGGAACGTGAAGACTCCACACAGACAGTGACCCAAGCTGGGAATTGAACCTGGGACCCTGGAGCTGTGAAGCAACTGTGCTAACCACTGTGCTATGGTGCTGCCCCACTGTGCTACCTGACTGATGAGTGTAAGATGAAAAGCTTCGGCAACGCGCGTCTCTTTCCAGCACAATTTTGGCTCTGTGCTGCCAAACCACTGTCGGATAGTTCCTAATAAATCCAGCAGTCACCAATAAATCCAACAAGGAGTTCATTTGGGATGATCTTCTTCATCCAGCGTGTGGGTGAGAATGCAGAACTTGCTATCTCGAAGGATAGATGAGGCGAATAGCCGCAATTAAGGGAAAGTCAGATAAGCACATGAGGGATGAATCAAGAGAAGATTTTGCTGACGGGGTAAGATGAACAGGACTGGGAGGGAGCTCGTATGGAGCAAATTAGACCAGTGAGACAGAATGGCCTGTTTCTGGGCTCAATAATCTGTTTAATTCTACGTACACACAAAGATCTACAGAGTGAATGAGATTGTCATGTGAGAGTACCTTTAAGAAATGGGTGTTTATAAAAATAACTGTAGTGGATGTACTTTTAAGAAATGGGTGTTTATCAGTGATGTCAGAGTGTGGGTGGAGCTTGGCTGTCTCTCAGCTTTTATTTTCGCTTTAGGCTGTTTGCAACAGGGTGTGTTAAGTTTTGTTTTAGATTTAGAGAAGCTGCAATCACAGCAGGATGTGTATGAATCTCTGCAGGCTGGGGAATGTTCATTTGGTGATTTCAAAGTGGTAACTGTTCTCAGTAGAGAAGTTAAACCTGATGTCTTTCTGTACATAAGGTTCTTATGGATGTTGCAAGGAAAGATTAAGAGTTACTTATAGCGTACTGTATTCTTTGGTGGTTTTATTGGTGTTGATAGTTGTTAAGATGTTTACTGTGGGTTTATAAAGTGTTAACTGGTTTCATAAATAATGTTTTAATTTAAATGAACTGTGGATCTCTGTTGCATCACACCTGCAGAGTAAGCCTGTGTGTTCCCCATAACCACAATCTATTAAAAGTTGTGGATCAGGTGAACTCCATGATACACTTTGGGGCTCTCTAAACTCTGGCCCATAACAAGATATTTTGTTTTTAAATCTTCTTTTTGAAGACAACTTTGAAACCAGCCTTGGAGCAAAGATTCAATTCTGCCCTTGATGGTCACTGCCACGTCAGATTAGATTGTTGTGGATTTAATCTTGTCCACAGTAGACATTGGCGCAGCAAGTTAACTCGGATCTATGGATAATACTAAGGTGTGGCTGTGTGGAGGCAGCAAGTGTTACCTTGATGTAGCAAGGAACACGCCACAGAGTTTGGACCGAAGTCAAGTTGCCAGCATAAAAATGGGACAAGCCAACCTTGGTCAGAAGCATTTAGACAGTGTATGCACTGTGGGAAATATTTTAGTTTCATGAACTTGAATAATTACATTTTTTTTTAAATGCAGCTTGTTGAACCAAAAACAGGTTGTGATCTGTGCCCCATTTCAGGTAAAGCGGGGGTATAAAGTAAAGCCTACTCCACAAACAATCCAAATTGATTATGGGCTTGATTCTCCGTCGGCGAGATCCTCCGCTTTGCCGGCAGCGCACTCACGTCCACGGATTTCCCGACAGCGTGGGGGTGGCCACAATGGGAAACCCCATTGGCTGGCTGCCGGGACGGGGGATCCCGCTGCCGGCAGCGGCGCAGCGCGTCAGAAAATCGGTCTGGCGGGACGGAGAATCCTGCCCTATATTTTCACACACTGGTTTGATCAGACAGTTGGTGAAGTGCATTTTAGTTTTCAGTGGCGATGTGAAATTGTGAAGCTGCACATGATTCTCGGATTCCTGTAGTTAATAGACCTGATTGTATATTTGCACAGAGGGAAATGTTACAGCCTTTATGGTCAGTTAATCACCATGAAAGTTGCTCTCAAACATAGTTGCTTTTATCAGATTCCTCCCCCTGCTAAGTTAATGGACATATTCACCCATTTTAATTCCAAACAGACAGCAAATTAACAATTTAATACAAATGTGCCCAGCTCCCTTATGGTTACATGGCTCAGAATCTACTCAGGCTTATGTTTCTGATGGAATTATAGGTCGTCATCCCAGAATTCCTTTGAGGATGCCAGGTGTATATTTCTCATGTCGTCCTCCTCAAGTGGACTTTGCTTGGTCAGTTGGTGGAGGGAACCAAATGCCTAATTGATTGTCCAGGGAAGAGGTAGAGTCCGCTGTTACACAGGATAAATAGCACGGAAACAGGTCTTTGAGCCCAACTGGTCAATGCTGGTGTTTATGCCTCACACGAGCCTCCTCCCACCCCTTTTCATTGAATCCGAACAACATACCTTCCCACACCTTTCTCGCTTGTGTACTTAACGGGCTTCCTCTGGAATGCGACTCCACCCAACTGCTCCATGTGGCACTGAGCCTTCCAACCATCCACCGGGTAAAGAAGCCATTTCTGAATTTCTTACTGGATGTGTATTTGTGATCAGCTTATAATTATGACGCACAGTTCTGATCGACCGCACAGATCGAAACATCATCTTCTTTACATCTGGCCGGTAAACCCCTTGCATAATTTTAAAGGCCTCCATTGGGTCACCTCTCAGTCTTAACCTTTTCTGGAGAAAAGAATCCCAGCCTGAACAATCTTTCCTTTTTTAAAATGTTTTTATTAGCATTTTTCAATTTTACAGAGTGATAGTTTTAACGGATGATGTGTCTGGTATTTACATGTTGTACAGTTTCTTACTTACATACATATTTCTCAATATACATTCTCCCCTTCCCCCATTCCCCCCTCCCTGTCTCCTCATTGGTAGCCCCCTTTTCCGCCCTAGGTGTTCTACTGCAGTGCTCCTCTCCTCTTTTCTATGTCTTTTGTTGTTGACCTTGTGGATTTGGGGTGGGGAGGGGGGGTGCTTCCTTTCACCTCCCCTCCCCCATTTTTCCCCCCATGTTTCTCTCTGTGGCTCCCTTGGGTTCCCTCCTCATCTCCTCTCCCTTCCCCTTTGTACCTCCTCGTTGAATACGTTCTTGTCTGCTCTCTCCCACCTCGCCCTCATGAACAATCTTTCCTGAGGGCCGGGCCTTGTTAGGGATGAGAGACTCCGGAGCAACCCCTTTGGGCTCCCAGCCAATGCAATATCGGGCCGAGCCGCCAGCCTCGGGCCAGAAGGTGGTAGGCCCAAGGGGAAAGGGTCTAATTTCTGGATGGAGGTGAAGCTGGAGTCGCAGTGAGCTTTGTGAAGTTTGAAGGAGCGCTCCCAAAAAAATCAAGGCAAACGTACCGGTCGGCTCCACCTCAGCTGGGCTGCAGTGCACAGCCCACCCAGTACTATCCTAAAATAGTAAATGGGGTACGCCGTAAGTTAGAGGACCCCAATTTGTACTCTAAAATGGGCCTACTCTCTGACTCGGGCAAATGCTCCGGGGTGGTAATGCATAATTTCCTTTGGATTGGGGGGGGTGAGGGTTAAATCTAACCCGAGATGTTAGGCCCATGCGACCATACATCCATACCGGTGGCTCAATTCTCATGAGGCCTGAAGTTCGAGGTCTTAATGGGCCCTGCCATGCAGGCATGGATATTAATCCCTATCCCCACTACTCTTAACGCACTAGGCAAGTGGTGCCTCTGAGTGTGAGCCTCAAAATCGACCCTTTGAAGGTACAGCTGGATGGCTAACTGCTTGTTCTGACTTGCAACAAAAAAAAAAAAATTGTCACACAATGCACATTTATTTTGAAATAGGTGAATCGATTTTTTACTAAATGATTAGGGTAACTGGTAAACATAAGAGATTGCAGTTCAATCAACGACAGTTTATTCAACAATATTAAATCGAACGGATAAAAAGAAAACTGGAAAAGATTGTCCAGGGAAGAGGTACTATCTGTAGGTACCTGATTATTCATACAGGGAGCACCAGTTTCACCCTTCACCTGTAAATGTGTTTGTACATATTTGACTAATTCCACCTGGAGAACCAACAGTGAGATGCATGAACTCGTGACTTGTCACTTTAATAATTCTCATGATCTAGTGCCCCATACAGCACATACTCCTTACTGATTACAGGATGAATTAATTGTAAGTAGCATGCTTTTATTGTGACTTCCGCTCCTCTAATATCCCGGTGGGGGATTTTTTTAAATTGGAAGGCCGGCACGCCACCGGGAGTGACAGCCTGGCTGGGAGACTTGTATAAGTTTGTACGTTTGGAGAAGTTCAAAGTTGAGTTGAGGAGATCGGAGGAGGGACTCGAGGCTCGGTGGGGATTGTTCCTGACAATGTTTGAAGAATTGTTCGTCGTGGGGGAGGGGATAGGGTAAGTGAAAAAACAGGGTAAACTGTACAAACTGTAGGCTGTTGAATGTGTTGCTGTACTTAGAACATAAGAACTAGGAGCAGGAGTAGGCCATCTGGCCCCTCGAGCCTGCTCCACCATTCAATGAGATCATGGCTGATCTTTTGTGGACTCAGCTCCACTTTCCGGCCCGAACACCATAACCCTTAATCCCTTTATTCTTCAAAAAACTATCTATATTTATCTTAAAAACATTTAATGAAGGAGCCTCTACTGCTTCACTGGGCAAGGAAGTCCATAGATTCCCACTTGTTACTGTTCTTGTTTGTACATGTTTGGAATGAAATACATTGAAAAATAAAAACAAAAAACTGAGCTAAACAAATTGCATGAATTTGTCATCACGGCTCACAGAAAAACAACCACTTGTCAGATCTTCACTTCAGCTATAGTTCTGCTCATCCCAAACATTGCTGCAGCAGTTCCCTTCAGGTCCCAGTCAGGATCATGTTCTGAAATTGTTTTGAAAATCACCGAGAGCTGTTGCTCTCAGATATTTGGTCTTCCCCATGACCTTCACCTCCCGTGGCCCTTTCTGATTCCTTTCCTATCCACACGCTGACAAGGAGTTGGAGATGTTAACGACATTCTCCCAGCAGAGGACACCTTTGGCCCATCGTGTTTGTCATGGCTCTTTGAGAAAGTTACCCACCGAGGCCTACTCCCGCAACATCTCACCCGCACCCGCCAAGTCTTCACTTTTCAAGTGTTTCACCATTTTCTCTTTTAAATTTTACTATTCAAGCAGCTTTCACCACTGTTATAAAACAATGGGCGGGATTCTCCGACCCCACGTCGGGTCGGAGAATCGGCGGGGGTTGGCGTGAATCCCGCCCCCACCGCGTCCCGAAGTCTCCGCCACCAGAGATTCGGCGGGGGCGGGAATTGCGCCGCGCCGGTCGGCGGGGGTGGGAATCGCGCCGCGCCGGTCGGCGGGCCCCCCCCGCCGATTCTCCAGCCCGCGATGGGCCGAAGTCCCGCTGCTGGAATGCCTGTCCCACCAGCGTGGATCAAACCACCTTTTGAACGGCGGGACAAGGAGGCGCGGGCAGGCTCCGGGGTCCTGGGGGGGAGGGGGGGCGCGGGCCGAGCCCCCACGGTGGCCTGGCCCGCGATCGGGGCCAACCGATCCGCGGGCGGGCCTGTGCCATGGGGACAGTCCTTTTCTTACGCCTTCGCCGTGGTCTTCACTATGGCAGAGGCGGAAGAGACCCCCTCTCTACGCATGCGCGGGGATGATGTCAGCAGCCGCTGACGCTCCCGTGCATGTGCCGACCCGCATCGCCCGGTGTAGACCTTTCGGCACCGGCTGGCGTGGCGCCAAAGGCCTTTCCTGCCAGCCGGTGGAGCGCAAACCACTCCGGCGCAGGCCTAGGCCCGCAAGGTGAGGGCTTGGCCCCTAAAGGTGAGGGGACCTCTGCACCTTTGGGGTGGCCCGACGCTGGAGTGGTTCCCGCCATTCCATTGCACCGGAACCCCCCACCCCGCCGGGTAGGGGAGAATCCCGCCCAATGTTTTATATTTTTACAAATGACTTCATGCAATTACTGGCTCAAAATCACAAGCTGGGTTTGAAACGGACTAAAACAGCAAATTGGCAAGATGGCTGCCAAGAGACTTTTATAATTTCTCCACAGACTTAGGATCACCTCCAGTTTTTGGAAAGTTAAATGACCTTTGTTGGGCCTTCTCCATTGAATGAACATGCTGAGGCGATACCATATTTGGAATTGACACCTCCTATTGCCTGTGCACTGACCATAAACTCAATGTAACCTTAATGCAGACACCAGAGTTGGCACCATGTTGATGCAATGGATGTATCACCTGCTGCTGGGAAGCTGACGATAGACCTGTGCTACTTCTTTTTAGGAAGGCCCGTCGAACCTCAAGCGAGTCAGACATGACAAGCAATTGGCTTTCGTCAGGAATCAAGAAAGGGGGGGGGGTGGACATCTTACCGACTGAGAGCTGCAGCCAATCAGAGGCCGGCAGCTCTTGTGCTCATCAGCCTTGCTAGGCTGCTGGAAGGACAGGCACTAGAGTACGAAGATTGCACAGTGACGCAGGCCACAGGTAAATAATGCTGGGGGTGTATGTTTGATGGGATGGGGTTGCAGGGAGTGGGGTAAAGCAGGATCGGCAGCAACGGTAGGGGTGGTGTACAATCTCTTGACCAAAGGCACTGAGTGGCAACAGACCCGTCAATGGGTTAATAGAAGTGCAAAGTGACGGGGCCTTCAAGTGGTCGTTCGGTGGCCACTTAAGGGCCTCAATTGGCAGAGGGGAGGCAAGATCCACCATGGGCCTTCCCACTCAGAACTTAATTCTGGCAGAGACGAGAAGGCACTGAGATTCAGGTACACCTCCATCCAAACTAATCAAATGCACTTCCCACCACCGAGCTCACCACCGGAGAAAGCAGAAGATTTTGCCAAATGTCTCTCAACTCCACTTTCAACAAATGGAGTAAATTAGAGAAGCCGGTTCATTGTACGTCGACCTGAAGAGTCACTCTGGATTCTCCATTGCGCAGTACTGGCTTCTGACTTTGAATTATTTATGTGGTCAGAGGAAGTATTGATCATGTGGTCATGTGACTGACACTGAATTCACATCGCATTTACTCCAAGGGTGGCACAGTGGCATAGCAGTTAGCTCTGCTGCCTCACAGTGCCAGGGACCCGGTTTCAATTCCGACCTTGAGTGACTGTCTGTGTGGCGTTTACACGTTCTCTCCATGCATGCATAGTTTTGTAAGGGCCCCGAAGAATCCAGCACGAGTTTTAAGGATACAAAATAATAAAGTTTATTTACTATAACAACATATACATAGCAGTAGCAGTAACTTCCCTTGCTACCTTCTCCTTCCTCCTGGTTCCTGGACTGGCCAGCTTATTTATAGTAGGAGTTTCTCCGCCCCCCTCATTGGGGAAGTTCATACTCCCATAGGATTGTGGGATAATCATTAGTCCCCAGCCAATCATCAGTAGGCAGGTTATAACATCCCTCCCCCCCAAAGTCCAAGGAATCCACCGTAGGCCCTGGCGAAGGGAGGCGTCTAACTCGTTTGGCCGCAGGCCGGACGCCATTTGCACGCGGCGCTGGATCAGGCGGCGTATAACGAGACGGAGACCGGCGCTTCCGTGATGAACGGCGCGGTTGTACATCCACGGCCTGTGGACCCGAGGATTCCCCCTCTGATTCATCCTGTGTCTCCATCTCGGAGTCAGAGTCTGCTGCCTCCGTCATGTCAGCGTCTCTGTCCCCATTCGGTCCCGTCATGACCTGCGCAGGTTTTGAGTGAGGCACCAGTGGAAGATTTGGAGGACTACCTTCCCTTGTTTCTGGTCTTTGCCGCTGTTGAACTGAGCTCCGGGGGCGGGGAATCTTTTGCGGGGATGATCTTCTGGACCGGACGTGGTCTACATGTTTTCGCTGGAGACGACCCTGGGCTTGCACTTGGTACGATATAGGGCCCGTTTGGCGAAAGATTACCCCAGGAACCCATTGGGCACCACCAGCAAAATTCCGCACGAATACTGGGTCACCGGGCGCAAACTGCCGAATCGGACGATGCCGAGACAATCCCGGTCCCTGCCGTTCTTGTGTGCGGCGTACTTTTGCGCCAATGTCCGGGAAGACCATACTAAGGCGGGTGCGAAGTCTCCGGCCCATTAGGAGTTCTGCGGGAGCTACCCCAGTCACTGTATGGGGGGTGGTCCTGTACGTAAACAAAAACCGAGCCAGTCTCGTGTCCATTGATCCGGAAGACTGCTTCTTTAGGCCTCTTTTGAATGTTTGCACTGCACGCTCTGCCAACCCATTTGAAGCCGGGTGGTAAGGGGCAGTGCGGATATGGCGGATGCCGTTCATCTTTGTAAACCTAGCAAACTCCTCACTCGTGAATGGAGTGCCATTATCCGTGACCAGCACCTCGGGGAGGCCATGCGTGCTAAATGATAAACGCATTTTTTCAATTGTTGCGCAGGACGTTGTCCCCTGCATCTTATGCACCTCCAGCCATTTGGACTGGGCGTCAATTAGTAGAAGGAACATGGATCCCTGAAAAGGGCCTGCGAAATCTGCATGTAAGCGTGCCCAAGGCCGCCCTGGCCATTCCCAGTGATGTAGAGGCGCGGCCGGCGGAAGCTTCTGATGCTCCTGGCAAATGGAGCAGTTTTGGGCCACCTTCTCAATGTCGGTGTCGAGGCCTGGCCACCAGACATAACTCCGGGCCAACATTTTCATCTTGGTCACGCCCGGATGCCCATTGTGCAAGTCTGATAATATCAGCTCCTGGCCTTTTTCCGGGACAACCACACGCGTCCCCCACAAGAGGATGCCGTCTTCCACGCTGAACTCTGACAGCTTGGAGGAAAATGCCCGTAACTCGCCTGGGAGCTGTCTATGCTGCCCACCATACAGGACTATGTGCCGAACCTTTGACAGGACTGGCTCCGTCTGGGTCCACTCACGGATCTGTGATGCCGTGACAGGCAAGGTGTCCATAAAATTTAGGGTTGCGACCACCTCACCGGTCGTGGGGGTCGACATGGGGCCGGTCGATAAAGGCAATCGGCTCAGTGCGTCGGCATTTGCTATCTGCGTACCTGGTTTGTGCTCCAGAGAATACTCATATGCAGCAAGCAACAAAGCCCAGCGCTGGATCCGTGCAGAAGCAATGGGCGGTATCGGCTTATCCTCTCTGAAGAGTCCCAGCAGGGGCTTATGATCAGTCATGATAGTGAAATGGCGGCCGTACACATACTGGTGGAAGCGTTTCACCGCGAAAACCACTGCCAGGCCCTCCTTCTCGATCTGCGCGTACTTCTTCTCCGCTGCAGTCAATGTGCGGGAGGCGAAAGCTATCGGTCGCTCGGCCCCGTTCTCCATCTTGTGTTACAGGACAGCCCCAATACCATACGGGGATGCATCACATGTGACGAGCAAAGGCTTTCCCGGATCATAGTGGGTTAGTAACCCAGACGACGACAATTGTTGCTTTACCCGCCGGAAAGCGGTTTCTTGCGGCTGACCCCAAACCCAGGTGTGATTTTTCTTTAGCAGCAGGTGTAAGGGGGCCAGCGTAGTTGCCAGATTGGGGAGGAACTTCCCGTAATAGTTTACGAGACCGAGAAAAGAACGAAGATGCGAAGTGTCAGTCGGGGTGGGGGCATGTTGAATTGCACGCACCTTCTCTGCGGCGGGGTGCAGACCCTCGCGGTCCACCCGATAACCTAGGTAGACTACTTCTTTTGCCTGAAATACGCACTTTGTGTGACGTAAACGGACTCCAGCCTCCGAAAGGCGTTTAAGGACAGCCTCCAGATTTTCCAAATGCTCTTGCTCCGACGTCCCTGTAATCAACACGTCATCTAGGTAGACAGCCACACGTGGTAAACCTCTCAAAATGCCCTCCATAACACGTTGAAAAATTGCGCAGGCAGAGGATACTCCAAAGGGCAACCGTGTATATTCATACAGGCCCCGGTGTGTGTTAATTGTTACATATGGTCGGGAGGCAGGGTCCAGCTCCAACTGCAGGTAGGCGTGACTCATATCTAATTTTGTGAATGAGAGTCCGCCTGCAAGTTTCGCGTAGAGATCCTCTATGCGAGGCATTGGGTATCGGTCGAGTCGGGAAACTGTATTCACTGTAAGTTTATAGTCGCCACACAAGCGAACTGTGGCATCTGGCTTCATTACTGGCACAATTGGTGCTGCCCAGTCAGCAAAACGGACAGGCCTGATAATACCCAAACTCTCCAAACGAGTGAGCTCCCCTTCTACCTTCTCGAGCAAAGCGTAAGGCACTGGGCGGGCCCGGAAATAGCGCGGTGTGGCTCCTGGTTCAACTTGGATACGGGCTACGGCCCCTTTTATTTTCCCCAGACCAGGCTGGAATACCTCTGGGTATCGTCCTAGCACCTCAGTCAACCCTCCAGAAACTGTTTGGAGGATGTGCTGCCATTGCAACCGCAAATGGCGCAACCAGTCCCGACCCAACAGGCTGGGCCCATGGCCACGCACTATGATAAGTGGGAAACGCCCCTCCTGGCGTCCATAGACAACAGGGGTCATTGTAGTTCCTGCAATGTCCAGTGGTTCCCCCGTGTAGGTGGCCAACCTGGCCTGTGAGTCAGTTAGTGTAAGGGTCTGTATACCCTGCTTGATGCGGTCGAATGTCCTCTGGGCGATCACGGAGACCGCTGCGCCAGTATCCAACTCCATCTCCAGCGGGTGGCCATTGACCCGTACTGTCACCTTAATGGGGGCCACACGGGGAGCTGCCACACAATGCAGCTGCAGGCAGTCGTCCTCCGTCTCCACGTCCTCAGGAGTGGTCGCCGCAGGTTCATCCACATGCAAGGTACGGCCTCTGGGCTGGTCCCAGTTACGGCCCCTGGGCTGGTCCCAGTTTCGGTCGGAACGACGGCGCCTCTGACGTCCCCAGGACCGCCGTCCGCGACGGGGTCGGCGCCTACAAGTCTGACACGGACATGGCTCCTCATCCATTGGCTCTGGAGAAGGCTCCCTTCGGGGAGGAATGTCCGATGGCCACTGGCGCCGGTCTGGTCGTTGCCTCGCCCAAGGTACCGCAGGAGTGCGGGGGGACGTTTTTGGGCGGAAAGGGTTTCGCCCCAAGGCATGCACTTCCATTCCCTGTAGCTCCTGTACTCCTCGCTCTGCGCTCTCTCGGGACAAGACTATTTGTATTGCCTGTTGAAAAGTCAATGTTGGCTCCGCTAACAACTTTCTCTGGGTGGCCGCATTGTTAATACCGCAAACCAAACGGTCGCGTAACATTTCTGACAAGGTCTCACCATAGTCACAGTATTCCGCAATCCCGCGTAGCCTGGATAAAAAATCGGCAAGGGATTCTCCAGGGGTCCTCTCAGCGGTATTAAACCGGTAACGCTGGACTATCGTGGACAGGGTTGGGTTAAAGTGTTGCCCCACTATATTCACAAGTTCGTCAAACGTTTTGGTGTCCGGCGCAGCTGGGTACGTAAGGCTCCTAATCACCCCAAATGTATGCGGTCCGCAGGCGGTGAGCAATATGACCACCTGGCGCTCGTTTTCAGTGATATTGTTTGCCCGGAAATAGTAACGCATCCGTTGCGTGTACTGGTTCCAGCTTTCCAGCGCAGCATCAAAAACATCCAAACGTCCGTACAGTGGCATGGTATAATAGAAAACAACTTCCAACCTGTATCCAACAAAAATCCAGGGAGGTGGCTTCAGCAGTGTAGACAGCTATTCACTTTTACCTTCGTCGCCAGTTTTGTAAGGGCCCCGAAGAATCCAGCACGAGTTTTAAGGATACAAAATAATAAAGTTTATTTACTATAACAACATATACGTAGCAGTAACTTCCCTTGCTACCTTCTCCTTCCTCCTGGTTCCTGGACTGGCCAGCTTATTTATAGTAGGAGTTTCTCCGCCCCCCTCATTGGGGAAGTTCATACTCCCATAGGATTGTGGGATAATCATTAGTCCCCAGCCAATCGTCAGTAGGCAGGTTATAACACATAGGTTTCCTCTGGAGGCTGGGGTTTCCTCCCACAGACCAAAGATGTGCAGGTTAGGTGGATTGGCCCTGATAAATGCACTGGGTTACGGGGATAGGGTGGGGGAGTGGGTTAAGATAAGGTGCTCTTTCGGAGGGTTGGCGCATACTCGATGGGACAAATGGCCTCCTCCTGCAGTGAAGAGATTCCATGAAGAACCAGGATATCTAGAAACGAATAGATCAGAAGATCCCAGCGTGTGCCTTCCTCTCTCTCTCTCTACCTACCTATTTTACAAACTCGAGCACTGTCTGCAGTTTGACTGTCCATGTGCCATCGGCAGAAATTTGTGAAGAACTCAACCCAGCTGTTGCTGTCCCTAGAAAATCAGATAAATCATCTGTCTTAAATCGCCTCAATGCTGAAACTAGAGGACCACCAGGTTCAACCTGGATGTTCCCAAGCCATCAACCTATGGAAATCATATAACTTTAATCTTAATTTAACAATCTCACTTAATTTATCCTCCCAATCTGTGTGAAAGTTGGAGCATTTTTGTTATTATAGACCAGGTTAACTGCAATTCAAAAAACTATATTGTGTTCCTTTTTCAAGAAAATCCAGAACACCTGCCTGTTTGTGTTGTTTACAGTCACAGCAGGTAAACAGTTAATAATTCACTGAAATATCCCTTTTAAAAAATACCCATGGCAGTCCAACGGGGATTTGGAAAAGAGATGAATTATTCTACCTCTCCTCACCTGGTCGTAACACTGCTCTTTTAAAATAATGCTTTGCATTGTGCTGAGAAGGTTTTTATTGGGGGTCAGGTTTACACAATTGGAGAAACAATTTGGATTTGAATAGCACCTTTCTTGATTTCAGGAGAGGCAAAAAGGTTCTTTACAACCAGTGAATTACTTTTAGAATATACACCGGCGGGACTTTCTCTGCCCCCGTGGCATGTATTGCCTTTGCAGAGAGGGTCCGCCCATTGGTTGGTGGGTGATTTTCTGATCCTGTTGCTGTCAAGGGGATTTCCCGTTCTGTGCACACCCTCGGCCACACATTTTACCGGGGGCAGGGGTTCGACATCTGCGGGACAGGAAAATTCCGGCCTGAGTCAGTATTGTCTTGTGGGCAAACCAGGCAATTCATTTTCACACAGCAAGGCCCCACAAACAGCAATGAACAGATCATCTCTTTAATGATGAAAGGGGCAACACAGGTGGAGAAGTTAGTCAAGAAGGCATACGGCATGCTTGCCTTCATTGGCCGGGACATTGAGTATAAGAATTGGCAAGTCATGTTGCAGCTGTATAGAACCTTAGTTAGGCCACACTTGGAGTATACTGTTCAATTCTGGTCGCCACACTACCAGAAGGATGTGGAGGCTTTAGAGAGGGTGCAGAAGAGATTTAGCAGAATGTTGCCTGGTATGGAGGGCATTAGCTATGAGGAGCGGTTGAATAAACTTGGTTTGTTCTCACTGGAACGACGGAGGTTGAGGGGCGACCTGATAGAGGTCTACAAAATTATGAGGGGCATAGACAGAGTGGATAGTCAGAGGCTTTTTCCCAGGGTAGAGAGGTCAATTACTAGGGGGCATAGGTTTAAGGTGCGAGGGGCAAGGTTTAGAGGAGATGTATGAGGCAAGTTTTTTTACACAGAGGGTAGTGGGTGCCTGGAACTCGCTGCCGGAGGAGGTGGTGGAAGCAGGGCCGATTGTGACATTTAAGGGGCATCTTGACAAATACAAGAATAGGATGGGAATAGAGGGATACGGACCCAGGAAGTGTAGAAGATTTTAGTTTAGACGGGCAGCATGGTCGGCACAGGCTTGGAGGGCCGAAGGGCCTGTTCCTGTGCTGTACTTTTCTTTGTTACTTTGTTCTTTGATATTGGTTAAGGTTTATGTATTGAGCAGACCAAGTTGTCTTTGAGAAGTGCCCATCTGTGTGATGGGACACTGAGTTAAACGGCCCATCCCCGGCAACATGCAGGACTCAAGTTCTGCTCTGGGCTTGAACCTGCGATATTCTGAATTCGAGGTGGATAAAGAAACATAGCTACTGAACTACAGCTGAGCCAAATTCCACAGCCATTCAATTAACGTACTGCTACTGGCAGCAAGTAAGATATTAGGAGAAATGTTAGAATATAAATGAGACATCTCTACCACTGGACCAGCCAAGATAATTATGGAATGACTACATAAAGGAGGTTGGCTATTTGACCCCGTTCAGCTTGATCCATCTCCTTGCAAGAGCAATTTAGCTAGCCCCACAACTGTGTCCCCCTCAGGGGCTTATCCAATTTGCTCAAATGCCTCCACCACACAGTCAGGCAGTGTGTCACAGAGCGTAACCCATAGCGATGTAAAAGGTTTTTTCCCTTATGATGGGTGAAATTCTCCCCCAACGGCGCGATGTCCGCCGACTGGCGCCAAAAACGGCGCCAATCAGACGGGCATCGCGCCGGCCCAAAGGTGCGGAATGCTCCGCATCTTTGGAGGCCGAGCCCCAACATTGAGGGGCTAGGCCGGCGGCGGAGGGATTTCCGCCCCGCCAGCTGGCGGAAATGGCGTTTGTTGCCCCGCCAGCTGGCGGAAATGGCATTTGTTGCCCCGCCAGCAGGCGCGGAAATGCGGCGCATGCGCGGGAGCGTCAGCGGCCGCCGACAGTTTCCCGCGCATGCGCAGTGGGGAGAGTCTCTTCCGCCTCCGTCATGGTGGAGGCCGTGGCGGAGGCGGAAGGGAAAGAGTGCCCCCACGGCACAGGCCCGCCCGCGGATTGGTGGGCCCCGATCGCGGGCCAGGCCACCGTGGGGGCACCCCCCGGGGGCAGATCGCCCCGCGCCCCCCCCAGGACCCCGGAGCCCGCCCACGCCGCCTGGTCCCGCCGGTAAATACCAGCTTTGATTTACGCCGGCGGGACAGGCAATTTCTGGGCGGGACTTCGGCCCATCCGGGCCGGAGAATTGAGCGGGGGGTCCCGCCACCCGGCGCGGCCTGATTCCCGCCCCCGCCCAATCTCCGGTATCGGAGAATTCGGCGGGGGCGGGGCGGGATTCACGGCGGCTAACGGCCATTCTCCGACCCGGCGGGGGGTCGGAGAATGACGTCCGATGTCTTTGGTCCTTTTGCCAGTTGCCTTAACTCAAGGTCCTCGATCCTTCTGCCAATGGGAACACTTTGCCATTTCTCTCTGTCCACTCTGCCCATATCCCTGATAGTTTTGAAAACCTCTATCAAATCTCCTCAACCTTCTCTTCTCTGAGGAGAACAACGCCAACTTCTTCAATCTATCCATGGAACTGAAGTCCTTCATTCCTGCAACTATTCTCATAAATCTTCCCTCCCAAGAGCTGCTTATCCGAGGCTTCCTCGGAAATAGCCCTGCCAGTGATAGTGAATATAGACAGTCCCTGGCTGAGAATGTTAAATGCCATTGCCCAGCATTTCTCTAACTTCAAGTATTCTCTTGTTGATCCATATGGAGCCACGAGGATGCATTAAATAACAATAAAATGAAAATTATGATCGCTATGTCTGAAAAACTGCCCCAGAGATATGGGGAACGAACTAGGAAGCGGGACTAATTGCAGAGCTCTTTCAAAAACTCAGCACAAAGTACTGAATGGCCTCCTTCTCTGCTGTCGGATTTGTGTGTGTAATCCTGCATTGTTTCCTCTTTTGCTGACAGAACTGTACTTAACTGGGTAAATTGGGCTGATTCCATGGCACTGGCAGACCCAGATATTCAAATAAAATTAAGCCTGCAGTTCAAAAGTAGTATTAATTTCCTATCATCTACCAGAAGGCATTAAGTTATTCTCTGTGAATTAAATTGGGGGGAGTCTATACCCAGCACCAATTCTCACCAACGAGGAACACTGATTGCAAATTGCTCTCACAGGTCAGTCAGTGAGGCAAATCTTCTGATCCATGCTCCCATTTACCCCAATGTTTTCCGATGAACATATGAGCATAAAGGACAACAACATCGTACTGCACCGTGATACGTTCCTCAGCTCGATGTTTGTTTTGATGAGGCATCCCTTGGCAGTGTTAATGTGATGTTTTCTCTTTCTTGATTTAAGCGGTCCTTAGCGTGGTACGAAGATTCTGGGCGTGATCTGCCGGCTTTGCCGCAACCCACTTGGGAGGCGATGAGGCCAGAGATTTACCGGTCTTGTCACGTCTCGAGAGGTCTAATTGGGGGTGGGGTGGGAGAGAAGGGTTGGGGGGAGGGTGGGGGGAGCTATCTGGATTCCGCCCAAAGAGGTCAGGACCCAGGTCTGTATATTCAAGTGAGCAGTTAGTCCCACTTGAAAATCCCTGCGCCAGATCTAGCCCAATACCCGGGACCTAAAGGCCTCACATCGGAGACCCCAAGTAGCGCCGTTTAGCACCGGTTTCCACAAGCGTGGACCAGGCATGCCGTCACTTGGGAGAGTCTCCCAGGCGATTGGGGTCCCCTGGGTGGTCGGGCTCTGGGAAGGGTGGTACCCTGGCATCCCGATGCCACCCATGCACTGTGCCTCGCTGCCAGTGCCTCCCGAGGCACTCCGGCAGTGTCACCTGGGCACCTTGGCAGTGTCACTCAGGTGCCATCCTGGAAGTGCCAGGGTGCTCAGGTGGCATTGCCAACCTGTCAGGGCCACTGTCAGGGTGCCAGGCTGGCGGTGCCCAGGTGGCATCGGGGCCGGGAGTGCCCTGCTCGTATGAGGTGGGGTGCAGTTGGCTCGATGACCCCCCTTATTGGGGCATTGGGGGATTCTGGAGGACGCGGTGTGGGGTCTGGAGATCAGGATGACACACTGCCGAGCGGAGCTCATTAGCGAAGGAAACGGGACTAAGTGCGGCCTCAGCAGGGCGTTCCTCGCCGAGGCCCAGAAATGACCCCGTTTAATAGCGGGGTCATTCTCAGCGCTGCCAGAGCCGGGGAACATCCGGATAAACACGCTCGACGCGGGACTCTGTTTCAGTCCTGCCGTGTTAAATTCATGGTCCATCATGTGGGGCACTTATTGAGCGAAGTTCTGTGACGTTTAAACTATCCCCACAAACCCTTCAAAAGATATGTTGAATTTTTACTTGATAAATGGACACAATAGAAGACAGTAACTGAAGTAATGAGGACCAGGAGAACAAGAAAGAGAAAAACTGGGTAGAATCAAATGTGGGTTAGAAAGGAGATTTACTGAAAAAGTG
The DNA here is from genome assembly GCF_047496885.1 of Scyliorhinus torazame. Taxonomy (NCBI): domain Eukaryota; kingdom Metazoa; phylum Chordata; class Chondrichthyes; order Carcharhiniformes; family Scyliorhinidae; genus Scyliorhinus; species Scyliorhinus torazame. The sequence continues at coordinate 18,214,103 of NC_092721.1, read as the reverse complement.
GTGTTCCAGTGCAAACAAGGTTAAGTGCAATTTGATCAGTATGTTTGACATCAGATGGTGCACAAAGTAAAACATAAATGATTACAACTTATATCTTACACACTGGTTTTGTTTTTAATTTGTCCGCATATTACAAGTACTAATTTACAGTAAGATTATTATTTTTTCCTCTGGCTAGTCTGATTTTACAGCAGATTTGCTTGGAGTTTTCTGCCATTGACACACTGATTGAATCATTATTGATTCAATAGGATTGGAGCAGCTCACCATTCTTCACCTTTTCAATGCCCATCATTTTCTCCAGGAAAACACAAAGCTGGAAGTTCTATGAAATACAATGAAAGAAAAGATTCCCAACAGGTGAAAGGTTGTTTGCACAAGCCCGTGTTCCCCTCTCTCCACTTCGTTACACCACCCGGGTATTCTGCAACACCCACGTGACATTAACTTACAGTCTTCAGTTATCTTTTCAAGTCCTCGTCAAGTGTTGTCCGTCCTCATCATTCCCTGGCGGAGAAGGTAGGAACTTAGAACAGGAGCAGACCATGACACCACGTCTGGAGCACTATGTCCAGGCTATCGGAGGTAGGCCGGAATGTGGGGTTGAGGTTACAAGCTGGTCAGCCATGATCTTATTGAATGGCACAGCAGGCTCGAGGGGCCGAGTGGCTTACCCCTGCTCCTAATTTATATGTTCGTAGTACATCAACCATTTAATTAGATCAAAGCGGATCTCTATGTTATCTCCATTTTGTTCACGAACCCTTATTTAACAAAAAATAATAAACTCAGTTTTAAAACTTTCCGTTGAGCCCCAGTTTCGACGTGGGAAAGCAAAGTCCAGATTTTCGCTACTGTTTGTGTGAAGACGTACTTCCCAATACCACTTCTGAATGGCTTGGCACTAACTTTTAGTTTATGGCCCCTTGTTCTAGATTGTATCCCTCTCCCACCTCGTCACCTGAGGAAATTGGTTTTCTTTCCCTTCGCCTAACAAATTCATGAATCATCTTAAACACATCAAGTCAATCAACATTTAGGGGGGGAATTTTCTGCACCCGCCCCTCCCCGCGGGATGTTTCTTGGTGGTTGAGGCAGCCCACCTTTGGCTGACCAGAAGATCTCCCTACCGTCAACGGGATTTCCCATTAAATCTACTCCGTTGTCCTCGGAGAAACCCATGGCGGGGGTTCTCCGTTTATCATAGATTATCATAGAATTTACAGTGCAGAAGGAGGCCATTCGGCCCATCGAGTCTGCACCGGCACTTGGAAAGAGCACCCTACCCAAGGTCAACACCGCCACCCTATCCCCATAACCCAGTAACCCCATCCAATCCCCATAACCCAGTAACCCCACCCAACACTAAGGGCAATTTTGGACACTAAGGGAAAGTTATCATGGCCAATCCACCTAACCTGCACATCTTTGGACTGTGGGAGGAAACCGGAGGACCCGGAGGAAGCCCTCGCACACACGGGGAGGATTTGCAGACACCGCACAGACAGTGACCCAAGCCGGAATCGAACCTGGGACCCTGGAGCTGTGAAGCAATTGTGCTATCCACAAGGCTACCGTGCTGTCCCTTTGGAGGACCACAGAAGGCAGGAATGTCCAAAACCACCACCTCCCCCATTAATCTTTGATACTCAAAAGAAAACAGCCCCAGTCAATTCAACCGCTCCTTGTCACCCTTGTATCAATCTGATGAACCCATGCTGCAACCTCTCTGGTTGAATTATCACATTTTATTATGGATAGGGACAAGGTCTCATTGCATTGCCCGATGGATTTTCCAGTCTGTTGTGCAATGAAGTGTCCCAGGTTGCAACACTCCCGAACCATCCACTTAAAGAGAACAGAATTACAACTATTTTATATTTTGGTTGAAGTTTGCAGAAAATGAACCAAGCAATTTTCTGTGTGAATAGAAGGATTATATTGAAGTCTTGTACCTTTATTCAATTACCCGGGAGCTTAGAGGGACTAAAGTTCCCCATTGCTTTCACCATGGCAGTGTCTCAGCCAATCAAAGTCAACCTGCCAGCCAATCAGCACCCTTTTCTCTTGTAGTATAAACTGTTGTTAGCGTTTGAAATTTGGCATTCGTAGGGCTGGGATTCTCCGACCCCGCGGCAGGTCAGAGTATCTCCGGGGGGGGCGCAAGAATCGCGCCGCCCCGACGACGGCTGGCCGATTCTCCGGCGCCGATTCCCAGGTGCCCGCGGGATCGCCGCCTCGCCGGTCGGGGGCTGTTGAAAGTGCCCCCGGGCCCGGTGATTCTCCGGGACCCCGACACGCCGAGTGGCCGCCGAGTTCGGCCGAGTCTCGCTGGCGTGGGTCACGTATGGTCCCACACGGCGGGACCTGAAGGTTCTGTGTGCGGGGACCATCTTGGGGGGGGGGGATCCGACCCGGGAGGGGGAGGGCCTCCACGGTGGCCTGGCCCGCAATCGGGGCCTACTGATCGGCGGGCGGCTGATTCCGTGGGGGGCCTATGTTCCCCCGCGCCGGGCCCCTGTAGGGCCCCGCCATATTGCCGGGGGGCCAGCGCGGTGACGGGAACCCACGTGCATGCCCAGAATCACGCCGGCCGTGCCGCGCCGGCTGGAGCTGCGGAGAGCACTCCGGCGGCGACCTAGCCCCTAGGAAGGGGAGCATACGGGACAATTGAGGACCGTTGACGCCGGAGTGCTTCACTTCACTTTTCACGCCGGTGCTAGACCTTGGCCGTGGGATTGGAGAATCTGGCCTATTATTATGTTTTTCCTGATGAGTGTGAAACACAAAGCTTTGGCAACATGTCTCTTTTTCCAGCGGTGTTCAAGCAATTTTGCAGTTTCCATTCATGCTAGAAGAGGTAATTGCACGTTATTTCCATCAGGTGAAATAATGCAAGCATCAGAGCTACAGGAGCTGATCACCCTGATCGTGCACTCAATCGTCTGGAGGTCATGAAGCATAACTGGGTGGGAGGAGTGCAGGTTTGCATGAAAATCAAGCAGCAGCCCCCCCCTTATAACCTCAACCACCCTCCCCACCTACCACAACCACACTCCCACCCCACCCCCCACCCCTGTGCATCCGTACGCAAATGAATGGGGAGCAAATTGGATTGCTTCTGTAGAATCTGATGGAAGAGATGCAGGAACGCACCGTAGGGTAGGAATTAACAAAGGTTTACTATGGTATACACAAAATCACAATCCTCATCCCGAAGGTTCACCCGCCCCGACCTGCACCCTGGTCAGGGTGTTTATACTGAAAGGTTCTCCCTTGTTAACGGGAAACCCAGCCCCCAATTAGCGGGGAGTTCATGCTCTGAAGTGTAATGAGGGGGGGGGAAATCATATAGAGCACAGCCCATGACCCCCAACCGGGTCGTAACAGCCTCCAGAAGGGGTTTAGTCTCGCTCTTGCCTGTTTCTCCTGCCTTTTCTGTGCACCGCTGATTCAACAGCCCAAGGTTCAGGACAGGAAAATCTGCCTGAAGTATATTATCTCCACTTCTGGCCTCAGCTGTCTCTGAAGATGGTGTTCCGCTACTTCCCCTTCTATCCACAATAGTATATTGTAATATTTGTATTATAAGCGGCATGTTCAACATAGCATTACACAAGGGGAATAAAGCTGCGACTGATTGTATTTATGATTGTATGTACAGTACAGCGATTAAGTTATAAACTACTTTCTCAGCTTTGCAGTCGATCACACTTAAATAAGTGGGGAAAGTGACTTCCAACATTCCCACCAGGATACAGCTGTCACATTTAAGCACGAAGATGTAGTGCAGGTCAACGTACAGAATTGCTAAGCAGTTCGTTGAGGTTAAATTTGATTTATGCACTGTCAGAACAAGTCTCATTGACCTACTTCACCCAAATTTTCACCAAGGGAATCACAATCCCTTTAAAACAACTTTCTTTCCTAATCGGGGAAGGAGTTAAATATTCCAGAGGAAAATAGTTCACCTGGTGGAGGAAAGGTATGTGAAAGTTTCGGGAGTGGTCCAACCTCGTTAATAATTATAAACTTTATTGTCACAAATAGGCTTACATTAACACTACAATGACGTTACTGTGAAAAACCCCTCGTCGCCACATTCCGGCTGTTCGGGTACACAGAGGGAGAATTCAGAATGTCCAAATTACCCAATAGCACATCTTTCGGGACATGTGGGAGGAAACTGGAGCACCTGGAGGAAATCCACACAGACACGGGGAGAACGTGCAGACTCCGCACAGACAGTGACCCAAGCCGGGAATTGAACCTGGGTCCCTGGAGCTGTGAGGCCATAGTGCTAACCACTATACTACCAGGCTGCCAATAAAAAGTGCTCTCAGGTCAGAAAGAAAAACGTGAAGAGACAGTGTTCCAAAGATGTAAAAGGATTTCTTTTGGACCATAATCACTGGGTTATTTGCCACAAAATATAAAGATTAGAATGATCTGTTAAAAAAAATTATCATGCATAAATAGCACTGTTGTAATTACTGCCACGTTCACAACAGATCAATACAGGTTGAGGAGTTGCTCAGAATATTATGTGTACTGCCAGTCTACTTCTATCACAGATGCAAGTGAGGCAATAAAGTCATGCTGCAGAGATCAATGAAATCTGATAGGTGCGTAAGTATGTGTCTCACATTCCCCCAAAAAATTGCTGCGTGTATTATCTCCATCATTCAGATAGAATGCTGTTCCCCACAATGACCTTCAGGAAGGTGTTGAGGTACATTCAGTTGGTATTTAGTATCCCACATTGAGAATTGATCCGGTAGCTCAGCAATCAGAAGCAATTTCGCTCAAAGCATATTTCTCCCTTAAAGATTGCTTGTTTCCGATATCATAATTTAATTCTTTACAGATCGATCAATTAAAAATGAGCCTCCAAAGAGTGTGAAACCACCTTACTGCTATTCAAGGTTGTAATAAATCTATTTGGTCCTTGTAGAACCTTAGACACTAAATCACTAATACTTTAAAATTTAGAATGCCCAATCATTTTTTTCCAATTAAGGGGCAATTTAGCGTGGCCAATCCACCTAACCTGCACATCTTTGGGTTGTGGGGGTGAAACACATTCAGACACGGAGAGAATGTGCAAACTCCACCTGGACAGTGACCCAGAGCCGGGATCGAACCTGGGACCTCGGCGCCGGGAGGCAGCAGTGCTAACCACTGCCCTAACACTAAATCGCTGTTAGTTAATAGCAACTTACTATTAAATTGATCTGTTATTGGCAAGTATTTGCTATATTTTAATTTGTTCAAATCTAAATGCCACACCCTGTTCTGCATGTGAAGAGCAGGAGAAGTCTTTGAAAGGCAGACGGCATTGTTCATTGATTTACTTTAGAATATCCTTGTGATCTTAATGGTGTACACTCCTAAATGGAGGGACATCCCCAGAAAAAAAAGTGGTGCTAGTCTTGAAAGGTGGGAATTTGAACAGCACTCGGTGATTGATTGAAGAGTTTGTAAATACACTGCGGTGGGGACAGTGGGGAAAATATTTCTTTTCAAGATGCACAGAAAACCAAAAGGTGTCGCCACAGGCAACTCACATGCTCTCCCTTTGAAGATTATGTGGGGGGTGGCATTGAAAAAATCTTAAAAGGTCCCATGCATGAAATAAACAGTCCAAGTACAACAAAAAATAATTAGAGGGCAGATTGGGTGGGGTGAGGTTTATTTGAGGTACACACTGGCCAGGCAGTGGGAAGAGCTAAGGGAGACACGTGCTAATTTCACTGGTCAGAGACACCATGTCAATTATGGGGATTTAGGCTTGATTTACACAGAAGTGAAGAGCACCAACATTGGACATCTCCTCGACAGGCATGTATGACGATTGATAGACGAGGGGAGAGGGGAAATTCTGGTGGCTCCTTTGTGGAGTCAAGTCAGTGGGAAAGTTGGGGACAGACAATTGTGGGGGAAGGGCATGGAGGGCAACTCGGATCACATTTATGGAGTCAGGAATGTCGTGTTAGGTACACTGGTATAACACTGGCTGCAACTGGGTGCAGCTTAGATTAAAAAGATACTCCAGACCTTGAAGTTAGTTCAATCAGGTTTATTGAACTAATAGCACAGTTAGCACAGTTCTCTGTGAGTTCGACTCTCTGCTAACTTAAGTATGGTTACTTTGTCTGACTGAACCAAACTAGCTCTTAGCCACGTGGTGGGGGTGTGAGATTGTTACAACACCCTTGACTGACTTTCTAGATGTTCATCAGTGGAAAGAGGCGGAGTGTGAGTGCCTCATGTCATTTATAGTCAGATCCCACGCCTGAGTGCCCTGCCTGCTTATTGGTCATGTCCTGTTCTCTGTGTCCATTAGCTGCTTGTCTGTATGTCATTATGTGTGTGCCCACATATCATGACAAGGAACGGCCAGCTTTCAACAAGTAAAACTCACTACCGTGTTTCCAATGCGATCTCCAGAGATCCCATTCAGGATCAATCGTGTAATGACTTGACATTCAGTTCCATTGGCCAGGACTTGCGGAGTAAGTTCAGGAATTTAGTTTGTGATATTTATTTACTGACTCCACGGCACTCGGGTGAAGTGCTGGCTCCTGACATCACTGCTAAACTCTCAAGCTCTAATTTAAAGGTTATGTCCCCTGGTCCTGGACTCGTGCACTTGAGGGAATAGTTTCTCTCTCTTAACATTATAGACTCCTTTAGTCATCTTCAACACCAATCAGCGTTCCCAAATTATTCCAAACAGTTCCAGGATTGGGCACACAGTGCTGGCAGGCTTGTCTATATCCTGTGATCTTCAGCCAGTTAATTTATTTGAAAGATGGAAAGGATTAGAAAGGGTATTCTCAAATGTTTCCTAGGCAATGAAGTACATTTGATGTATGAGGGAAACGGAGCAGCTCATTGGCACACATGCAGCAATGTCCCAGGTTAGTGTCTGCAATGCCTGCTGCTGCTTCATTCTGTTTACTTAAGGAAGACTAAACAGTAGTGATCTGTCTAGGGCAGTGGTAGGCAATCAGCGGCCTGGGGGGGGGGGCCACATGCGGACCATCTGGGTTCTCAGTGTGGCCCACGAGACATCGTGTTGGTGTGCAGGTTTGATACATTCTGCTGATTTCCACCTGAGTCGTGTTTTTTCCTACCGGTACGACTGAAGGGATTTACACGTACAGCAAGGGCGAGTGAAGTGAGGTGCGTGCCGATTGCCCACAACATTGACTGTGAGAGCCGTGAGCTCCCTCTGTGTCCAAAGTGCAAATATTTCTTTTGCTTTTACCATTTGAAGTTGATGATAGTTCTATCAATGACTAAACATTTTCTGTCACTCGTTAAGAAATATTCGGCGTGTGTTAAATGTATTTTATCTTATTTATGGGGTCAGGGTTAGTGAACCAGCCCCATTTCAATCTTGTGGCCCACCGAGGCGAAGAAGGGCCACTCATAATACCCACTCACTAGCCTAGGCTGCCTCCCATTTTCAATTTCAAGTTATCCAGTGTCATCTTCCTTCAGTCACATCTTTCAGTAATTTCTCATGCCTTAGAATTTGAGTAGTCCAACCTTGTTCTCTCAAAGAAATGTGGTTTCCGGTGAGCAATGTGGTGTGATTCTTCTCGGGTTGATCAACGCGATCCAGATCGCGATCCGCCCACACTTCGAAAATTATTTGGAGGGGGCAGGTTTTGCACCTGCCCTGGGAGGGGCAGGGCCGAATGATGTGGGCAAGCCCGACTTCCAGAGAGAGAAGGCGCCATTTTTAAAGGCATCGGGGCTTCAGAGCCCACCCTCTACCACCGTCACCGGCATCGGGGGTTTGGGGTCTCACACCAACATCGCCAGCATCTGGGCTTCAGAGCACCCCCCCCACCCCCACCCCCCGCCCCCACCACCACCACCAGCACCACCACCACCACCTTATTCCTCACTGGCATCAACCGCCTCTTCCTCCACCAAGAATCGTTGACATCGGTGCCCTCCCAGTGGTCTACATTAAGGTCCCTCCTCCCAATCTCCGCGACCAGTTCCTCCACCCCACCCCCATATTGGACCCCCAAATTTCTTCCCTTCATGCTCCCGCTTCCCGCCACTCCCCCTTTCAGGCCCCACGTCTTTCAGGCCCTGCCCCCTCTCTGACCCTGCCACTTTCAGACCCATTCTCCTTTCAGGCCCCACCCCCTTGGCACTGCCAGGATGCCAATGTAGCACTACTTGACATGTCCCCGACCACCCAGGGGCTTCAATGTCCTCAGAGCCCCCACCCCTGGAGTGGTCCTCACGCCTGGCCTCTGGTGGTGGGGGCCATTACGCCAGCGGGTGGGTGAACACCAGGAGGTGGGGGAATCTGTCCTCAAACCATCCTGGCATATTTAAATGATGGCCTAAATATGTCCAGCGCACAAGCTTGGTCGTACTTTCTTGAAACTTGAGAGAGTTTGGCAGTGAAGAGAGTGTTGAGCAAAAGAAGCAGGGAAAACCAGCTGGAAGTGTGTACACACTTTGTGAATTATGAAAAGATTTCCGAGCAGGTGAACTGACACAAAGCAATTCGAGTGCTGGAGGTGGTCAGAGTTGGTTGGAGTGGTAAAAAAATGGGGCGAGAGTCTCCGACCCCCCGCCGGGTCGGAGAATCGCTGGGGGCTTGCGTGAATCCCGCCCCCGCCGGTTGCCGAATTCTCCGGTACCGGATATTCGGCAGGGGCGGGAATCGCGCCGCGCCGGTTGGTGGCCCCCCCCCGGCGATTCTCCGGCCCGGATGGGCCGAAGTCCCGCTGCTAGAATGCCTGTCCCACCGGCGTGGATTAAACCACCTCTCTTACCGGCGGGACAAGGCGGCGCGGGCGGGCTCAGGAGACCTGAGGGGGGCGCGGGCGATCTGGCCCCGGGGGGTGCCCCCATAGTGGCCTGGCCCGCGATCGGGGCCCACCGATCCGCAGGCGGGCCTGTGCCGTGGGCGCACTCTTTTCCTTCCACCTTCGCCACGGTCGCCACCATGGCGGAGGCGGAAGAGACTCCCTCCACTGCGCATGCCCGGGGATGCCGTGAGCGGCCACTGACACTCCCGCGCATGCACCGCCCGGCAATGCCATTTCCGCGCCAGCTGGCGGGGCACCAAAGGCCTTTCCCGCCAGCTGGCGGGGCGCAAATCAGTCCGGCGTGGGCCTAGCCCCTCAAGATTAGGGCTCGGCCGGTCAAGATGCGGAGGATTCCGCACCTTTGGGGCGGCGCGATGCCGGACTGATTCGTGCCGTTTTTGGCGCCGGTCGGCAGACATCGCGCCGATTACGGAGAATTTCGCCCATAGCTCTGCACATGGGACAACCTGCTACAATGGGGACAGTTTGTGTTTAAATTGAACCTGGTACAATTTCCCACGGAATAAGACAAGGCCGTCTCGTCTCACCATTGCTCCTTAATATCTACGCGGCAGCCATGATGAAATAAGTACTAGGCGAAAGGTGTCAAAGTTGGTGGTAAACTGGTGAAAGGAATGGATGGATGACTATGCCCCAGTACCTATACAGCAGGAGATTCACAGATAAAACATAGAACATACAGTGCAGCAGGAGGCCATTCGGCCCATCGAGTCTGCACCGACCCACTTAAGCCCTCACTTCCACCCTAACACCGTAGCCCAATAACTCTTCCTAATATTTCGGACACAAAGGACAATTTAGCACGGCCAATCCACCTAACCTGCACGTATTTGGACTGTGGGAGGAAACCGGAGCGCTCGGAGGAAACCCACGCAGACACGGGGAGAACGTGCAGACTCCGCACAGACAGTGACCCAGCAGGGAATTGAACCTGGGACCCTGGCGCTGTGAAGCCACAATGCTATCCACTTGTGCTACCGTGCTGCTCGATACATATGAATAAAATGGTGAAATGAAAATGAAAATTTAAAAAAAAAACTAAAGTTATGAAGCCTCGAAGAAATAATGGCGGGAAAGTAGATGTCAAAATAAATGATCAAGAGCTGGATCAGGTATTACAATATAAGTATTTGGGAAGTACCTTGTCCAGAAGACGGTTACCACCACAAAGAAATCAGAGTTGCAAAAGCCAAGACAAAGAATGCACTTTCCAAACACAAATAATTGCACAGCATCAGAAGGATAGGAGATTGCTGTTGGCAAACCACCCCAGGGAAAACACATTTAGGAGCAGTGAAAATAACTGGATTTTTGCCCTTGCTGTGCATTGCCTACACAACAAAATAAAGCAAGAACTCTTTAATCTTTGCTGAGGGAACTTTGTAAATAGAAATTACGTATTCAGTGGGGGAGCCAGAACCCTGCAGTTGGCACGCACAGCTAGAAAGGCAATCACAAGTGACTGTGGAGAAGAAATCAAGTGGGAAATGACGGGGGTGGCGAGGAATGACTAGGAATTAGATTTTATATTTTGTGATGTATTATAGATGCTGCTCTTTTATTGATTTATGTTTCTTGAGTTCTGCAATCATCAGGAAAATTAATTAATTTTAACAGTGCGTGTTCTGGAAGTCACAAGTCAGGAAAGATTTAAATAACAGGGACTTGCATTTTTATCAGACCTTGAATGCAGTAAAACGTCCCGCGGTGCTTGACAGGAGCATTATCAGTTTGTCATTAAGGTACCTAAGGAGATATTAGGACAAGCGACTGAAACCTCAGTCAATGGGGCAGGTTTTAAGGGACATCTTGTAGGAGGAGGCAGAGGGAGACTGAAGGAGGGGTAGAGGCAAGGAATTCCAGAGGGTCGAGCCCGGGCAGGTGATGGTGCAGCTGTCAAAATGATGGAGCAATTAAAATCGGGAATGCACCAGATGCCAGAATTGGAGGAAATCTTGGGAGGGTTAGAGGAAGAGAAAGGGAAGGACGAGGACATGATGGGGTTTGAAAACGTGGGCGAGGACTCCAATATTTCTTTGTTACGGGCCGAGCTTCCAATGTAAGTCAGTGTGGATAATGGTGATGAGGGAGTGGGATTTGGTGTGAGCCTGGGTGTGGGCAGTACAGTTTGCAATGACCTCAAGTACACAAAGTGTTGGGGGTAACAAAGGATGGAATATTAAGTGCGCATGTATCTTTACTTAGCTGATTTGGACAGCATTTTATGGATTTAACTGTGGTGTTCTTTGTAATTCTGTTATCAGGATGGATCTTGTAGTGTTCACAAACACCACAGAAGCTAAGTTCAATAACAAAGCTAACTTTTTTTTACACTACTTATTAAGTGTACCCACATAGGCGCCGGAATGTGGCGACTAGGGATTTTTCACAGTAACTTCTTTGCAGTGTTAATGTAAGCCTACTTGTGACAATAAAAGATTATTTATTTCTTTATTAAAGCTTGACCAATTACTCCTGTAGTAAACAATAACCTAGTAATCTACAGTCTACACTGCACTAACACTAGTCTCTACACACTGTCTATAACTGTACTCTACACTCCCTCACTGCTCCTCTCCAGCCTTCTCCCAGACGCCAGTGCTCTGTCTAGTGGTTAATTATCATATGACATTAACCCTTTGTATTCTGAATATTTCACATGGCGTCACATTAACTACCTCTTTTAGAAATGTGAAGTTAGAACCAGTTTAGTGTCTGGGTTAATTCTTAGATGCAGCATGACTTGGTAAAATGTGCAAAATTCCTCAAATTATGTTGTTGTGGTGGCTCAATGCACGCAATGGAGCTTCCAGGAGTAAACAAAAGGGTTTAATGATGAAAGGCAATTTAAAAAGGCAACTACAAAACAGACACAGAACACTTTGCAACAGCTCCCTGGTCTACGCTGTCCATGGTCCTGTTTCCAGGGCCCTGCACATGTTTCCCATTGGCCGGGGTTTGCACACTCCAGCGCAATTGGCCCCGAGCCAGTCATGTGGTCCATAAAAGGGCCATGCTACCACATCTCTCCCCACCTACGTCCCTGAACACACTACCCCAAAACATTGCACAGAAGTCACAATGCTTAACGGGGACAACCAAGGAAAGGGAGTCCACCAAAAAGTCAATCAGACCGGAGACCTCCAAATTGTCCCAGGCCACCATAGCCCAGCCACTCATTTGGATGATCAAGTGGTCCACAGTCGATGCCATGTCAGGAGGGTCATCCTCGACGACAGGTGAACTGGCCTCACTGGCCTCGACAGATGCAACAGATTGAACAGGAACAGGAGATTGTGGCTCCCATTGGCTGGACCAGGTTACAGGAGTATTCACAATGACCGCTGGACTTGTTGACTCCACAATGGGAGGCACCACCCCTCAACCCCTCAGGTGGTCGACGTGCATTCTGACGGTCTTCCTGTTAACATCAACCACATAAAACACCGGCCCTAACTGGACCACAACCCGTCTTTCCAAAGAAGATGAACCGGCAGTGAAATTTCGGACCAGAACTGAGTCACCTCCCTGCTCTGACCACTGACTCTTCTGGGAGGCCTGACGTGCCTCCCCCCTGACTGCCAAATTTGGAAATACAAGATCCAATCGGATTCTCAACCAACCGCTCTTGATGGTGTGACTCCCGTGATTGACTGAGGGGTTGAGTTGTAAAATAACAAAACATTAGCCAACCTCTGTGGTTTATCGGATTGATTTTTCAAGGCATTTTTGAAAGTTTGATCGGCCCTTTCAGCCAGACCGTTTGACGCTGGGTGGCAGGCGGTTATCTTTGTGTGTCGCATGCCATTTACTCTCACTAAATACTGGTAATCATCACCGGTGAAGGAGGTGCCATTGTCCAAAACAATTTACTCAGTAAGGCCATGAATGGCAAACATGGCGCATGTCATTTACCATGGCTGCTAAAGTAGTTGTCCCCAACTCTTGAACATCTACCAGCACCAAAAACATCGTGCCCAGAAACGGGCCCGCGCAAGCAACGTGGATTCTGTCAGTGATTAGCATATCATCAATACCGGGGTTCGGCATGGCCGTGTACTTAGCCCCCTACTGTACTCCCTATACACACACGACCGCGTGGCAAAATGTGGCTCCAACTCTATCTACAAGTTTGCTGATGGCATGACTGTACTGGGTTGGATCTCGAACAATGATGAGTCAGAATACAGGAGGAAGATAGAGAACCTAGTGGAGTGGTGTAACGACAACAATCTCTCCCTCAATGTCAGCAAAACTAAAGAGCTGGTCATTGACATCAAAAAGCAAAGTGCCATACACACCCCTGTCTGCATCAACAGGGCTGAGGTGGAGATGGTTGACAGCTTCAAATTCCTCGGTGTGCACAGCACCAGCAATCTGTCCTGGTCCACCCACATCGACACTGTGACCAAGACGGCAGAACACCGCCCATACATCCTCAGGAAACTAAGGAAATTTGGCGTGTCCACATTCACTGTTACCAATTTTTGCAGATGCACCACAGAAAGCATCCTATCTGGCTGCATCACAGCCTGGTATGGCAACTGCTCAACAACTGCTCCGCCTGGTATGGCAACTGTAAGAAACTACAGAGAGTCATGAACATAGCCTAGTCCATCACGCAAACCCACCTCCCATCCATTGACTCTGTCTAAACCTCCCGCTGCCTTGGGAAAGCGGGCAGCATAATCAAAGGCCCCTCCCACCCGGGTTATTCTCTCTTCCAACCTCTTTCCTTGGGCAGGAGGTACAAAGGTCTGAGAACATGCACTAGCAGATTCAAAAACAGCTTCTTCCCCGCTGTTACCAGACTCCTGAATGACCCTCTTATGGGCTGAACTGACCTCTCTACACATCTTCTCTACTGAGGAGCACTACACTCTGTATGCTTCAGCCATTGTCTGTCTCCATGTATTTACATTGTGTATTATCGTATGTCCTATGTTTTTCATGTATGGAACGATCTGTCTGGACTGTACGCAGAACAATACTTTTCTCTGTATCTTGGCACACATGACAATGAACCCGAATCCAATCCAAATCACGGTAAACCATCACCTTGGGAATTGCCTGGACCAGGCTTTCTATTGTCTGCTGAAAGGTAGCGCAGGCTAACAGCAGTCTGGTAAACTGGAAGAGGCCTTTGTTGGCATTGATTGCAGCAAGCTTCCGAGACTCTTAATCCAGCTCTAGTTGCAGGTAGACGTGACTGAGGTCCAGGTTTGTATCGGTGAAGCCCCCCCCCCCCCCCCCCCCCCCCCCCCACACCTGCCAGCTTGGCATAGAGGTCTTCAATTCGGGGAAGCTGATACCCATCAACCTGGGCAGCTTGATTTATTGTCAACTTATCGCCCTCAAAAATCCATATCGGCCAATCAGGTTTCAGGACAGGGGCAATTAGCGCCGCCCACTCTGAAAACTGCACTGGTTTGGATATACCCAGTTTCTCCAACCTCTTTAGCTCTGCTTCCACCTTCTGATGTAATGCGTATGGCAGTGGTCGGTCGTGCTCTGAAGAATGTGGAAGTCGAATCAGTGTTGACATATATCTTGGTTCTACGCCCTTAATCCGACCCAATTCTTTGTGGAAGACGTCCTCATACCTCCCTAAGGCATCTTAGAGGACACCGTCAGATATTTTGAAGCTTTCTACCCAGTTGAGTTTAATCTTCTGCAACTAGACTTTTTTCAACAGACTGGACCTGTGCCCTTCCACGACAACCAAAGGCAGATTGGCCTCTTGCCCTCTGTAGACAACTGAGGTTTCGGCTATTCCAAGGATCTTCAAAATCTCCCTGGTGTATGTTGAAAACTTGGCTGTAGTGCTTGGCAAGCTGAAAGACTGTGTCCCTGCACGCAGATATTGGGAGGCCAACTCACTGACGACGGTCACTGAAACCCCGGTGTCGACTTCCATTTTAAGGGGCCTGCCGTTCACCCTTAAGACAATTTCAATCGGAGCCATCTTATTCACTTGGACTTCATTAAATCAGCGCATTGCATGCTCTTCTTCAGAGCTCCTCTCCAAAATGTTAGTGGCAACGTGAGCAGCTGGTGCTGCTGCCGTGTGGTTTTTGCATTGGCGCACTTTGCCTCATGCAGCAACGAGTTTGACTGTGCCCCCTTCAGCTGCAATGGAAGCACACAAACCCCCGAACGTGGCAGCTCTCCTGGGGATGGACCCCGCAATGATAATAGTCCACCTCGGATTTGGTTTGACCCCATGATTCCTTCTCACTCCTTGGTTTCCGGTCCTGTACCGAGGACCACGCCTGGTCTGTTGTGTCAGTTGATCCCGCCGCAGACCCACATATATGGTTAACCTCCCCTTCAGCCACGGTTTGAAGCTCAGTGGCATCTTTTTCGGCGCACTTCATTACAGGGCAACATGGCAGCATAGTGGTTAACACTGTGGCTTCACAGCGCCAGGGTCCCAGGTTCGATTCCCTGCTGTGCGGAGTCTGCACGTCCTCCCCGTGTCTGTGTGGGTTTCCTCCGGGTGCTCCGGTTTCCTCCCACAATCCAAAGATGTGCAGATTAGGTGAATTGGCCATGCTAAATTGCCCTTAGTGTCCAAAAGGGTGAGGAGAGATTATTGGGTGAGGGGGATAGGGTGGAAGTGGGTCGGTGCAGACTCGATGGGCTGAATAGCCTCCTTCAGCACTGTACGTTCTATGTTCTTGTTCTATGATCTATCTAGATTGCTTTTTCCAATGTAATTGTGGTCTCTGCCAGAAGCTTCTTCTGGATATTAACGGTATGGACCCTGCTAACCATCCGATCACCCAACATGTCACTAAGCCTGGTCCCAAACTGGCTGTGCTCAGCAAGCTGGCGAAGCCAGGCTATGAACACCGAGACAAACTCTTCGTGGTCCCTCACTGCAGAGCTCAACTTATAACGTTGGTGGATAAATGAGGGCATTGTGTTTAAATGTTCTTTAACCAATTTCACTATCTGGTCAAACGTTTTCCAGTCGGGTGCCTCCGGGGGTGTAAAATTCCGAAACAAATTATATACTTGGGGCCCTGCAAACTGTCAGAGGTATCACCTTCTGCTTGTCCTCGCCTGTGATCTCATTTGTGGTAAAGAAGAAACAGAACTGTTCGATGTACTAACCCCATCACTCAACCTCTTGGTCAATGGGTCTAGTTTCCCAATGATCGGCATCTCCACTCACGTTTAAATGATACTGACTCTTGCAGGAGCTTTTCTACTTTCTGAAATGTTCCTTCCTTCCCCCGTTGATTCACAATGACTGTCAGCTGCGATCGAAAACTTTTATTTCATCGTCAATGTGATGGTTCGAGTCATACACTGGAGGCTTCCAGTAGAAAACAAGCAGTTTTATTGATAGTTCAATAACAGGCACAGAAATCCTCCACAACAGGACTTCACACTTGGGCTAATGATCCACACTGAGCGGGGTCCTGCTCACAGAGCCCTGCCCAAACTCCCCATTGGTTGGAGTTCGTGTGCTCCCGTGTGATTGGCTCCAAGCCGGACACCTGGTCCGTGGACCACACTCCCCTTAAAGGGGCCACTCACCCACCATTCTGTGCTTTCGCTGAGGCTGGCAACACCCGTCACCAGCTACGGTTTTATGCAATTGTATCCTCTAAACTTTCCAAAGCTATGATGATGATGGGGGTCTGGCAGACATTTTCAGCAAGCTGAAATACCGTGAGAAGCATTTCTGTCCGATCCATGAACTAACAAATAATTACTCAGCTGTTGAGTTGTGTAAAGCCATATTGGCCCGTAGAACATGAGTTCAATATGTCAGGTGATCTTTGATGCTGAGCATGAGTAAAGTGTTGAAGATAAGAATTTCTACATATTCTACAGTCATTAGGCAATAGTGGTTGAAACAAGAGGGGATTGCAGGGTCATTCTGAATTTGTGTATCTGAGAGTATTGAATGACCAATTGAGCTAAACCACCATTTTTGAGAACAGTTTTTGTTTTTAATTTTACAGGAACACATTATGGATGTGATTAGAAATCAGGAATTTCTGCTGCTCCCTGCGGACGACATCCTCAAGCTTATTGTAAGTGATGACGTGAATGTTCCAGATGAAGAGACAATATTCCATGCCCTGATGTTATGGGTGAAACATGACATGCAAAGAAGATGTCGACACCTTGGAAAACTGCTTGCTTATATCAGGTTACCTCTGCTTCCACCGCCGGTAAATTAAACAGTTTTAATCATTTTTATTGTCCCTACTCATCTGCCTTTTAAATCTTCCAATCTGCTTTCATTTTCTTCATCTAAAAGGTTAAGATGGTTGGGTCATTTGGTTACTTCGCTGGAGAAAATGAGAACTTTCAGCACAATTCTGTCTGTTCCCATTTATTCCCCTAGTGCAAACTGGCCAGTCCATCCCACAGTTCCCCATTTTATTACGTCAATGAAGGTGTATAATGTCACATGATGCTCCGGTACCTAGCTGTGGCTGTTAAAGATGTGAAGTTGCCGTGCATTAATCAGTCTCTAGATTTGCATGACTCAGAAATGTTCGCGCCTGTCAGATCTTTGCTCTCATTGGCTTTCCACGTCAGCGGCATTGCAACGTTTGGCAAGGACTGAAGTTTACAGTCATGGATGCTTTGCAGGGATTTTGCTCGATTCTGGAAGACGCTAGTCCAGGAAATTATCTGGGAAATTGTCCAGGAAATTGTTTCCCGGAGCCATCAGAAAATTATTGTCGAGGTCAATTTGGATGAACCCCATTGACGTACAGCACGTGGGTTCTGAAATAGAAAATCCTGGGCAAGATTCTCCACTCCCGCGCCGGTTGGGAGAATCGCCTGGGCCGCCAAAATTTCCCGGGACGCCGGTCCGACGCCCTCCCGCAATTCTCCCAAGCGGCGGGAACGGCCCTGTCGAGTTCCGCAGGCCGCAGGCCGGAGAATCGCCGGAGACACCCAAAATGGCGATTCTCCGGCACCCCCGCTATTCTGAGGCCCAGATGGGCCGAGCGGCCAGGCCAAAACGGCGGGTTCCCCCCGGTGCCGTCCACACCTGGTCGCTGCTGTCAGGAACAGCGTGCGAACGGTGGGGGAGGGGGGGGGGGGGGCGGCCTGCAGGGGGGCGAGGGGGGATCCTGCACCGGGGGGTACCTCAAATGTGGGGTGGCCTGCGATCGGTGCCCACCAATCGTCGGGCCGACCTCTCTGAAGGAGGACCTCCTTCCTTCCGCGGCCCCGCAAGGTCCGTCCGCCATCTTCTTGCGGGGCGGACTTAGAGAGGACGGCAACCACGCATGCGCGGATGACGCCAGTAATGCGGCGTCGCCTTTACACGGGCGACAAGGCCTGGCACGTGTAGATGATGCGGCCCCGATCCTAGCCCATTGTCAGGGCCTGAATCGGTCGGGATCGGGGCCGTTTCGCGCCGTCGTGAACCTCAACGGCGTTCACGACGGCGCGGCCACTTCGGTGCGGGAGTGGAGAATCCCGCCCCCTAGCTATGGCTTGACTTAATTCAAACACATTGAAGTTCTTGAAAGCCGCAATAACACCTACACTGTGTGTGTGTGTGTGTGTGTGTGTGAGGTTACATGATACCATTGATAGGTACAGAAACAATCGCTGAGAGTTATAATTTGGTGAAGGTGTCCACAACCAAAATTGATGTGGGTCAGGCAAATACCTGTGCTACTTTAACCGAATAGGGTGAAACATCTGAGACACCACCTGTTTCCCTCTTTCTTGGATTTAAATATCCTGCAAAGTCTAAATAACTGCCCACAATTTCCCGCAATGGTCCAACTGCATGGTCCTACTGATAAAATCTAGCTGTATCTTCAATGCTCATGCTCTCACAAAGCCTTGCAAGTCTGTGGGTTTGAATTGCGTGTTGTAATTCTCAAGTGATTGATAACCAACATGAGGCAGAATCAAGCCGATTTTACCCTCTTAACTGGGGGCTAAAACCGTGCTTATCAAGTTATTTGTTGTTTTCTGGTTCACACATTATCTTACTCAATCTCACTGCCAGCCAGGCATCCATCCAGGCACAATGTCATGACACACGTACTTCAACCGAAGCCTTTCAGTCAATTCTTCTTGCTGCTCATGTGTCCCTGCCCGAATGGAAGCTGAAAATTCCTGGGATTAAGTTAATGTTACTCAGTCCATCGAACAGAAGCAGCAACTTGTTGAATACACTCTGAGGGAATTTCAATCGCGAACCTGAAGAGGAAGTAAATATTGTGTTTGAGCGAGGTGAGGAGCGAGCAGAGGAGCCTGTTGAGCTCATACATTTGATTTTGCAGGATACTTGGCACTGCATGCCAACTAGTGGCATATTCTCATAGAATCTACAGTGCAGAAGGAGGCCATTCGGCCCATCGCGTCTGCACCGGCCCTTGGAAAGAGCACACTACCCAAGCACGCACCTCCACCCTAATCCCGTAACCCAGTAACTCCACCCCACATTTTTGGACACTTAGGGCAGTTTAGCATGGCCAATCCACCTAACCTGCACATCTTTGGACTGTGGGAGGAAACCGGAGCACCCAGAGGAAACCCACGCAGACATGGGGAGAGCGTGCAGACTCCACACAGACAGTGACCCAAGCCGGGAATCGAACCTGGGACCCTGGAGCTGTGAAACAACTTTGTTAACCACTGTGTTACCGTGCTGCCCACTAAGCTAAAACAGATTGCCTTTCCTTGGTTTGGAGATGCATTTCTGAAAGATTGGCAAATATCTGGTGACTATTCGGTGGCATTCATAGAGATGGGCTGGAGAGTGCCGTCAGGCCCACCGGCAATTGTCAAAATGCTTGCATGTAGGTTTTGTACCCTATTTAATATGCCAACTACACAGTCACCTGCTGCAGAAGTAAGACCTCAGTCCAAACATCATCTGCTGGCTCAAGCATCTGATATGGGTGTGGGTCGTTTGTTGCACTGCTGCAGGATCGAGGCTGATTTGGAAGGATAAATGATTGCCACACTACCATCCCCATTTCTCCGCGAACTGGCGGAACGGGAAATTCCGGCGCAAAGGAGTGGCGTGAACCACTCTGGCGTCGGGCTGTGCTGAAGGTGCGGAAGGGGCTTGGTGCCACGCCAACCGACGCCGAAGGGCTTCTGCCGGCCGGTGCGAATTGGCGCATGCGCGGGAGCGCCAGCATGTGCTGGCATCATCCCAGCGCATGCGCAGGAGGGTTCATCTCCACGTCAGCTATCGCGGACTGTTACAGAGGCCGCTGTGGAGGAATAGAGTGCCCCCACGGCAAAGGCCCGCCCGTGGATCGGTGTGGACTCCGATGGTGGGCCAGGCCACCTTGGGGGCAGCTCCCGGGGCCAGATCCCCTTGCGCCCCCCGAGGACCCCGGAGGCCGCCCGCGGAGCCAAGTCCCGGCGGTAAGTTCCTGTTATAATTTACGCCAGCGGGACCGGCCGAAAACGGGCGGCCGCTTGGCCCATCACGGGCCAGAGAATCGCCGTGGGGGGCCGCTGACCGGCGCGGCGCGATTCCTGCCCCCACCAAATCCTCGGCGCCGGAGAATTTGGCAGCCAGCGGGGGCGGGACTCACGTCGCCCCCCGCCCATTCTCCGATCCGGCGGGGGTCAGAGAATCCCGCCTCAAATGTTTGGTCAAAGAAATAGATTTTAAGGAGCCTCTGAAAGGAGTATTCCTGGGGCAGTGACTCTTAGGAAGGGGATTCTAGAGCTCAGAGTGCAGGTGGCTGATGGTACGGCTAGAAATATATACAAATACCAAAGAATTACAATGTGGCGTTGTCTCTGCTTTGCAACAAATGTTAGAATTAGTGTGTATTTATTTTATAAATAACACCGGGGAGAGTGGGAGGGGTTTTCCAGCCCCAAATGCAACTTTGTGGAGCACCTTTGAGACAACAGAGTGTCTCAAGGCACTTAACAGCAGCATTAACAGATAAATGTTGGCACTGATTAAGCCAGGTAAGAAGATATTAGGACAGGTTTACAGAGCGGCCGTTTTTAAGTAGTGTGGGTGAAGTAGTGATGCACAGAAGTTAGGGGTTGGGGTGGGGTGGTGTGGGGTGGGTGGGTGGGTATGGGAGCAGGATCTCAAAACTCAGGGCTCCAGCAGCAGAAGGTGAAGTCACTGACGATGGAGTGATGAAAATCAGGGATAAGTGTGAGGCCAGAATTGGAGGAGGACAGAGGGACTTGAAAAGAAAGCAAATATGCTGAAGGGTTAAACACCTTGCAGTGGAAGAAATATATTCCGAACCAGTCTTTTAATTTCAGCCAGCAAAGTTCCTCTTGGTTCCTCGGATTGTAGGTTTCTCCCACTAATTGGCGAGCTATGCGGAAAGGTCAGGGATGGAAACCACAACAGGAGAGATTTGTAGTCGGGCGAAGGTAGGAAGACAAAACTGGTTAAACACCTCAAGGGATGATGGTGGCAAGATGAAATGAACTGATAATGAGACAAGTATAGA
Source organism: Scyliorhinus torazame (assembly GCF_047496885.1). Taxonomy (NCBI): domain Eukaryota; kingdom Metazoa; phylum Chordata; class Chondrichthyes; order Carcharhiniformes; family Scyliorhinidae; genus Scyliorhinus; species Scyliorhinus torazame. The sequence continues at coordinate 18,192,784 of NC_092721.1, read as the reverse complement.
GCCAATTGTTGCAGCGAGAGGAGATGTGAATGGATCACTGCAGAAAATCAGAGCAGGAGGGGAACCGGGTATACTTGGGAAAGGGAAAGCTCCTGTGGTCTGGGAATGTGAGAGAAGAAAGTCAGATTGGCCACAAGGTTGTGTAACATCGCCCGAATCATTCCTCTGTATTAATTACCAGTTTTGGTCTGCGCAAAATAAGTACAGTTTGTCCAGTGCATTTTCACAGAAAATGCTGTAATAATTCTCCAGTGCAAATGAAGTCTATAGTTTATGATTCAACCACCAAGTGACCCTTGATCTTCTGTGCTCTTTTATGGTCTGAAACTTCCAATATATTTCGACATTTGGCTAAATATAATTGAATATTTTTATATTACCGTCTCTCACATAAAACATCGAAGCAGGATATAAAATTGTGGAGGAGTTGAGCGTGATATGTGGTGGATTAATTTTGCACATGCTAACTCGCCATTAGGTAAAGGAAATCCTGAATATGATGATGTCTATATGCTTATTCTTTTAACATTATTCTATTTTATTTGATTAATATTAGGTTGTGAATAAGTGAAACAACAGTGTGAACGAGGCTTTCTTGTATTGTCTGCCAATCATTAAAATATGTCATGTAGCTGGTGAGCTGTAAAAATATTGATCAATCTCTGAGAAGTGTGGCTCGGGGCATTGATGGACGCGCGCACTGTTTATCTGATCACCTCTTGGTTTATATTGCGTACAGCGGCATTTCGGGCATTTGCTGGCCTGCCAGTGGACTCCCAGTCGCTGCTTCAAGTGTGCAGTGTTCATCGAATGCCGTTGTTCCTTCAATAAACAATCTCCATAGAACATACAGTGCTGAAGGAGGCCATTTGACCCATCAAGTCTGCACCGACCCACTTAAGCCCTCACTTCCACCCTATCCCCGTAACCCAATAACCCCATCTAACCTTTTCAGTGACTCAGGGCAATTTAGCATGGCCAATCCACCTAACCTGCACGTCTTTGGACTGTGAGAGGAAACTGGAGCACCTGGAGGAAACCCACACAGACACAGGGAGAATGTGCAGACTCTGCACAGACAGTGACTCAGCGGAAATCGAACCTGGGACCTTGGCGTTGTGAAGCCACAATGCTATTCACGTGTGCTGCCGTGCTGCCCGGCAGTTGCCTTGCCACTTTTTTTATTCATCAAAGGGCTGGTTTAGCACACTGGGCTAAATCGCTGGCTTTTAAAGCAGACCAAGGCAGGCCAGCAGCACGGTTCAATTCCCGTACCAGCCTCCCCGAACAGGCGCCGGAATGTGGCGACGAGGGGCTTTTCACAGTAACTTCATTGAAGCCTACTTGTGACAATACGCGATTTTCAGTCATTTCATTCATAAAAGAAAGGCCTTCCATTAAAACCTTCAAAGTGCAAAGTGAAACACAATTCCAAAAAACAAGGGATCTAGGTTCATTCATTAACTGTTGACTAAAGAAACGTCTCCAGCTTTGAATTGTAACACAAAAGAATAAAGATAGAGGCATGGGCTGCAGATGAATAATTGAACACTCAAAGTGCTAAACTGCAAGAAAAATGTCCAAACCCTTGTTAGCTCTCATTAATAGTGGAGAAGACTAGACGTCAAAACAAACTTAACCTTTAATCCACTTTTCCAACAACAAAGGTTTATACATTCTTCTCTTGTACCTATCCTTATCTAGGGAACAAAGATCTAAAATATGCAAATTTAGCCCGTTTCAAGAAAGTCATTAATGACGTACATAGCCGCCGCCAGCAATTATGTGTTGGTTAATTTTTTTTAACTCATCAGATTGAACCAAAACTGAAGATTTACCTCATTGCTTTGGTTTCGATAACCCTTTTAAGTTTTTTCCGGATTAATTAAATTCACATTTTCTGTGAAAATAATTTACGAAACTGCATCTCAATCAACCTGTTCAGGAAGTGTAGACAGTCACAGGGTTTGCAAAGAGACTATTTGCACAAGACTGGACAAAGCATTCTGGAGTAGATGTTGAAAGAAATAGAGGAACCTGGTTCTCAGAGTTAGGTTGATTGCGATTGTATTCTCACTATCCACTTTCACCTGATGAAGGAGCTGCGCTCCCTAAGCTAGAGATTCGAAGCAAACCTGCTGGACTTAAACCTGGTGTTTTAAGACTTCTTATCGTGCCCACCCAGTCCAACGCTGGCATCTCCATATCATACTTTCATCTTGTCCCCTTGAGATTCTGACCAAACCTATTATAACGTTTACTCTGAGGAAGGTAACATACAGAAACCAGTTGATCACTAAAACATATTTTACTAAATCGATAAACAGTTGTTTGTTTAATTGGCAGATCTAGAAATTATTAATGATACAGTATGAAATAATTAACCAACTAAGCTTTCTCGATGCAATTACACATGCTTGTCACCATGAGGCTTTACTGCTTCATTTGCCTGAGATTTAGTGCACAATATGGGAGATGTACAATGAAGCATCTGATGGAACACAAAGGATTGATTGTTATGACTAGCATCCTTAAAAAAGTAACGAAGAATCAGCTGACTCCTGAAAATGGTGCATCTGAAGGAATGAAGAGCTCCTTAGTCAGTAGAATGGCAACATGAAGGGGTATGAGAAATGCGGTGGTTAATGTCTGGCAGCTGGCTTCACAGAAACTATAGCTGAAGGGATGTCGATGAAACAATTGGATCTTTATTTTGCATGGGTGAGGAGCAGCACAGGGGTTAGCGTCTGCTGTCCAGAGATCCAGTGTGGTTACTGTCTCTCCTACAACACCTAGATATTCTAAGGACAGTTCACAAAACAAATATTGCTGTCTGGGCTGGATCATTGCCACTGTCTATGCAAAGCCAGGTCTTGGGAAGTGCCCTTCACCCAGAGTTGTGAAAAGTTTTGGATGACCTTCTGCATTATCAGCAGCCACGTCTTCAGTGGCACAGGTTCACAGCGGAGTGAGAGCAACTTTCATGAATGTTCGTGTCCCCGCTGCCGAAGCCCCAGTCTTCACTCTTGAGCTTGGAAGACAGAACGAGTCGGCCTGGAGCCCAGTGGCCACAGACTCTAGGTTGCGCTGAACAGATCAGTGGACATGCTGAAGTTGCGTCCAACAGCATGCCTGTACACATTAGTCACGGATCAGGGAGACGTTGGCAAGAGAATGCTGCATCTGGGTCATCAGTCATGCATGTCAGACGTGGCAGGCAGTAACAGCAGCAGATATGGCTGGTACAGATTGAGACCAGCAGAGTGAACACAGTATGCGGAAGCAATGCCATCAGTTACCCAGATGACTGTCCAATGCCAGAACACCTGCTCCACCAGCACGGAATCACTGAGGAGAAGTAGAGATTTGGCCGTACGTCTTAGATATACTTATTTGTTTCACTCGTGAATGTTGAGTGTGATAGCTTTATTTTATTAAGTCTAGTTACTCATTAATTTATCTTGAGCTCATAAAACATGTTTATGATAAAAACATGGGGCGGGATTCTCCGAAATGGAGGCAGAGTGTTCGCGCCATCGTGAACGCCGGCGAGGTTCACGATGGCGAGAAACCGGCCCCTATCCCGACCGATTCAGGGCCCGATAATGGGCTAGGAGCGGGGCCGCGTCATTTACACGTGCCAGGCCTTGTCGCCGCGTAAAGGCGGCGCCGCATAGATGACGCGGCCCGGCGCCGCAATACTGGCATCACCCGCGCATGCTTGGTTGCCGTCCTCTCAGAGTCCGCCCCGCAAGAAGATGTCAGACGGATCTTGCGTGGCTGCGGAAGAAAGGAGGTCCTCCTTCAGAGAGGACGGCCCGACGATCGGAGGGCACCGATCGCGGTCCACACCCCATTTGAGCCCCCCCCCCCCGCAGGCTGCCCCCCCAGCATTCCCCGCGCTGTTCCCGCCGGCAGCGACCAAGTGTGGATGGCGCCGGGGGGGAACCTGCCGTTTTGGGCTGGGCACTCGGCCCATCGGGGCCTGAGAATAGCAGGGGTGCTGGAGAATTGTCATTTTGGGTGTTTCGGGCGATTCTCCGGCCTGCGCCGCGCGGAACTCGACTGGGCCGTTCTCGCCGCTTGGGAGAATCGCGGGAGGGCGTCGGACCCGCGTCGCGGGAAAATTTGCCGACCCAGGCGATTCTCCCAACCGGCGCGGGAGCGGAGAATCGCGCCCATGGTTCCTCAACAGAGAAGAAAAATCAAATAGGAGCAAAATACGGAATGTGTACAAATTACAGTTTGAGAAAAGAAAATAACAATCAAGCGTTAAAGAATTTACAGTGCAGAAGGAGTCCATTTGGCCCATCGAGTCTGCATCGGTCCTTGGAAAGAGCACCCTACCTAAGCCCACACCTCCACCCGATCCCCGTAACCCAGTAACCCCACCTAACCTTTTTGGACACTAAGGACAATTTAGCATGGCCAATCCACCTAACCTGCACAGCTTTGGACTGTGAGGAAAACCGGAGCACCCGGAGGAAACCCACCGCTTCACAGGGAAAACGTGCAGACTCCGCACAGACAGTGACCCAAGCCAGGAATCGAACCTGGGACCCTGGAGCTGTGAAGCGACTGTGCTAACCACTATGCTACTGTACCGCCCACTTTCTATTTCAGTGGCTAAAATATCTATTCATCTGAATCAGACTGGTTCTGCTTCATCAGTTTAGAAGTAGACACAAAGAAACACAAGGGAGTCCAGATCCTGGTGGTGATGTGGCTTAACATGCTTCAAAATGATACTGGGCTCAGGAGAAACAGTGTGAGTGGCTTTTTATCACCGTAATCACTTCCAGGCAGGGGGAGAAGATGAATTTGCTCCAGGTGTTGCTTTAATGAGTTTGTTGCTAAGTAGCCTTTTCTCCTGCCTCTTCTAATGTTTTTTTTTATTGCTGTGAGAATCTTCGATTTCTCTTCAGACCGATGATGAAATTGTCACAAACAGCAGATGTAGCTTTTTCTAAAAAAACATACTCAGAAAGACAATTTCCGAACTGACTTGAAGCAAAGACCAGGGGCGAAATTCTCCCCAACGGCGCGATGTCCGCCGACTGGCGCCCAAAACGGCGCCAATCAGACGGGTATCATGCCGCCCCAAAGGTGCGGAATGCTCCGCATCTTTGGGGGGCCGAGCCCCGACATTGAGGGGCTAGGGCCGGCGGCGGAGGGATTTCCGCCCCGCCAGCTGGTGGAAACGGCGTTTGTTGCCCCGCCAGCTGGCGCGGAAATGACATCCCCGGGCGGCGCATGCGCGGGAGTGTCAGCGGCCGCTGACAGTTTCCCGTGCATGCGCAGTGGGGAGAGTCTCTTCCGTCTCCGCCATGGTGGAGGCCGTTGCGGAGGCGGAAGGGAAAGAGTGCCCCCACGGCACAGGCCCGCCCACGGATCGGAGGGCCCCAGATCGCGGGCCAGGCCACCGTGGGGGTACCCCCCGGGACGAGATCGCCCCGTGCCCCCCCCCAGGACCCCGGAGCCCACCCACGGCCACGCCGCCTTGTCCCGCCGGTAAATACCTACTTTAATTTACGCCGGCGGGACAGGCAATTTCTCGGCGGGACTTCGGCCATCCCCCCCTCCCCCATATCCCCCCTCCCCCTTATCCCCCCCTCCCCCATATCCCCCCCTCCCCCCATTTCCCCCCTCCCCCATATCCCCTCTCCCCCATATCCCCCCCTCCCCCATATCCCCCCTCCCCTATATCCCCCCTCACCCATATCCCCCCTCCCCCATATCCACCCTCCCCCATATCCCTCCTCCCCCATATCCCCCTCTTCCCATATCCCCCTCCCCATATCCCCCCTCCCCCATATCCCCCCCTCCCCCATATCCCCCCTCCCCCATATCCCCCCTCCCCCATATCCCCGGGGCGTAGTAGCAAGTGAGCCACCGACAGCCCGTCCCCATATCCCCCCTCCCCTATATCCCCCTAAAACGTCCAGGCACCCATCCCCGCAGATGCAGACCGCCCGCAGGATGCCCCTCGGAGGCCACAGGAGATGGAGAGACCAGGACCCTCCGGCATGCGACGCCCGCAGGATGCCCCTCGGAGGCCACGGGAGACGGAGAGACCCGGACCCTCCGGCATGCGACGCCCGCAGGATGCACCTCGGAGACCACGGGAGACGGAGAGACCCGCACCCTCCAGCATGCGACGCCCGCAGGATGCCCCTCGCACACCACGGGAGACGGAGGAGACCTGGAGCAACAGGAAGACGACACCCCCGTCACGTGCGGGAGCGACCACCCAGCGATGAGGGGGGCAGCCACAGGCCCCCGTCACATCCGAGCCAGGACACCACTACCCACCAGGACACCACTACCCAGGACACCACTACCCAGGACACCATACCCAGGACACCACTACCCGGGACACCACTACCCGGGACAGCAGTACCTGGGACAGCACTACCCAGGAAGACGAAATACTGGTACAGTGACTCAGAGTGGATGGGTGGAGACGAACCCCCACCCCAAAGTGCCATGGACTCAGAGTGGGACGAAGAGCACGACACAACGCCACTGCTGTCAACAACACCCTCCACCATCGCAGAAACACTCACCTCGGTTGGGTACTTTAGTGATGAGGCGTCTGGTACACTCACTGGTGCGCACAACACAGCCGTCCCGGTACAGCAGGTGGAGGTAGGAGCAGCAGAGGGGCCGGGCGGTCGGAGGGCAGCCCAGCCCAAGCGAACATCTGCCGCCCAGATGGATCCCGGGTTCCTGGAGTTACCCACACCCCACACATAGATCCGATGCAACCACCGACCCGGAGACAAGCGAAGAGGGTGACGGGCGGCTTGCGGGGGCTGCGGTCGCAGGTGGAGGAGTCCACCCGCGTCCAGGAGCTGGAAGTGGTGCCGGTCATGCGTGCCACCCAGGCCCGACACCGCACGGGGTGGCGTCTGCGGTGGAGGCAATGGGGTGCGACGGTGTCAGACATGGGGAACGGTTTGCGAGGCCTGGGGCTTTCCGTCGCAGGCGGCGTCTGTGCCCAGGAAATGGCTGCCCTCTCACAGGAGGCCATGAGCCAGTGCCAGCGCCAGATGGCAGAGGCGCTCAACGCCATATCCCAGTCTCAGCAGGCCATGGCCCCAGTCTCTGCAGGCCATGGGCCCAGTCTCAGCAGGCCATGGCCCAGTCTCTGCAGGCCATGGCCCAGTCTCAGCAGGCCATCGCTGAGGGCATCGCCGCCAGTGGCCATGTGCGAGCCTGGCGTCGCACTGTCACAGAAAGGGTTTGCCAACCCCCTGAGCTCCATGGCTGCAAACCTGCAGACCCCTGTCGATACCAGCACGGGGCCTCCAGGACTGGCAGCGCCAGATGTCGGAGGGGCGTCGGATGGCCAGTCCGTTCGCATCCCCCACCCATGTAGAGGCCTGGGGGCCATCGGGCACCCCGAGGGAGGAGGAGGTGGTGTGGTCCGTCCCGGCTCCCTCTGTAGGGGAGAGGTCCCGGTACACCGCGACACCTCGGACTCCCCCCCCCCTTCCGTCCCAGGTGCATCGGGTGGGCAATGGGCAGGACAGGCTGGCAGCTCGCCATCCACAGTTGCCCGGGGCCGCAGCCTGGCCCATCTAGGCCAGGACGCCCCAAGAAACGGTCGCCAAAGGGATCCAGTGTCAGAGGGCAGGAATCACAGGAGTCCACCTCCAGTTCTGCTGTACCGTCTGGGGAACCACGTAGACGTAGTCAAAGGGCCCGTAAGGCCAAACAATTAGACACTGAGTAAGTTGGCACGGTTGCAGGGCACAGATGAGTTTTAGGGGCTAGGGCACGTGCATGAACTCCTTTGGTTATTAAAGTCAATGTTACACCTACAGAAGCTGCTTTGTGCTCTGTCCAAAGTGAGTGCGGGGGGTGTCATGTACGTTGAGCGCAAGTGTGTGTGTGAGGGGTGGTCTTACTTCAGCCCCAGGTGAGTCTGCCCCCTTCCCCCTGGGCCGCCATCAACATCCCCCGGGCAGAGGACGGGACCCGTGCGCTGCAGTGTCACAGCCGCATGCAGGGATGGTCCGGGGTGGATGGTGGTACTGTGGCCATGGGTCAGACATAGTCCAACGATGTAGAGCCAGGAGCTCACCGCAGGGCGGGTTGTCATCATCCTCCATGGCCTGCGATAGGACACGCGTCCACCCGCAACTGTGTGAGCACGGCCCGTTGTGCCGCAGGTGGATCGGCAATGGGGGGGGGGTGTGTGCATGCGGGTGGGGTGGGTGGGGTTGGGGAGGGGGGTGAGGGTGCTGGGTTGGGTGGATGGGTGGGGGGTGTGGGTGGTCGGCTGTTGCCATGGTGTGCGGTCTGTGGCATACTACCCGATTCCCACGCCCATCTAGTCAGTGAAGCGGGCGCCTATCAGTCTGTCCCGTGCCCGCTGGGCCAGCGCGGTAACGGTGGACAGCCACCCGTCTGTGTCTACCCCGTCTGCCCTGACCATTGCCCCCATCCCCCTCATCTGGGGAGGAATGGGCCTCTTCCTGCTGCTCCTCCACTCCGCCCTCACTCTGCCTGCGGCACATCGCCCCTCTGCTGGGCTATGTTGTGCAGGACGCAGCACACCACAATGATGCGGCCGACCCCTATCTGACCGATACTGGAGGGCGCCCCCAGAGAGGTCCAGGCACCTGAAACGCATCTTCAGAACGCCAAAGCACCTCTCGATCACTTCCCCTTGTCGCTACATGGGCATCATTGTAGCGGTTCTCCGCCTCATTGCGTGGCCTCCGTATAGGCGTCATCAGCCACGATCGCAATGGGTAGCCCCTGTCGCCCAGCAACCAGCCCCTCAGCCGGGGATGGCGTCCCTCGTACATGCCGGGGATGGATGACCACGGACAACACGAATGAGTCGTGTACACTGCCTGGGTGACGGGCGCAGACGTGCAGGATCATCATGCGGTGGTCGCAAACCACCTGTACGTTCATCGAATAGGTCCCCCTTCCTATTATTGAACACGGCCCTGTAATCTGCAGGTGGCCGCACGGCGACGTGCATCCCATCGATCGCTGCCCCTGGACCATGGGGGAACCCGGCCACGGCAGAGAAGACCACGGCCCGGGCATCTTGGCTGGCCCGGTCCACGGGGAAGCGGATGTAGCAGTGCGCCATGGCATATAGGGCATCTGTCACTGCCCGGATGCACCGGTTGCACCGATGTCTGCGATATGCCGGACAAGTCCCCACTTGGTGCCTTGGAATGACCCCGTTGCATAAAATGTTCAGGGCCACCGTAACCTTGACGGACACGGGGAGAGGGTGTCTCCCGCCAGTGCCACGCGGGTGACAGGTGTGCCAGCAGGTGGCAGATGTGTGCCACGGTTTCCCGGCTCATCCGGAGCCTCCTCCTGCATTCCCGGTCCGTGAGGTCCCGGTATGACTGCCTGGGCCGGTACACACGGGGCGCCCTCGGGTGCCTCCGTTGCCGTGGGGCTACGACGTCCTCTCTCCCCCTCCTCGTCCTGTCGGTCGGGGTGTCCCTCCAGCCTGGGCGGCTGCCGCCTGCCCCTCTGCAGCAGCCTGCGCCGCCTCTCTGGCACGCTCCTCCTCCTCCTCCTCATCCAGGGCAAAATAGACATGAGCGGATGCCGCCACGGCGGCCAACATCGCTGGATGATCTGAAAACATGACGGCCTGGTGGGGGGAAGGGAACGACAACATGTCATCATTGCCCATATCCCCTCCTCCCCCCAGCCAGGTGGCATGGACCGCATGGGTCCAACTGTTGGAGGCTGGCACCTGGCCAGGTGGACCAACCTCACTTGCCCCTCCCATCCCCCTCCCCTCAGCAGGGGACCCCCCCCCAACCTGCACCCCGGCACGGACCCCCACACCCAACCTCCACCCCCCGGAACGGACCCCCCCCCAACCTCCACCCCGGCACGGACACCCCCATCCCCCTACCCGGCACGGACCCCCCCCCCCCCAACCTCCACCCCGGCACGGACACCCCCATCCCCCTCCCCGGCAAGGACCCCCCCCCCCCCCAATCTCCACCCCGGCACGGACCCCCCCCCCCAACCTCCACCCCGGCACGGACCCCCCCCATCCCCCTCCCCGGCACGGACCCACCCAACCTCCACCCCGGCACGGACACCCCCCCCAACCTCCACCCCCCGGCACGGACACCCCCATCCCCCTACCCGGCACGGACCCCCCCCCCAACCTCCACCCCCGGCACGGACACCCCCATCCCCCCTCCCCGGCAAGGACCACCCCCCCCAACCTCCACCCCCGCACGGACCCCCCGCCCAAACCTCCACCCCCGGCACGGGACCCCCCCCATCCCCCTCCCCGGCACGGACCCCCCCCCCAACCTCCACCCCGGCATGGACGCCCCCCAACCCCCTCCCCGGCACGGACCCCCCCCATCCCCCCCCCCATCCCCCCCCCCATCCCCCCCCCCCCCCGGCACGGACCCCCCCCCCCAACCTCCACCCCCGGCACGGACCACCCCCAACCACAAACCCGGCACGGACACCCCCCCAACCTCACACCCCGGCATGGACACCCCACCCCCCATCCCCGGTACGGACCCCCCCAACCTCCACCCCGGCACGGACCCCCCCCCAACCTCCACCCCGGCACGGACACCCCCATCCCCCTCCCCGGCACGGACCCCCCCCAACCTCCACCCCGGAACGGACCCCCCCCAACCTCCACCCCTGCACGGACCCCCCCCAACCTCCACCCCGGCACAGACCGCCCCATCCCCCCTCCCCCGGCACGGACCCCCCCCCCCCCCAACCTTCACCCTGGCACGGACCCCCCATCCCCCTCCCCGGCACGGACCCCCCCCCCCCCAACCTCCACCCCGGCACGGACCCCCCCATCCCCCTCCCCGGCACGGACCCCCCCCCCCAACCTCCACCCCGGCACGGACCCCCCCCCCAACCTCCACCCCGGCACGGACCCCCCCCCCCCAACCTCCACCCCGGCATGGACCCCCCCATCCCCCTCCCCCGGCACGGACCCCCCCCCCAACCCTCCACCCCGGCACGGGACCCCCCCATCCCCCTCCCCGGCACGGACCCCCCCACCCAACCTCCACCCCGGCACGGACCCCCCCATCCCCCTCCCCGGCACGGACCCCCCCCCATCCCCCTCCCCGGCACGGACCCCCTCCCGGCACTCCCCCGGAGCCCAGCCTACTCTAACCACCCCCCCCCCCCCATTCCCCCCCCCCCCCCGCCGCACACACACACACACTCAGTAACTTACCCTTGCAGCTCAGTGGAGATCTTTGCTGCACTGACAACCACTGCCACAGCCTCCCAGGTGGTATTGGTGACCCTGCTGGCTGGGAGTGCATAGTGAGGGAGTGTTTAAAAGCAGCTCAATCTTGTTGGTGGCGAGACGTTGAGGGCGCGAGTCTGGCGAATCAGACAGCGAGGGCAGCCAGCAAAGGCGAGAAGCTCGTGGCGGCGCATTTCCGGCACTAAGTGCCGTTAAATACGGGCCACGATCTCGCCAGCGCGGCTGTCGAGAAACATCACGCCAATCACGCCCTAAATGACACTTAGAAATGTTTCAGTTAAATCTCCCCCATAAAATATGGTATAAAAATGCATTATGCTGGTGAAAAAGTTATAAGACTAAAATGTAACCTTGAAGTCCTGCTGAAATTGATAAATATAAACTTGACAATTTAATCAGAATAGCTGGAATGACTTCCAGCTTAGTTCCCCTTCCAACAATATCCACTGCCCCTTCTTCACTTTATGAGCAGTTGCTCGCAAATATTGAAATCATTTACCTGGATGTGTTTATTTACTCATTTATTGTTTTACAGCTTTTGGCAGACCTTGAAAATAATGCTCTCTTTAAGGATGACCTGGAATGTCAAAAACTTATTCTTGAAGCCATGAAGTACCATCTGTTACCAGAGAGACGCCCTTTAATGCAGAGTCCAAGGACCAGGCCTCGGAAGTCAACTGTAGGC